>NC_061512.1:230490333-230646352 GCF_022539505.1 Lolium rigidum | reverse complement strand
AACAAAGCTTCTTGATAATATGATGGTTAATTACTCTGAATGGCACACGAAAAGAGCTCCACAAGGTAAGAAGGTAAATTCCGTTGAAGAATCCTCTTCCTTGAATGATAAGGTTGATGCTATTATGTCTATGCTTGCGAATGATAGGACTAATGTTGATCCTAATAATGTTCCATTAGCTTCATTGGTTGCACAAGAAGAACATGTTGATGTAAACTTCATTAAAAATAATAATTTCAACAACAATGCTTATCGGAACAATTCTAGTAATAACTATAGGCCATATCCTTATAATAATGGTAACGGTTATGCTAATTCTTATGGGAATTCTTACAATAATAATAGGAATACACCCCCTGGACTTGAAGCCATGCTTAAAGAATTTATTAGTACACAAAGCTGCCTTTAACAAATCTGTTGAGGAAAAGCTCAATAAAATTGATATTCTTGTTTCTAGAGTTGATAGTCTTGCCTCCGATGTTGATCTTTTGAAATCGAAAGTTATGCCTAATAGGGATATTGAAAATAAAATTGTTACTACAGCAAATGCCATCCAAGTTAGAATTAATGAGAATATAAGATTAATGGCTGAACTGCGTGCTAGGTGGGATAGAGAAGAAAATGAAAAACTAGCTAAAAAGGAAAATGTAGCTAAAGTTTGGACGATTACCACCACTAGCAATGCTAATGATTCATATGTTGCTGCACCTCCTACTATCCATGATAAAATAATTGGTGTTAGCAAAGCTTCTACTCCTAGTGCAAAGCGCGCAAAATTACCTGAAACTGCTAAAGCTGCTTGAAACCGCTTGTGATAAAGCTGCTGAAATTTTTTCCAACCTTGGGGATGATAATCCCATTGCTTTAGATTGTAATGATTTAGATTTTGATGATTGCCACATCTCTGAAGTTATAAAGTTCTTGCAAAAACTTGCTAAGAGTCCCAATGCTAGCGCTATAAATTTGGCTTTCACAAAACATATTACAAATGCTCTCATAAAAGCTAGAGAAGAGAAACTAAAACTTGAAACTTCTATTCCTAGAAAGCTAGAGGATGGTTGGGAGCCCATCATTAAAATGAGAGTCAAAGATTTTGATTGTAATGCTTTATGTGATCTTGGTGCAAGTATTTACGTTATGCCTAAAAAGTCTATGATATGCTTGACTTGCCACCATTGAAAAATTGTTATTTGGATGTTAATCTCGCTGATAATGCTAAAAGAGACCTTTGGGGAAAGTTGATAATGTTCATATTATGGTTAACAATAACCTTGTCCCCGTTGATTTTGTTGTCTTGGATATTGAATGCAATGCATCTTGCCCCATTATATTGGGAAGACCTTTTCTTCGAACCGTTGGTGCTACTATTGATATGAAGGAAGGTAATATTAAATATCAATTTCCTCTCAAGAAAGGTATGGAACACTTCCCTAGAAAGAGAATGAAGGTACCTTATGATTCTATCATTAGAACAAATTATGATGTTGATGCTTCATCTCTTGATGTTACTTGAGTTACACTTTCTGCGCCTAGCTGAAAGGCGTTAAAGAAAAGCGCTTATGGGAGACAACCCATGTTTTTACCTACAGTACTTTGTTTTAATTTTGTGTCTTGGAAGTTGTTTACTACTGTAGCAACCTATCTTAGTTTTATGTTTTGTTGTGCCAAGTAAAGTCTTTGATAGAAAAGTAAGTACTAGATTTGGATTACTGCGCAGTTTTAGAATTCTTTGCTGTCACGAATCTGGGTCTATCTCCATGTAGGTAGCTCAGAAAATTACGCCAATTTACGAGCATGATCCTCAGATATGTACACAACTTTCATTCAATTTGAGCATTTTCGTTTGAGCAAGTCTGGTGGCCTAATAAAATCCATCTTTATGGACTCGTTCTGTTTTGACAGATTCTGTCTTTTATTTCGCATTGCCTCTTTTGCTATGTTGGATGAATTTCTTTGATCCACTAATGTCCAGTAGCTTTATGCAATGTCCAGAAGTGTTAAGAATGATTGTGTCACCTCTGAACATGTGAATTTTTATTATGCACTAACCCTCTAATGAGTTGTTTCGAGTTTGGTGTGGAGGAAGTTTTCAAGGATCAAGAGAGGAGTATGATGCAATATGATTAAGGAGAGTGAAAGCTCTAAGCTTGGGGATGCCCCGGTGGTTCACCCCTGCATATATTAATAAGACTCAAGCGTCTAAGCTTGGGGATGCCCAAGGCATCCCCTTCTTCATCAACAACATTATCAGGTTCCTCCCCTGAAACTATATTTTTATTCGGCCACATCTTATGTACTTTGCTTGGAGCGTCGGTTTGTTTTTGTTTTTTGTTTTGTTTGAATAAAATGGATCCTAGCATTCACCTTATGGGAGAGAGACACGCTCCGCTGTTGCATATGGACAAATATGTCCTTAGGCTCTACTCATAGTATTCATGGCGAAGTTTCTCCTTCGTTAAATTGTTATATGGTTGGAATTGGAAAATGCTACATGTAGTAACTCTAAAATGTCTTGGATAATTTGATACTTGGCAATTGTTGTGCTCATGTTTAAGCTCTTGCATCATATACCTTGCACCCATTAATGAAGAAATACTTAGAGCTTGCTAATTTGGTTTGCATATTTGGTTTCTCTAGAGTCTAGATAACATCTAGTATTGAGTTTTGAACAACAAGGAAGACGGTATGGAGTCTTATAATGTTTACCATATGTCTTTTATGTGAGTTTTGCTGTACCGTTCATCCTTGTGTTTGTTTCAAATAACCTTGCTAGCCTAAACCTTGTATCGAGAGGGAATACTTCTCATGCATCCAAAATACTTGAGCCAACGACTATGCCATTTGTGTCCACCATACCTACCTACTACATGGTATTTACCAGCCATTCCAAAGTAAATTGCTTGAGTGCTACCTTTATAATTCCATCATTCACCGTTGCAATATATAGCTCATGGGACAAATAGCTTAAAAACTATTGTAGTATTGAATATGTACTTATGCACTTTATCTCTTATTAAGTTGCTTGTTGAGCGGTAACCATGTTTACGGGGACGCCATCAACTATTCTTTGTTGGATATCATGTGAGTTGCTATGCATGTCCGTCTTGTCTGAAGCAAGAGAGATCTGCCACCTTCATGGTTGGAGCATGCATATTGTTAGAGAAGAACTTTGGGCCGCTAACTAAAGCCATGATTCATGGTGGAAGTTTCAGTTTGGACACATATCCTCAATCTCATATGAGAATAATAATTGTTGCCACATGCTTATGCATAAAAGAGGAGTCCATTATCCGTTGTCCATGTTGTCCCGGTATGGATGTCTAAGTTGAGAATAATCAAAAGCGAGAAATCCAAAATGCGAGCTTTCTCCTTAGACCTTTGTACGGGCGGCATGGAGGTACCCCATTGTGACACTTGGTCAAAACATGTGCATTGCAAAGATCCGGTAGTCCAAGTTAATTAGGACAAGGTGCGGGCACTATTAGTATACTATGCATGAGACTTGCAACTTGTAAGATATAACTTTCATAACTCATATGCTTTATTACTACCGTTGACAAAAGTGTTTCATGTTTTCAAAATAAAAGCTCTAGCACAAATATAGCAATCGATGCTTTCCTCTTTGAAGGACCTTTCTCTTTACTTTTATGTTGAGTCAGTTCACCTATCTCTCTCCACCTCAAGAAGCAAACACTTGTGTGAACCGTGCATTGATTCCTACATACTTGCATATTGTACTTGTTATATTACTCTATGTTGACAATTATCCATGAGATATACATGTTACAAGTTGAAAGCAACCTGCTGAAACTTAATCTTCCTTTGTGTTGCTTCAATACCTTTACTTTGATTTATTGCTTTATGAGTTAACTCTTATGCAAGACTTATTAATACTTGTCTTGAAGTACTATTCATGAAAAGTCTTTGCTTTATGATTCACTTGTTTACTCATGTCATCACCATTGTTTTGATCGCTGCATCCACTACATATGTTTACAAATAGTATGATCAAGGTTATGATGGCATATCACTTCAGAAATTATCTTTGTTATCGTTTTACTGCTCGGGACAAGCGGAACTAAGCTTGGGGATGCTTGATACGTCTCCGACGTATCGATAATTTCTTATGTTCTATGCCATATTATTGATGATACCTACATGTTTTATGCACACTTTATGTCATATTTGTGCATTTTACGGAACTAACCTATTAACAAGATGCCGAAGTGCCGATTCTTTGTTTCTCGCTGTTTTTGGTTTCGAAATCCTAGTAACGAAATATTCTCGGAATTGGACGAAATCAAAGCCCAGGGGCCTATTTTTCCACGAAGCTTCCAGAAGTCCGAAGACGAGACGAAGAGGGGCCACGAGGTGGCCAAACCCTAGGGCGGCGCGGCCCCACCCCTGGCCGCGCCGGCCTATGGTGTGGGCCCCCCGTGCCACCTCTTGACTTGCCCTTCCGCCTACTTAAAGCCTCCGTGACGAAACCCCCAGTACCGAGAGCCACGATACGGAAAACCTTGCGAGACGCCGTCGCCGCCGATCCCATCTCGGGGGATCCAGGAGATCGCCTCCGGCACCCTGCCGGAGAGGGGAATCATCTCCCGGAGGACTCTACACCGCCATGGTCGCCTCCGGAGTGATGAGTGAGTAGTCTACCCCTGGACTATGGGTCCATAGCAGTAGCTAGATGGTTGTCTTCTCCTCATTGTGCTTCATTGTTGGATCTTGTGAGCTGCCTAACATGATCAAGATCATCTATATGTAATTCTATATGTTGTGTTTGTCGGGATCCGATGGATAGAGAATACCATGTCATGTTAATTATCAAGTTATTATACATGTGTTGTTTATGATCTTGCATGCTCTCCGTTTCTAGTAGAGGCTCCGGCCAAGTTTTTACTTTTAACTCCAAGAGGGAGTACTTATGCTCGATAGTGGGTTCATGCCCGCATTGACACCGGGACGATGTGACGAAAGTTCTAAGGTTGTGTTGTCGTTGTTGCCACTAGGGATAAAACATTGGCGCTATGTCCGAGGATGTAGTTGTTGATTACATTACGCACCATACTTAATGCAATTGTCTCGTTGTTAGCAACTTAATACTGGAGGGGTTCGGATGATAACTCTGAAGGTGGACTTTTTAGGCATAGATGCAGTTGGATGGCGGTCTATGTACTTTGTCGTAATGCCCAATTAAATCTCACTATACTTATCATGTCATGTATGTGCATTGTTATGCCCTCTCTATTTGTCAATTGCCCGACTGTAATTTGTTCACCCAACATGCTTTTATCTTATGGGAGAGACACCTCTAGTGAGCTGTGGACCCCGGTCCATTCTTTAATACTCGAAATACAAATTTGCCGCAATACTTGTTTTACTATTTTCTCTGCAAACAATCATCTTCCACACAATACGGTTAATCCTTTGTTACGGCAAGCCGGTGAGATTGACAACCTCACTGTTTCGTTGGGGCAAAGTACTTTGGTTGTGTTGTGCGGGTTCCACGTTGGCGCCGGAATCTCTCGGTGTTGCGCCGCACTACATCCCGCCGCCATCAACCTTCAACGTGCTTCTTGGCTCCTCCTGGTTCGATAAACCTTGGTTTCTTTCTGAGGGAAAACTTGCTGCTGTGCGCATCATACCTTCCTCTTGGGGTTGCCCAACGAACGTGTGAAATACACGCCATCAGCTGCCTTACATGATTGAGATTCATATGATGATGCTTGTAATCTAGATGTCATTATGCTAGTCAAGTGAGTTTTACTTATGTGATCTCCGGAGACTCCTTGTCCCACGTGTGTAAAGGTGACAGGTGTGTGCACCGTGTGGGTCTCTTAGGCTATATTTCACAGAATACTTACTCACTGTTATGAATGGCGTAGTGAGGTGCTTATTTATATCTCTTTATGATTGCAATGTGTTTTGTATCACAATTTATCTATGTGCTACTCTAGTGATGTTATTAAAGTAGTTTTATTCCTCCTACACGGTGTAATGGTGACGGTGTGTGCATCCGTGTTAGTACTTGGCGTATGCTATGATCATGATCTCTTGTAGATTGTGAAGTTAACTATTGCTATGATAGTATTGATGTGATCTATTCCTCCTACATAGTGTGAAGGTGACAGGTGTGCATGCTTTGTGTTAGTACTTGGTTTAGTCGTGTTGATCTTTCTTGCACTCTAAGGTTATTTAAATATGAACATTGAATTGTGGAGCTTGTTAACTCCGGCATTGAGGGTTCGTGTAATCCTACGCAATGTGTTCATCATCCAACAAGAGTGTAGAGTATGCATTTATCTATTCCGTTATGTGATCAAAGTTGAGAGTGTCCACTAGTGAAAGTCTAATCCCTAGGCCTTGTTCCTAAATATCGCTATCGCTGCTTGTTTACTTGTTTCTACTGCGTTACTACTGCTGCATTACTACTGCTTGTTTATCGTCCTGGGCAAAGCACTTTTTTGGTGCTTGTTGCTACTACTTATTCATACCACTCGTATTTCACTATCTCTTCGCCGAACTAGTGCACCTATTAGGTGTGTTGGGGACACAAGAGACTTCTTTCTTTGTGGTTGCGGGGTTGCATGAGAGGGATATCTTTGACCTCTTCCTCCTCGAGTTCGATAAACCTTGGGTGATCCACTTAAGGGAAACTTGCTTCGCTGTTCTACAAACCTCTCGCTCTTGGAGGCCCAACGCTGTCTACAAGAATAGAAGCTCCCGTAGACATCAAGCACTTTTACGGCGCCGTTGCCGAGGAGGAAAGGTAAAAAGGCACTCATACTCCGGTTCCAGGTAACAGTACTTTTCAGGCGCCATTGTGTTTGTGCTCGAAGCTATTTCCTTTAGATCCTGCAATTGCATCTTTTTGTTTCTTGTTTACACTAGTTTGGCATAATGGACAACAATGAGCTTCTTATTCTATTTCCTGATTTAAAACATGGATTGTTTGATGCGAAAATTAAAAAACCTATGGAATCTTATTTGCATCTTTGGTAGTAATATTAGTATGAACGCTTTGAACACCATTGTTGATAATAATGTAGAAAGTTCTAAGCTTGGGGAAGCTGGTTTTCATGATCTTTTTAGTTCCCCAAGCATTGAGGAGAAAATTTTCTTTGATGATACTTTGCCTTCTATTTATGATGATTATAATAGTGGTCTTTTGGTACAACCTACTATGGAGAGTAAATTTTATTGTGATTATACTATGCCTCCTACACTTGATGAGAATAATAATGATAGCTACTTTGTTGAATTTGCTCCCGCTATTACTAATAAAATTGATTATGCTTATGTGGAGAGTAATAATTTTATGCATGAGACTCATGATAAGAAAGCTTTATGTGATGGTTATATTGTTGAGTTTTCTCATGACACTACTGAAAGTTATTATGAGAGAGGAAAATATGGTGGTAGAAATTTTCATGTTACTAAAACACCTCTCTATATGCTTAAAATCTTGAAGTTGAGCTTGTCTAGTTTTTCTATGTTTGTTGCATTATGCTTCTTGAACTTGTTTATTTACAAGATTCCTATGCATAGGAAGCATGTTAGACTTAAATGTGTTTTGAATTTGCCTTTTGATGCTCTCTTTTGCATCAACTACTATTTCTTGCGAGTGCATCATTAAAACTGCTGAGCCCATCTTAACGGCTATAAAGAAAGAACTTCTTGGGAGATAACCCATGTGTTATTTTGCTACAGTACTTTGTTTTATATTTGTGTCTTGGAAGTTGTTTACTACTGTAGCAACCTCTCCTTATCTTAGTTTTGTGTTTTGTTGTGCCAAGTAAAGTCTTTGATAGTAAAGTAAGTACTATATTTGGATTACTTGCGCAGTTCCAGATTTCTTTGCTGTCACGAATCTGGGTCTACCTCCCTGTAGGTAGCTCAGAAAATTAAGCCAATTTACGTGCATGATCCTCAGATATGTACGCAATTTTCATTCAATTTGGGCATTTTCATTTGAGAAAGTCTGGTGGCCTAATAAAATCCATCTTTACGGACTGTTCTGTTTTGACAGATTCTGCCTTTTATTTCGCATTGGCTCTTTTGCTATGTTGGATGAATTTCTTTGATCCATTAATGTCCAAGTAGCTTTATGCAATGTCCAGAAGTGTTAAGAATGATTGTGTCACCTCTGAACATGTTAATTTTTATTGTGCACTAACCCTCTAATGAGTTGTTTCGAGTTTGGTGTGGAGGAAGTTTTCAAGGATCAAGAGAGGAGTATGATGCAATATGATCAAGGAGAGTGAAAACTCTAAGCTTGGGGATGCCCCGGTGGTTCATCCCTGCATATTTCAAGAAGACTCAAGCATCTAAGCTTGGGTATGCCCAAGGCATCCCCTTCTTCATCGACAACATTATCAGGTTCCTCCCCTGAAACTATATTTTTATTCCGTCACATCTTATGCACTTTGCTTGGAGCGGTTTGTTTTTGTTTTTGTTTTGTTTGAATAAAATGGATCCTAGCATTCACTTTGTGGGAGAGAGACACGCTCCGCTGTAGCATATGGAAAAGTATGTCCTTAGGCTCTACTCATAGTATTCATGGCGAAGTTTCTTCTTCGTTAAATTGTTATATGGTTGGAATTGGAAAATGCTACATGTAGTAACTCTAAAATGTCTTGGATAATTTGATACTTGGCAATTGTTGTGCTCATGTTTAAGCTCTTGCATCATATACTTTGCACCCATTAATGAAGAAACACTTAGAGCTTGCTAATTTGGTTTGCATATTTGGTTTCTCTAGAGTCTAGATAACATCTAGTATTGAGTTTTGAACAACAAGGAAGACGGTGTAGAGTCTTATAATGTTTACAATATGTCTTTTATGTGAGTTTTGCTGCACCGTTCATCCTTGTGTTTGTTTCAAATAACCTTGCTAGCCTAAAACTTGTATCGAGAGGGAATACTTCTCATGCATCCAAAATACTTGAGCCAACCACTATGCCATTTGTGTCCACCATACCTACCTACTACATGGTATTTATCCGCCATTCCAAAGTAAATTGCTTGAGTGCTACCTTTAAAATTCCATCATTCACCTTTGCAATATATAGCTCATGGGACAAATAGCTTAAAAACTATTGTGGTATTGAATATGTACTTATGCACTTTATCTCTTATTAAGTTGCTTGTTGTGCGATAACCATGTTTCGGGGACGCCATCAACTATTCTTTGTTGAATATCATGTGAGTTGCTATGCATGTCCGTCTTGTCTCGAAGTAAGAGAGATCTACCACCTTAATGGTTGGAGCATGCATATTGTTAGAGAAGAACATTGGGCCGCTAACTAAAGCCATGATTCATGGTGGAAGTTTCGAGTTTTGGACATATATCCTCAATCTCATATGAGAATAATAATTGTTGCCACATGCTTATGCATTAAAGAGGAGTCCATTATCTGTTGTCCATGTTGTCCCGGTATGGATGTCTAAGTTGAGAATAATCAAAAGCGAGAAATCCAAAATGCGAGCTTTCTCCTTAGACCTTTGTACAGGCGGCATGGAGGTACCCCATTGTGACACTTGGTTAAAACATGTGCATTGCAAAGATCCGGTAGTCCAAGCTAATTAGGACAAGGTGCGGGCACTATTAGTATACTATGCATGAGACTTGCAACTTGTAAGATATAATTTACATAACTCATATGCTTTATTACTACCGTTGACAAAATTGTTTCATGTTTTCAAAATAAAAGCTCTAGCACAAATATAGCAATCGATGCTTTCCTCTTTGAAGGACCATTCTTTTTACCTTTATGTTGAGTCAGTTCACCTATCTCTCTCCACCTCAAGAAGCAAACACTTGTGTGAACTGTGCATTGATTCCTACATAGTTGCATATTGTACTTGATTATATTACTCTATGTTGACAATTATCCATGAGATATACATGTTACAAGTTGAAAGCAACCGCTGAAACTTAATCTTCCTTTGTGTTGCTTCAATACCTTTACTTTGATTTATTGCTTTATGAGTTAACTCTTATGCAAGACTTATTGATGCTTGTCTTGAAGTACTATTCATGAAAAGTCTTTGCTTTATGATTCACTTGTTTACTCATGTCATTACCATTGTTTTGATCGCTGCATTCATTACATATGTTTACAATATGATCAAGTTTATGATGGCATGTCACTTCAGAAATTATCTTTGTTATCGTTTTACTGCTCGGGACGAGCGAGAACTAAGCTTGGGGATGCTGATACGCCTCCGACGTATCGATAATTTCTTATGTTCCATGCCATATTATTGATGATACCTACATGTTTTATGCACACTTTATGTCATATTCGTGCATTTTACGGAACTAACCTATTAACAAGATGCCGAAGTGCCGATTGCTTTGTTTTCTGCTGTTTTTGGTTTCGAAATCCTAGTAACGAAATATTCTCGGAATTGGACGAAATCAAGACCCGGGTCCCTATTTTTCCCGGAGCCTTCCGGAACACCCGAGAGCCGCCAGAGGGAAGCCCTGGGGGCCCCACACCACACCCTGGCGCGGCCAGAGGGGGGGCCGCGCCGCCCTATGGTGTGGGCCCCCCAGGCCCCCTCCGAGGCTGCCCTTCCGCCTATTTAAAGCCTCCGTCGCGAAAACCCTAGGACGAAGAACAAAACCCAGAGAAACCTTCCAGAGCCGCCGCCATCGCGAAGCCAAGATCCGGGGGACAGGAGTCTCTGTTCCGGCACCCTGCCGGAGCGGGGAAGTGCCCCCGGAAGGCTTCTCCATCGACACCGCTGCCATCTCCACCGCCATCTTCATCACCGCTGCTGCTCCCATGAGGAGGAGTAGTTCTCCATCGAGGCTCGGGGCTATACCGGTAGCTATGTGGTTCATCTCTCTCCTATGTACTTCAATGCAATAATCTCATGAGCTGCCTTACATGATTGAGATTCATATGATGATGCTTGTAATCTAGATGTCATTATGCTAGTCAAGTGAGTTTTACTTATGTGATCTCCGGAGACTCCTTGTCCCACGTGTGTAAAGGTGACGAGTGTGCGCACCGTGTGGGTCTCTTAGGCTATATTTCACGAATACTTACTCACTGTTATGAATGGCGTAGTGAGGTGCTTATTTATATCTCTTTATGATTGCAATGTGTTTTGTATCACAATTTATCTATGTGCTACTCTAGTGATGTTATTAAAGTAGTTTTATTCCTCCTACACGGTGTAATGGTGACAGTGTGTGCATCCAGTGTTAGTACTTGGCGTATGCTATGATCATGATCTCTTGTAGATTGTGAAGTTAACTATTGCTATGATAGTATTGATGTGATCTATTCCTCCTACATAGTGTGAAGGTGACGGTGTGCATGCTTTGTGTTAGTACTTGGTTTAGTCGTGTTGATCTTTCTTGCACTCTAAGGTTATTTAAATATGAACATTGAATTGTGGAGCTTGTTAACTCCGGCATTGAGGGTTCGTGTAATCCTACGCAATGTGTTCATCATCCAACAAGAGTGTAGAGTATGCATTTATCTATTCCGTTATGTGATCAAAGTTGAGAGTGTCCACTAGTGAAAGTCTAATCCCTAGGCCTTGTTCCTAAATATCGCTATCGCTGCTTGTTTCTTGTTTTCTTCGCGTTACTATCTGCTGCATTACTACTCGCTTGTTTCTTGTCCCGGGCAAAGCACTTTTACGGTGCTGTTGCTACTACTTATTCATACCACCTATATTTCACTATCTCTTCGCCGAACTAGTGCACCTATTAGGTGTGTTGGGGACACAAGAGACTTCTTGCTTTGTGGTTGCAGGGTTGCATGAGAGGGATATCTTTGACCTCTTCCTCCTTGAGTTCGATAAACCTTGGATGATCCACTTAAGGGAAACTTGCTGCTGTTCTACAAACTTCTGCTCTTGGAGGCCCAACACTGTCTACAAGAATAGAAGCTCCCGTAGACATCAAGTACCAAGATGTACATGGATCTTAAGGAGCTATTCTGGTGGAACAACATGAAGAGAGAGATGGCACAATACGTGGCGGAATGCCATACCTGCCAAAGAGTGAAGGCTGAACATCAAAGTCCGGCAGGGAAGTTACAACCTTTACCAATCCCAGAGTGGAAATGGGAGGAGATAGGAATGGATTTCATCACCGGACTACCCATGACAAATAAAAAGAAGGACATGATATGGGTAATCGTGGACCGGTTGACGAAAAGCGCACACTTCTTAGCAGTAAACCAACAGGATAAAGGAGAAAAACTCATCGATCTTTATATCAAGGAGATCGTGAGTAAACATGGAGTGCCCAAGAAGATCGTATCAGATCGAGGATCCGGATTCACATCAGCATTTTGGAAGCAACTACATGAAGCTTTAGGATCCAAGTTGGATTATAGTACCGCCTATCATCCACAGACAGGTGGACAAACAGAGAGAACTAACCAGATCCTAGAGGATATGCTTAGGGCTTGTGCCCTAGACTTCGGAGGATCATGGGAGGAGCACATGCCACTAGCGGAGTTCTCATACAACAATAGCTATCAAAGCAGCATCAAGATGGCACCGTTCGAAGCTCTGTACGGAAGGAAGTGTAGATCACCCATATGCTGGTACGAAGCTGGAGCAAGCAAAGAGTTTAATCCTGATTATGTCAAAGAAAAGCAACATATCATTGACATTATAAGAGATAGGCTTAAGATAGCTCAAAGTCGACAGAAGAGCTATGCCGATCAGAAGAGAAGGACATGGGAGCCACAAGTTGGAGACATGGTATATTTAAAGGTGAGTCCGATGAAAGGACTTTAGAGATTTGGAGTAAAAGGGAAGTTGAGCCCTAGATACATCGGACCTTTCAAGATTTTGAGTCAGAACCGAGGTTAGCCTTTGAGTTGGAACTACCGGGGAGATTATCCCAAGTTCACAACATATTCCATGTGTCGCAACTCAGAAAGTGTTTAAAGACCCCAGATGAGCCAGTATCACATGACGAGCTCGAATTACAGCCAGATTTGACTTATATCGAGAAGCCAGCAAAGATTCTCGAGGAGAACTGGAAACAACTCAGGAATCGAGCCATAAATTACTGCAAGATACAATGGAAGCATCACCCCGAGAGAGAAGCCACCTGGGAAAAAGAGGAAGACCTGAGGAAAACATACCCCGAACTCTTCAGGTATTACAACCACAACTTCGGGACGAAGTTTTCTTTAAGGGGGAAATACTGTAATGTCCCAGGTTTAGAGACGATCGAGGGGTAGATTTTAGAAAGGGATGTGCATTGCATCGTAAATTCTGGGGAAATTTCGCGCTTTTAAACAAAAACTGCATCGAAGGGGGACAAGTTTCTCTCTCGACACCTTACAGGGTTAGGGTTTCGAGAGTGCGACAAACCTGTTCCTTATTCAACTAAACTAGGGTTTTGAGAAGAGAGAAGGGATATTGCATCACAAACTTAAGTTGTATGATTGAATTCAAATTTAAGTTGCATGATTGAATTCAAACCTAAGTTGAATTTGTATTTCAAATTCAAACATTAAATAAATATCTCACAATTCACTTGTGAGGAAATTCAATCAGTAAATTATAAATCATAAACAATGTTGTACAAGACATATATTATATAAAGCTCATTAAGTAAAATTGGAGCTTTATTGATATTCACACATAATACAATGTCAATTACAATATCCAGAACTGAAATATAAATTTACAACACATTACAAGAATTGGAGAAATAAAAAAATTAAAAGAAAAAGAAAAGAAAATTACAAAGTAGATGATCTATGTAACACCCCAACTTTTGCAACCTTGATTAATTGTCCTTATTGCAAAAATTAGGGGGAACAAAAACTTTTTCTATAGACTAATTAGATGAATTGCCTTGATCTGTTTGTTATGATGAATTGCCTTGATCTGTTGGTAGATGAATTATCTTGATTTGCTTGTGAGTTTAGTTTTGAGCTACCCTTAAGAACAACACCCCTAGTGGTTAAACAAGCAACCCACTAAATAAAACACATGTGTGGCTTAGGAAGAATTGTTTTCCTTCTTACTACACCAAACCCTCCTCCCGATGGCAACTTGAGTGTACCATCTTGATGTTCCTCTTTGTGATAATCTAGATCAAAATCATCCTTAATTCCAAACTTGGTATCATCTACCCACTTGCTACATTCTTCTCTTATACCCACTCAACTCTGGTTGATTTTGAAGCCAAGTCAACAATCTGTTCTGACAGGCTTAAAATGTTCCAACTTTGGCAGTTGTTTCTTAAGCGCCCTCAACTGTTATTAGTGACCTCAACACATGGATCTCATCTATGCGACACCCTCTACAACTTCCACGTCTTGCATGTCCCAATCTAACCCCACAATTCTTATTTTCACTTGATCTTGCACCCTATCCCCTATTTTAGCACTAGATCACCTCCCCATGCTTTACCTCTTGTTTTATTTCTAATCTAATTTTAAATCTTCACAAAACCAAGAGCGGAAATGATAGCTACATTATGTAGCCCCTCTCTACCCTTGAGATCACTTCTCCCAAAATATTTTACTTCCCAAAAATCCTATTTAAGATTCTTCTCTATTTTGACCATATGACTATTTTTAGTTTTGACAAGCTTTTCAAATTATTTTCCCAAATAACTTAGGAAATGTGGGTGGTACCTCATACTCTCCCTTTCCAACCCAAAAATGCATCTATAAAATCATTTCACTTGATTTTTACTTTCTTTTAACAAAATGCTTGTTTATGGCACTTAAAGGTAAGTTATTTCTTTTTATGCTTATTTTAAAAATGAGGGAGTTATACATGGACTATTTTAGCAACTAAGACCTCTTCTTAACTCAAATCTTCCTCTTTCAAATACAAGTTCAAATAAAATTCCTTCAATTAGGGCCATACTCTTCTTGGTGATCCAAACCTTTACTAATTAAATTCCCTTTTGGCATGGCATCTTCTTTACATCCAACACTCCTCTCCAACCTATATTTTACAACTATCACTTTGAAAAAAAGAAGGTTTTTGAGTCCTTACAAATCTGGTCCCTTTTGACCCATTGATCCCCAACCTCATCTCTAGTTTTGCAAAACTATTTTAAATCTCTCCAAGTCATCACCTCTCCACCACTAGCACCACACCATGGCCATTTTGGCATCACCTTGCACCCAACCTTTTTGCTTAAAAGAGTGGCCGGCCATAGCATGCATGGTTTTAGTAGGAATATCTCTCCCTCTCTCTCCTATCTTGACCCATCAATAAGCTACCACGAACCGCACCCCTACCTAGCTTCCCCTCACCAGACCCTACACCCCTACTCCACCACTTTTCCTCTTCCCCTCACCATTTCCCTTCCCAATGCCCTAAATGACATAGACCTTGACCAAACGCCCTAAGACAGGCACCCACTGCACCTCTAATCATGTCTAGGACCTAGCCACGGATTCCTAGAGTCATGAGATGCTCATCTCTCGTGTCCCAATGCCTCCAGCTCCTCTGCCCGACCATGCCAACCCGGTGATCACCGTTCTCGGTCAACAAGCTGGCCAGCACCCCACCTCCTTAGATCTCGCCATGATGATGCCCTGGCGTCACATCTCCTAGGCGCATGCTCCCGAGGCCCGCGCTGCCCCACAGCCGGCCGGTCCCGAGCTCGCCTTGGACGTGATCACCACGCCACCGCCGCGTTCCCAACCGAGGCCACCCCGCCCGGCTATAAAAGGGCACCCCCAGCACTCCACTCCCTCCCCACTACTCCTCTATACCTCCCCAAGCCCCCGTAGAACACGCTCGAGGCGCTACCCTTGCTGCGCAGCAGGCCGGCATGGTCGCCACCGCCATGAGCACCGCGAGTTGGCGGGAAGAACGCGCTCGCCTCGGCTCCTTTTTCTTCCTCCCCTTCTTTTCCACGGCGCCACCAGGCCCTCCTCGACCTAACCCACCCCTCCGTTACCCTCCAGGTTCGCCGGAGCCGCCTCCGTCGTCGCCTTGCCGGGAGGTGCGGCTGCGACGCCGAAGCTCTCGGGCGGAGCTGCTGCGCACGGAGAAGAAGCCGCCGAGCCCTCCCCTGCACCGCCCCAGGTCGCCACCACCCGCCGAGCCGCCGCCGACGCCCACGACCGCCGCCGGTAAGTCCCTGGCCCGCCCTGCCGTTTCTTTTCCGCCCGCCCGCACGCGTGGTCGCGGGAGGGAGACGAGCCCGACGCCTCCCGAGCGTGCATGCGTGCATGGGCCTCTTGGCCACGTTGGCCATGCAGGCTGGCCCGCCCGGGCCCCTCTCCCCTCCTCTTCTTTTTCTTTTTGTTTTTCACCCCTCCACCTGGCAATTCCTCCTGGGCCGGCCCACGTTCTTTCCCGCGCGGCCCAGAACCTTTCCCGCTCGATTTTCGTTTGAATAATGGAATTGCTGATAAAAAAACCGAGTGGCACTGTTTTGCTAATAAATCAAGATTTACAAACCCAAATCGAGTGAAACAAACTGCATTAGATCACAAATTTCAATACCTTTCCAACGCCACTGGCCTTGTATTTTTAGGATTTTTGTACGATTTTTTATTGAATTAAACATGATCACTGTGTTCTGATTAGTATTTCAAATTCCTAAATTCATAGGATTAATATTTTTGAGTAAATCCAATTGGGTTAGTCTTGTATGAGTACTGGACACCTAGGAAAAATAGTGTTAGTCTCTGTTCATGCATATTTGTTACTGTTAGTAATGTGTATGTGTGTGATGGGTTGTTGAAGCAAAACTTTTTGGTTTATTTGAAAACTTTAACCACCTCTTTGCATTAAAAATTGGTCAACCAATGTTTTATTCTTGCAAAACAAAACCTCTTCAACTTATCCTTAGTTCTATCATCCGGCTTAAGTTTTCAAATGGTGTGAAATAATTGTCTACTTCCTTTTTATTGGTAGTGTTTTGTAACAAAATAAAATAAGAAGAATGATTTGTGCTTTTCCAAAAATGTTTGATTATAAAATATAAATGTTTGTGGTTCCAAACTTATGCACTTTTCCTCTTTCTAATGTTATCTACCAGGGGATACTTAGTTGGGCCATGGTGATGTCGAGAGAGGCATTTGCTAAGTGTGATACTCTCATACCTTTAGTAGGTAAATAAAATGGGTTCTCTTTTAGTTGCTTGGTAGTATATATATAAGTACTTAATATGTTAGACTTAGTAGAGTGATTAGCTTTTGATTGTTGATTGTTGCATGCTTGTTATGATTGGTGCAATGTGTTGATTGTGTTCTTTTATATTTTCCGACGATAGATGCGAACGATTCCGGAGAAGAAGAAGTGGATCGGACAAGGATTTTATTTATATTGTTGGTCTTCTTATATTGATGAAGTTGAAGAAGTCCAGGGACAAATAAGCCAAGGCAAGCCATTTACTTTGACTCCTTGATTATCCATGTTCTTGGTTGAGATCCCTTCTATCCTTGGTTTCTTGATTTTCTTGTGTCTCTTTGGGTTTGCTTAATTTGATTCTTTTACATACTTGCTACCAAGTGTGTATTGTCCCCTCTCGATATGTTGCGTACTTACTCTAAGTATGTGAGTCACATTTCACCGCCTTTTGCCATCCTAATTCTAGTAAACACTTGGGATAATATCATTAGAACTGCCCTACTTTTTGGTTATCTCCATTCATGCTCAACTAGAGTATGGATGCCTTTGACACCCTTCATGTTGATAGCAATCATTATGCTATTACATTGTAGTTCACGCATAAACTTTAGGTTGGGAAAACCCTCAAGGTTTTACCTTGTTGTAAAAGTTTTTGTTAAAACCTTGGGTGTAATGTTATGCCCGAGTGGGAATTTGAGAAAAGAAAGGGATTTGGTAAAAATGATGGGTATGAGAAAGTGGTTGGGATATTACGAAAACTTTGGCGCCTAAGTACTCACCCATGACAACAAACTAGCGCAACCACATTACTCCAACATGGGCACGGGGCTTAGCTCGACGTTCGTTCTCTTTAGCATGAGGCACCGCATAACTATACAAGGGTACGGTTACCCCGAGTCCGGGTTGTCGAAGTTGGGACAATAGTATAACGGGAGGCCTTCGGGGCTGACCCGTCCGGAAGACACTATGGGTCTCCCGGCTTGGCGGTGGAGCCACGCTCAAAAGGAGGTGAGCTGCCACGGTGCCGGGGAGGTACATACTCCATAGGGTAGGACCTCTTGCTAATTAGAATGGGCGGAAGGCTTCGACTGGTTATCCGATACCCACATACTTTCGTATGATGGCCCGGGGATGATCCCGGCGGATTTATCAGATCTTGTGGGGAAAGTGTGCAAACTCTGCAGAGTGAAATCTATTCGAATAGCCGTGTCCGCGGTCATGGACGGTTGGATTGGCTGTTGCTTAGCCTGATGTGTTTTGTTTATGAAAATGTTTGACAAAGGAAAGAAACGGGATTTGTGTTGGAGTACTTGGAGTACTGGAAAAATGGTTGATGACCACAATGAGGTGGTCGGATAGAAATTGTTAAAAATTGGGTCTACCCTTCCTAAGTGTTTATGTCGTGAAAGTTCTTCCTAAAATAAGTCTAGTAGTGATGTCCTAGATATAATCTCTCATCTCCTTCACCCATGAAGTTGAGATGATAACTCCACTAAAAACACTTCTTCTCTTCCATAACATATTCTTGTTGTATAAGTGGTCATTCCCCCTTGATCTCCTAGCTAGTCCTCGGTACCTTGTTCCCATTAATATGTTGCTTTGTAAATGGTTTGCGAGTACAATTCCAAATGTACTCATGGCTTTGTCCCTGGCTATTTACTTGGCCAGACTTGGAGGAATTCTACAGATGAAGAAGGAGTTGGCAACGTCTATGCGAGCTAGGAACGTCTTCCCGCTCGGTTGCTCGTAGGGTTTTGGCAGATGACTTGGGCTCTACGCTGATTGAAGTGATTCCGCGACTCTGATGATTAGATTAGGCCCTTCGAGGCTATTATGTAAAGATTGGTCATGTGACCTCTTTGTAATTTTCTTATTCCGTTTTGTAATGGATGATGTAATTTGATATCAGTTCGGTTATGTGTTCACGGCGCACTGATCATGGGATCATGAACTGTATACATAACAGGGTATTTCGGACAGTTAGTCCGGGGTCCCCACATAGCTGGTATCAGAGCTATCCTGACTGTAGGAGACCTTAGTTAGCATGGACGTTAGTTAGGAAACAAGTACTTGGGAAAAACTATTTACGAAACAAATTCTTTCTTTAGTCGGAAGCATAGCTTCTACTCCTCTTATTTATTCAAAGCTTCTAAATTCTTATCTCTCCGCTTTATAAAAGGGTTTGAAAATTCTTACTCTATTGTCTCATCCAATTCAAACCTACATATTGGACGATGTCCCCAACTCAGACCGGAGACTCGAACTCAATCAATCAATCCCTCGTGAAGACGCAAGTTCCTCCAATTGCAGCTGTTGAAGATTGGATGTCGACTTAGCAGTACGCATAAATGGACAGGAAGATCATATTTTTGGTTGTCGCCAAAGTTTGTCGATGAGCTGACCTTGTTCCTCCATGGACTTGCACTTTTTGCAGTCGTCAGGGATCAAGTCCTCGGTTTCTTGACTAGTAATTTTAGGCCAGCCATGAGAAGATCTCGACTTAGGGAGCACCTCAACAGCTACCCCTTCGAAGACCTCATATCCCCGGGATATTGAGACTAGAAGTTCTACACAGTTTTCACCTCTGCCTCAACACCAATGACACAACACCAGGCCGCATCACCACCAACTGCTACCAGGATCCAAGTTCAAGCCAATGTCGGCAAGATGAAGACGTCGGCGTATGTGACCAGCCCCAAACCTATAGGATTGATAGGACAAACTCAATCACTTGGATTGAACTACCCCCACGTGTTAGGTATCCCTAGATACTTGTGTTACCATGTCTGGTTTGATGATTGCTTGTAGTTCCCTAAGTGTGTTGTCTTGAGTGTTTTTATTTGTTTGTTGTGTGTTTGTTTGTCTTGGTCTTTAGGTCTGAAAAACACTCTTGGTGTGATAAACCAGCATAGGAAGCCCCTCTAAGACGTTTTCACAGTCATCTACCTCGCCGATAAAATGCTTACTGCTAGCTAAATGGATAAGTTAAACCTGTTAACCATCGATTCTCAACCGTCAGAGAAACTGACCCAGACCCCTATCTACGCCAACTACTTTCAAGATCCGCTGAAGCATCTCCACTTCATCAAGAAAGCAGAAGCCCTACCTTCAAGAGTGACTGCACCTCTACCAGAAGACTTACTAACTTGGTTTAACCTTGGTATATAATCGCGCTAACCTCGAGGATATCTTTTTGAAAACCACCCCCCCTAACACACCGTCTAACTAGATGAGAGAACATTAGCATCAAAGACGAGCTACATCACATGGTTCATCTGGTCCTCATCAAGTGAAGCTCCTGAAGATACTCCAAGACTCAAGACTTTAGGCGTAGTTTACCCGCTAACTTCTTAGCTGTTACTGAAGTCAGCACCGACCCTCAAGTTGAAGATTGTCTTCGACGACCTCTGTTGCTGCTTCATATAGTTACCAACTAGGTGTTTCATCAACTTACTAACTCACCGCGCGTCCTATATGGCTCAGTTAACACCGTGAGTGCCTCTGGAAGTGGTGGTCTGCACGTCGCCCCCGAAGATTCTTCAACTGAACAAGGAAGATCGACGACTTCTTCAGAAGCCCCCGACAGGACCGCAAAGCAGACGCTCTGAGTTTTTCCGAAAGCCCGATGAAAAATCGTCTTCCACTAAAAGTTGGAGCCAACCCTAACATTTTAAACCTTTCTAACACACCGTTGGAAACGTGGGATGCACTAACCCCTCTCGAAGCTGTGGACTACACAATGCCCCCTGAAGATGTTCGACTCAAGAAGAAAGATCAATGACTTCTCCAAGAAGCGCCCGACAAGACCCGTGGCCGAAGCTTACAGTTTTTAACGCCCCCTCCCCGGTGAACAATTTTAAGGGTGGAAGACTTCGTCTTCCACTAAATTTTAAGCTAACTCTAAAAAGTTTCAACCCTGCTCAAGCACCGTTGGAGTGCACTAACCTTTCGGAAGTCATGGACTCTGCTAGGATCGATAAGAAGCTACAGGTCTAACATCTGCAGGGAGTAGTCAACCTCTTCATGAAGCTCGCCATCGGCAGGAATCCATCATGTCTGCTAGAAGATGAAGCAACGACCTTCTCTACAATGGTGCATCTACAGAAGGATGGAGTCTAACTTTCGTTAAGCTTTACAACCCCTCTAGTTCTACACTCAGTAATCTCGGGACGAGATTATTTTAAGGGTGGAAGATCTGTAACACCCCAACTTTTGCAACCTTGATTAATTGTCCTTATTGCAAAAATTAGGGGGAACAAAAACTTTTTCTATAGACTAATTAGATGAATTGCCTTGATCTGTTTGTTATGATGAATTGCCTTGATCTGTTGGTAGATGAATTATCTTGATTTGCTTGTGAGTTTAGTTTTGAGCTACCCTTAAGAACAACACCCCTAGTGGTTAAACAAGCAACCCACTAAATAAAACACATGTGTGGCTTAGGAAGAATTGTTTTCCTTCTTACTACACCAAACCCTCCT
Source organism: Lolium rigidum (assembly GCF_022539505.1). Taxonomy (NCBI): domain Eukaryota; kingdom Viridiplantae; phylum Streptophyta; class Magnoliopsida; order Poales; family Poaceae; genus Lolium; species Lolium rigidum. Next base: position 230,624,765 of record NC_061512.1, on the reverse strand, counting down.
CCTGATGGCAACTTGAGTGTACCATCTTGATGTTCCTCTTTGTGATAATCTAGATCAAAATCATCCTTAATTCCAAACTTGGTATCATCTACCCACTTGCTACATTCTTCTCTTATACCCACTCAACCTGGTTGATTTTGAAGCCAAGTCAACAATCTGTTCTGACAGGCTTAAAATGTTCCAACTTTGGCAGTTGTTTCTTAAGCGCCCTCAACTGTTATTAGTGACCTCAACACATGGATCTCATCTATGCGACACCCTCTACAACTTCCACGTCTTGCATGTCCCAATCTAACCCCACAATTCTTATTTTCACTTGATCTTGCACCCTATCCCCTATTTTAGCACTAGATCACCTCCCCATGCTTTACCTCTTGTTTTATTTCTAATCTAATTTTAAATCTTCACAAAACCAAGAGCGGAAATGATAGCTACATTATGTAGCCCCTCTCTACCCTTGAGATCACTTCTCCCAAAATATTTTACTTCCCAAAAATCCTATTTAAGATTCTTCTCTATTTTGACCATATGACTATTTTTAGTTTTGACAAGCTTTTCAAATTATTTTCCCAAATAACTTAGGAAATGTGGGTGGTACCTCATACTCTCCCTTTCCAACCCAAAAATGCATCTATAAAATCATTTCACTTGATTTTTACTTTCTTTTAACAAAATGCTTGTTTATGGCACTTAAAGGTAAGTTATTTCTTTTTATGCTTATTTTAAAAATGAGGGAGTTATACATGGACTATTTTAGCAACTAAGACCTCTTCTTAACTCAAATCTTCCTCTTTCAAATACAAGTTCAAATAAAATTCCTTCAATTAGGGCCATACTCTTCTTGGTGATCCAAACCTTTACTAATTAAATTCCCTTTTGGCATGGCATCTTCTTTACATCCAACACTCCTCTCCAACCTATATTTTACAACTATCACTTTGAAAAAAAGAAGGTTTTTGAGTCCTTACAAATCTGGTCCCTTTTGACCCATTGATCCCCAACCTCATCTCTAGTTTTGCAAAACTATTTTAAATCTCTCCAAGTCATCACCTCTCCACCACTAGCACCACACCATGGCCATTTTGGCATCACCTTGCACCCAACCTTTTTGCTTAAAAGAGTGGCCGGCCATAGCATGCATGGTTTTAGTAGGAATATCTCTCCCTCTCTCTCCTATCTTGACCCATCAATAAGCTACCACGAACTGCACCCCTACCTAGCTTCCCCTCACCAGCCCTACACCCCTACTCCACCACTTTTCCTCTTCCCCTCACCATTTCCCTTCCCAATGCCCTAAATGACATAGACCTTGACCAAACGCCCTAAGACAGCACCCCTGCACCTCTAATCATGTCTAGGACCTAGCCCTGGATTCCTAGAGTCATGAGATGCTCATCTCTCGTGTCCCAATGCCTCCAGCTCCTCTGCCCGACCATGCCAACCCGGTGATCACCGTTCTCGGTCAACAAGCTGGCCAGCACCCCACCTCCTTAGATCTCGCCATGATGATGCCCTGGCGTCACATCGCCTAGGCGCATGCTCCCGAGGCCCGCGCTGCCCCACAGCAGCCGGTCCCGAGCTCGCCTTGGACGTGATCACCACGCCACCGCCGCGTTCCCAACCGAGGCCACCCCGCCCGGCTATAAAAGGGCACCCCCAGCACTCCACTCCCTCCCCACTACTCCTCTATACCTCCCCAAGCCCCCGTAGAACACGCTGAGGCGCTACCCTTGCTGCAGCAGGCCGGCATGGTCGCCACCGCCATGAGCACCGCGAGTTGGCGGGAAGAACGCGCTCGCCTCGGCTCCTTTTTCTTCCTCCCCTTCTTTTCCACGGCGCCACCAGGCCCTCCTCGACCTAACCCACCCCTCCGTTACCCTCCAGGTTCGCCGGAGCCGCCTCCGTCGTCGCCTTGCCGGGAGGTGCGCTGCGACGCCGAAGCTCTCGGGCGGAGCTGCTGCGCACGGAGAAGAAGCCGCCGAGCCCTCCCCTGCACCGCCCCAGGTCGCCACCACCCGCCGAGCCGCCGCCGACGCCCACGACCGCCGCCGGTAAGTCCCTGGCCCGCCCTGCCGTTTCTTTTCCGCCCGCCAGCACGCGTGGTCGCGGGAGGGAGACGAGCCCGACGCCTCCCGAGCGTGCATGCGTGCATGGGCCTCTTGGCCACGTTGGCCATGCAGGCTGGCCCGCCCGGGCCCCTCTCCCCTCCTCTTCTTTTTCTTTTTGTTTTTCACCCCTCCACCTGCAATTCCTCCTGGGCCGGCCCACGTTCTTTCCCGCGCGGCCCGGAACCTTTCCCGCTCGATTTTCGTTTGAATAATGGAATTGCTGATAAAAAACCAGTGGCACTGTTTTGCTAATAAATCAAGATTTACAAACCCAAATCGAGTGAAACAAACTGCATTAGATCACAAATTTCAATACCTTTCCAACGCCACTGGCCTTGTATTTTTAGGATTTTTGTACGATTTTTTATTGAATTAAACATGATCACTGTGTTCTGATTAGTATTTCAAATTCCTAAATTCATAGGATTAATATTTTTGAGTAAATCCAATTGGGTTAGTCTTGTATGAGTACTGGACACCTAGGAAAAATAGTGTTAGTCTCTGTTCATGCATATTTGTTACTGTTAGTAATGTGTATGTGTGTGATGGGTTGTTGAAGCAAAACTTTTTGGTTTATTTGAAAACTTTAACCACCTCTTTGCATTAAAAATTGGTCAACCAATGTTTTATTCTTGCAAAACAAAACCTCTTCAACTTATCCTTAGTTCTATCATCCGGCTTAAGTTTTCAAATGGTGTGAAATAATTGTCTACTTCCTTTTTATTGGTAGTGTTTTGTAACAAAATAAAATAAGAAGAATGATTTGTGCTTTTCCAAAAATGTTTGATTATAAAATATAAATGTTTGTGGTTCCAAACTTATGCACTTTTCCTCTTTCTAATGTTATCTACCAGGGGATACTTAGTTGGGCCATGGTGATGTCGAGAGAGGCATTTGCTAAGTGTGATACTCTCATACCTTTAGTAGGTAAATAAAATGGGTTCTCTTTTAGTTGCTTGGTAGTATATATATAAGTACTTAATATGTTAGACTTAGTAGAGTGATTAGCTTTTGATTGTTGATTGTTGCATGCTTGTTATGATTGGTGCAATGTGTTGATTGTGTTCTTTTATATTTTCCGACGATAGATGCGAACGATTCCGGAGAAGAAGAAGTGGATCGGACAAGGATTTTATTTATATTGTTGGTCTTCTTATATTGATGAAGTTGAAGAAGTCCAGGGACAAATAAGCCAAGGCAAGCCATTTACTTTGACTCCTTGATTATCCATGTTCTTGGTTGAGATCCCTTCTATCCTTGGTTTCTTGATTTTCTTGTGTCTCTTTGGGTTTGCTTAATTTGATTCTTTTACATACTTGCTACCAAGTGTGTATTGTCCCCTCTCGATATGTTGCGTACTTACTCTAAGTATGTGAGTCACATTTCACCGCCTTTTGCCATCCTAATTCTAGTAAACACTTGGGATAATATCATTAGAACTGCCCTACTTTTTGGTTATCTCCATTCATGCTCAACTAGAGTATGGATGCCTTTGACACCCTTCATGTTGATAGCAATCATTATGCTATTACATTGTAGTTCACGCATAAACTTTAGGTTGGGAAAACCCTCAAGGTTTTACCTTGTTGTAAAAGTTTTTGTTAAAACCTTGGGTGTAATGTTATGCCCGAGTGGGAATTTGAGAAAAGAAAGGGATTTGGTAAAAATGATGGGTATGAGAAAGTGGTTGGGATATTACGAAAACTTTGGCGCCTAAGTACTCACCCATGACAACAAACTAGCGCAACCACATTACTCCAACATGGGCACGGGGCTTAGCTCGACGTTCGTTCTCTTTAGCATGAGGCACCGCATAACTATACAAGGGTACGGTTACCCCCGAGTCCGGGTTGTCGAAGTTGGGACAATAGTATAACGGGAGGCCTTCGGGGCTGACCCGTCCGGAAGACACTATGGGTCTCCTGGCTTGGCGGTGGAGCCACGCTCAAAAGGAGGTGAGCTGCCACGGTGCCGGGGAGGTACATACTCCATAGGGTAGGACCTCTTGCTAATTAGAATGGGCGGAAGGCTTCGACTGGTTATCCGATACCCACATACTTTCGTATGATGGCCCGGGGATGATCCCGGCGGATTTATCAGATCTTGTGGGGAAAGTGTGCAAACTCTGCAGAGTGAAATCTATTCGAATAGCCGTGTCCGCGGTCATGGACGGTTGGATTGGCTGTTGCTTAGCCTCGATGTGTTTTGTTTATGAAAATGTTTGACAAAGGAAAGAAACGGGATTTGTGTTGGAGTACTTGGAGTACTGGAAAAATGGTTGATGACCACAATGAGGTGGTCGGATAGAAATTGTTAAAAATTGGGTCTACCCTTCCTAAGTGTTTATGTCGTGAAAGTTCTTCCTAAAATAAGTCTAGTAGTGATGTCCTAGATATAATCTCTCATCTCCTTCACCCATGAAGTTGAGATGATAACTCCACTAAAAACACTTCTTCTCTTCCATAACATATTCTTGTTGTATAAGTGGTCATTCCCCCTTGATCTCCTAGCTAGTCCTCGGTACCTTGTTCCCATTAATATGTTGCTTTGTAAATGGTTTGCGAGTACAATTCAAAATGTACTCACGGCTTTGTCCCTGGCTATTTACTTGGCCAGACCTGGAGGACTTCGACAGATGAGGAAGGAATTGACGACGTCTATGCGAGCTAGGAACGTCTTCCCAGTCAGTTGCCTGTAGGGTTTTGGCAGATGACTTGGGCTCTACGCTGATTGAAGTGATTCCGCGACTCTGATGATTAGATTAGGCCCTTCGAGGCTATTATGTAAAGATTGGTCATGTGACCTCTTTGTAATTTTCTTATTCCGTTTTGTAATGGATGATGTAATTTGATATCAGTTCGGTTATGTGTTCACGGCGCACTGATCATGGGATCATGAACTGTATACATAACAGGGTATTTCGGACAGTTAGTCCGGGGTCCCCACAGATCCTAAATTTTATAAGATGAGTTGATCTTCATCTTGATCATCCCAAAGTTCCCTGCACACAAACACAACAAATAGAGATTATGCCAAGTGGTAAAACCACTTGGCAGGTTAGTAGAAAAATGGAATTGAGCAGATATGGATCAGCTCTGCCGAGCTGATCATCTCACAGCCAAGGACCAAGCCAGATACCAAGTACTGGTACACACACACAACCTAGCAGCTCACCAGGCCTTGTGCATGCTCAACAGCACACACAAGCCAGAGGAGTCACCAAATTGGTGCCAGGCCAAGCTGTCGACCAGGGAGAGCAAGGGAGCACCAAATATAAACTTTTCAGAGCCAAACCCTAGCTGTTCATCGACAGCAGCTGGGTAAGTCACCAAGAACACAAGAACACAAGAACAGCTACTGCTGTTCAATCTATTCCACAGTCACCAGAAACAATCCAAGCATCAAGCTTACAAGGAGGAGCAGGGCAAGCACAAGCACATCACAGAAGCAAATCCTCTACAACAACACTTTAATCTAGGAGCTGGAGTGAGGTATACATATCATCATGAACAAACCAGAGGGTTTTGTTCATAAATTTCACAGGCATGATCTCAAGCACACCAAAAGGGTAGGAAACCCTGTTTGTGTCATCATCTGGCTGTCTAGCCATTTGGTGCAAGCAAACATATGGAAAGCCAGGAGGAAAACCAACCCAGGGAACATTGGTTATACCAAACCGAGTGGCATAATCAAAGAAATCCAACAAGGGAAGATCCTATCTAGCTAGCCAGATTCACCTAGCACCTATGACCATTACACCATCAGACAAATAAGCAATTGTGCCTATTTTTGTTTGTCAACAGCCAAGATCACTGGAAATCCAACAAGGAATTGTCCAAGTGATGCATTCATCAAGCCACAGACCAGCCAACAAGGGTGGGAGCTTCTCGAACAGCAAGAAATGCTGTTGAGGCCACCTCAACCACCAAAACAATGAAGCCACCAAGCCCAGCACATCACATCATCACCCAATAGGGTTCAGTATGAGCTAGGGTACCCAACCAGTGGTTGGCATCCCTCTAGTCTCATCAATTCATCCATGAGATCATCACTGCTAAGCAGTTCACATCATTTGTCCATCTAATAAAGCAAGGAAATATAGATAAATGAAACAGACAAGTAATCAAAGCACCAACATCTTGCCAGGGATCCAAGGGATCACTGCAAGCATCAACATATGCTTGGGCAAGTAAAATAATACACCAGCACAAGCCAGTAAGTCACACAGACACTAGGAAAAGCCTCAGTGAGGTTGGAACAGCGAGTCCGAGCATCAAGCAACCGATGATCGGTTGATCATCGTGGCTTGACGAGCATGAAAATACATGCTAAAGCCAAGCCTAGCACCAACCATAGATCATATGAATTAAACAGCCACAGATCATGAATAATTGCATCACAGATAAGCAAATACATGATTTACAATTGTATCCAGTAGCACACCAACAAGATGTGGAGTTAATTAGCCAATACACAAGCTAAGCAGAGCTTTACAGTGAAGAAAAGCCCAAGAGAACTACACAGATAGCACTGGTTCTTCCAAATTTACAAGAATTTACACATAACCATCTAGCCAGGACAAGACAACTGAATACACTTGAGAGTCTAACAAGAGTAGTAACAAGAACAGAGGCACAGGGAGAGATTCAAGCAAGAAATGCATAGCAGCAGAGCTACACACGGCAGCATCACAAGCAATGGTATGGCCGTTGAAGCCATGGCCAAGACCAGCAGCACAGCAGCAGTAGCAGCATAGCAGCAGCAGCACAACAGCACAGTCACACAGCATAGCAGCATAGGCACAGCAGCAGCATACGCATAGTAGAGCAGGCCAGGAGAAGAAGGAGCAGAGTGAGAGAAATAGGAGGAGGCGTGGAGCACTCACAGGTGAAGTGGGCCGGCGAACACGGCCGTGGCGGCCACAGCGGCACACGCCGGGCGAACGGCGGCGCCAGCCAGGCCAGGCCGCGGTAGAGCCGCAGCTCCAGCACCACCTCGGCGAGGCTCGCGGTGGCGTCATGGCGCCAGAGGCGCCAGGAAGAAGAACCACGGCATCTCCAGCGCGCGGCGGCGGCGAACGCCGAGAGCCAGGCGCACTGGAGGGTCGGGGGCGAGCAAACGAGGACGCGAGCGTCAGATCGACGCGGACTGATACGTCTCCGATAATTTCTTATGTTCCATGCCACATTATTGATGATATCTACATGTTTTATGCATACTTTATGTCATATTTATGCGTTTTCCGGAACTAACCTATTGACGAGATGCCGACGGGCCAGTTGCTATTTTCTGCTGTTTTTGGTTTCAGAAATCCTAGTAAGGAAATATTCTCGGAATCGGACGAAATCAACGCCCAGTATCTTAGGATCACGCGAAGCTTCCAGAACACCCGAGAGAGGCCAGAGGGGGGCCACAGGCCCACCAGACACTACCCTGGCGCGGCCAAGGGGGGGCCCGCGCCCCCTGTTGTGTCGTCGCCTCGTTGACCTTCTGACATCGCCTCTTCGCCTATATAAAGGTCCCTGACCTAAAACATCGATACGGAAAAGCCACAGTACGAGAAACCTTCCAGAGCCGCCGCCATCGCGAAGCCAAGATCTGGGGGACAGGAGTCTCTGTTCCGGCACGCCGCCGGGACGGGGAAGTGCCCCCGGAAGGCTCCTCCATCGACACCACCGCCAACTTCATCAACGCTGCTGTCTCCCATGAGGAGGGAGTAGTTCTCCATCGAGGCTCGGGGCTGCACCGGTAGCTATGTGGTTAATCTCTCTCCTATGTGCTTCAATACAATAATCTCATGAGCTGCCTTACATGATTGAGATTCATATGATGATGCTTGTAATCTAGATGTCATTATGCTAGTCAAGTGGGTTTTACTTATGTGATCTCCGGAGACTCCTTGTCCCACGTGTGTAAAGGTGACGAGTGTGTGCACCGTGTGGGTCTCTTAGGCTATATTTCACGGAATACTTATTCACTCGTTATGAATGACATAGTGAAGTGCTTATTTATATCCCTTTATGATTGCAATGTGTTTTGTATCACAATTTATCTGTGTGCTACTCTAGTGATGTTATTAAAGTAGTTTATTCCTCCTGCACGGTGTAATGGTGACAGTGTGTGCATCGTGTAGTACTTGGCGTAGTAGGCTATGATTGTGATCTCTTGTAGATTATGAAGTTAACTATTGCTATGATGGTATTGATGTGATCTATGCCTCCTTTCGTAGCGTGAAGGTGACAGTGTGCATGCTATGTTAGTACTTGGTTTGGTTATGTTGATCTGTCATGCACTCTAAGGTTATTTAAACATGAACATCGAATATTGTGGAGCTTGTTAACTCCGGCATTGCGGGTTCGTGTAATCCTACATAGTTAGTGGTGTTCATCATCCAACAAGAGGGTGTAGAGTCTAGCATCTATCTATTTATTTTGTTATGTGATCAATGTTGAGAGTGTCCACTAGTGAAAGTATGATCCCTAGGCCTTGTTCCTAAATATTGCTATCACTGTTTGTTTACTATTTTACTGCATGTATACTTCCTGCAATATTACCACCATCAACCACACACCAGTCCTGGACAGCAAAGCACTTTTCTAGTGCCGTTGCTACTGCTCGCATTTATTCATACCACTAGTGAAAGTATAATCCCTAGGCCTTGTTCCTAAATACTGCTATCGCTGCTTGTTTACTATTTTACTGCATCTTTACTTCCTGCAATATTACTACCATCAACTGCACGCCAGCAAGCACTTTTCTGGCGCCGTTACTACTGCTCATACTTATTCATACCACCTGTATTTCACTATCTCTTCGCCGAACTAGTGCACCTATTAGGTGTGTTGGGGACACAAGAGACTTCTTGCTTTGTGGTTGCAGTGGTTGCTTGAGAGGGATATCTTTGACCTCTTCCTCCCCGAGTTCGATAAACCTTGGGTGATCCACTTAAGGAAAACTTGTCTGCTATTCTACAAACCTCTGCTCTTGGAGGCCCAACACTGTCTACAAGAATAGAAGCACCCGTAGACATCAAGCACTTTTCTGGCGCCGTTGCCGGGGAGGAAAGGTAAAAGGCACTCATACTCCGGTCCCAGGTAAAAGTACTTTTCTTGCGCCGTTGTGTGTGTGCTCGAAGCTATTTCCTTTAGATCCTGCAATTGCATCTTTTTGTTTCTTGTTTACACTAGTTAGGCATAATGGAAAACAACAAAAATATGAGAGATCTTTATGAACTTTATCTTGAATTAGGACATGATGTGTTTGAAGAGAGAATTAAAAAACCCATGGAACTTTATATGCATGCTAATGGGAATGTTATTAATATGAATGCTTTGGACACCATTGTTGCTAATGCTATGGAAAATTCTAAGCTTGGGGAGGTCGGTTTTGATGAAAATGATCTCTTTAGCCCTCCGGGTATTGAGGAGAAAGTTTATGTTGATTATGATATGCCTCCCATATATGATGATTATAATGATAGTGGTCTTTTGGTGCCACCTACTATGGAGGATAAAGCTTGTTATGATTATACTATGCCTCCTATATTTGATGATGAGAATAATAATGATAGCTACTTTGTTGAATTTGCTCCCACTACAATTAATAAGAATGACTATGCTTATGTTGGGAGTAGTAATAATTTTATGCATGAGACTCATGATAAGAATGCTTTATGTGATAGTTATATTGTTGAGTTTGCTCATGATGCCACTGGATATTATTATGAGAGAGGAAAATATGGTTGTAGAAATTTTCATGTTACTAAAATGCCTCTCTACATGCTGAAATTTTTGAAGCTACACTTGTTCTATCTTCCTATGCTTGTTACTTTGCTCTTCATGAACTTGTTTATTTACAAGATTCCTTTCCATAGGAAGCATGTTAGGCTTAAATTTGTTTTGAATTTGCTTTTTGATGCTCTCTTTTGCTTCAACTACTATTTCTTGGGAGTGCATCATTAAAACTGCTGAGCCCATCTTAATGGCTATAAAGAAAGCACTTCTTGGGAGATAACCCATGTGTTTATTTTACTACAGAAATTTTGTTTTATATTTGAGTCTTGGAAGTTGTTACTACTGTAGCAACCTCTCCTTATCTTAGTTTTATTGCATTGTTTTGCCAAGTAAAGTCTTTGATAGTAAGGTTCATACTAGATTTGGATTACTGCACAGAAACAGATTTCTTGCTGTCACGAATCTGGGCCTAATTCTCTGTAGGTAACTCAGAAAATTATGCCAATTTACGTGAGTGATCCTCAGATATGTACGCAACTTTCATTCAATTTGAGCATTTTCATTTGAGCAAGTCTGGTGCCTCAATAAAATTCGTCTTTACGGACTGTTCTGTTTTGACAGATTCTGCCTTTTATTTCGCATTGCTTCTTTTGCTATGTTGGATGGATTTCTTTATTCCATTAACTTCCAGTAGCTTTGAGCAATGTCCAGAAGTGTTAAGAATGATTGTTTCACCTCTGAACATGTGAGTTTTTGATTATGCACTAACCCTCTAATGAGTTTGTTTTGAGTTTGGTGTGGAAGAAGTTTTCAAGGGTCAAGAGAGGAGGATGATATACTATGATCAAGAAGAGTGAAAGCTCTAAGCTTGGGGACGCCCCGGTGGTTCACCCCTGCATATTTCAAGAATACTCAAGCGTCTAAGCTTGGGGATGCCCAAGGCATCCCCTTCTTCATCGACAACTTATCAGGTTTCTTCTCTTGAAACTATATTTTTATTCGGTCACATCTTATGTACTTTACTTGGAGCGTCTGTGCGCTTTTATTTTTGTTTTGTTATTTTCATTCTATGAATAAATACATGCTTGTGTGGGAGAGAGACACGCTCCGCTGGTTCATATGAACACATGTGTTCTTAGCTCATAATGTTCATGGCGAAGGTTGAAACTGCTTCGTTAATTGTTATATGGTTGGAAACAGAAAATGCTGCATCTGGTAATTGGTATAATGTCTTGAATAATTTGATACTTGGCAATTGTTGTGCTCATATAGATCATGTTTAAGCTCTTGCATCATGTACTTTGCACCTATTAATGAAGAACTACACAGAGCTTGTTAAAATTTGGTTTGCATGATCGGTTTCTCTAGAGTCTAGATATTTTCTGGTTGAGGTGTTTGAACAACAAGGAGACAATATAAAGTCTTATAATAGTTACAATATGTTAATATGTGAGCTTTGCTGCACCTTTTATATACTTGAGTTTGCTTCAAACAACCTTGCTAGCCTTGCCTTGTATTGAGAGGAATTCTTCTCGTGCATCCAAATCCTTGAGCCAATAACTATGCCATTTGTGTCCACCATACCTACCCACCACATGGTATTTCTCCGCCATTCCAAAGTAAATTACTTGAGTGCTACCTTTAAAATTTCCATTCTTTACCTTTGCAATATATAGCTCATGGGACAAATAGCTTAAAAACTATCGTGGTGAAGAATATGTACTTATGTGTCTTATTTCTTAGTAAGTTGCTTGTTGAGCGGTAACCATGTTTTCCGGGGACGCCATCAACTCTTTTACCTTTGTTGAATATCATGTGAGTTGCTATGCATGTTCGTCTTGTCCGAAGTAAGGGCGGTTTTCACAATCAAATGGTTTGAGTATGCATAATGTTAGAGAAGAACATTGGGCCGCTAACTAAAGCCATGATTCATGGTGGAAGTTTCAGTGTGGACAGCTAATCCTCAATCTCTTATGAGAATATTAACTGTTGATTGAATGCTTATGCATTAAAGAGGAGTCCATTATCTGTTGTCTATGTTGTCCCGGTATGGATGTCTAAGTGGAGAATAATCAAAAGCGAGAAATCCAATGCGAGCTTTCTCCTTAGACCTTTGTACAGGCGGCATAGAGGTACCCCTTTGTGACACTTGGTTGAAACATATGCTATGCAATGATAATCAGTGTTAACCCAAGCTAATTAGGACAAGGTGCGAGCACTATTAGTATACTATGCATGAGGCTTGCAACTTATAAGATGTCTTATACATAACACATATGCTTTATTACTACCGTTGACAAAATTGTTTCTTGTTTTCAAAATGAAAAACTCTAGCACAAATATAGTAATCAATGCTTCCCTCTGCGAAGGGCCTATCTTTTACTTTATTGTTGAGTCAGTTTGCCTATTCTTTCTATCCCAGAAGCAAACACTTGTATCAACTGTGTGCATTGATTCTTACATGTTTACTTATTGCACTTGTTATATTGCTTTGTGTTGACAATTATCCATGAGATATACATGTTACAAGTTGAAAGCAACCGCTGAAACTTAATCTTCCTTTGTGTTGCTTCAATGCCTTTACTTTGAATCTATTGCTTTATGAGTTAACTCTTATGCAAGACTTATTGATGCTTGTCTCGAAAGTACTATTCATGAAAAGTCTTTGCTATATGATTCAATTGTTTAGTCATTATCTTTACCATTGCTTTGAATCGCTGCATTCATTACATATGCTTTACAATTGTATTGATCAAGATTATGATAGCATGTCACTCCAGAAATTATCTTTGTTATCGTTTACCTGCTCGGGACGAGCAGAAACTAAGCTTGGGGATGCTGATACGTCTCCGACGTATCGATAATTTCTTATGTTCCATGCCACATTATTGATGATATCTACATATTTTATGCATACTTTATGTCATATTTATGCGTTTTCCGGAACTAACCTATTGACGAGATGCCGAAGGGCCAATTGCTTGTTCTCGCTGTTTTTGGTTTCAGAAATCCTAGTAAGGAAATATTCTCGGAATCGGACGAAATCAACGCCCGAGCATCTTAGGATCACGCGAAGCTTCCAGAACACCCGAGAGAGGCCAGAGGGGGGCCACAGGCCCACCAGACACTACCCTGGCGCGGCCAAGGGGGGGCCCACGCCCCCCTGTTGTGTCGTCGCCTCGTTGACCTTCTGACGCTGCCTCTTCGCCTATATAAAGGTCCCTGACCTAAAACATCGATACGGAAAAGCCACGGTACGAGAAACCTTCCAGAGCCGCCGCCATCGTGAAGCCAAGATCTGGGGGACAAGAGTCTCTGTTCCGGCACGCCGCCGGGACGGGGAAGTGCCCCGGAAGGCTCCTCCATCAACACCACCGCCATCTTCATCAACGCTGCTGTCTCCCATGAGGAGGGAGTAGTTCTCCATCGAGGCTCGGGGCTGTACCGGTAGCTATGTGGTTAATCTCTCTGCTATGTGCTTCAATACAATAATCTCATGAGCTGCCTTACATGATTGAGATTCATATGATGATGCTTGTAATCTAGATGTCATTATGCTAGTCAAGTGGGTTTTACTTATGTGATCTCCGGAGACTCCTTGTCCCACGTGTGTAAAGGTGACGAGTGTGTGCACCGTGTGGGTCTCTTAGGCTATATTTCACAGAATACTTATTCACCTGTTATGAATGGCATAGTGAAGTGCTTATTTATATCCCTTTATGATTGCAATGTGTTTTGTATCACAATTTATCTGTGTGCTACTCTAGTGATGTTATTAAAGTAGTTTATTCCTCCCGCACGGTGTAATGGTGACGAGTGTGTGCATCGTGTAGTACTTGGCGTAGGCTATGATTGTGATCTCTTGTAGATTATGAAGTTAACTATTGCTATGATGGTATTGATGTGATCTATGCCTCCTTTCGTAGCGTGAAGGTGACGAGTGTGCATGCTATGTTCGTACTTGGTTTGGTTATGTTGATCCGTCATGCACTCTAAGGTTATTTAAACATGAACATCGAATATTGTGGAGCTTGTTAACTCCGGCATTGAGGGTTCGTGTAATCCTACACAGTTAGTGGTGTTCATCATCCAACAAGAGGGTGTAGAGTCTAGCATCTATCTATTTATTTTGTTATGTGATCAATGTTGAGAGTGTCCACTAGTGAAAGTATGATCCCTAGGCCTTGTTCCTAAATACCGCTATCGCTGTTTGTTTACTGTTTTACTGCATCTATACTTCCTGCAATATTACCACCATCAACCACACACCAGTCCCGGACAGCAAAGCACTTTTCCGGTGCCGTTGCTACTCGCTCGCATTTATTCATACCACCTGTATTTCACTATCTCTTCGCCGAACTAGTGCACCTATTAGGTGTGTTGGGGACACAAGAGACTTCTTGCTTTGTGGTTGCAGGGGTTGCTTGAGAGGGATATCTTTGACCTCTTCCTCTCCGAGTTCGATAAACCTTGGGTGATCCACTTAAGGGAAACTTGCTGTCTGTTCTACAAACCTCTGCTCTTGGAGGCCCAACACTGTCTACAAGAATAGAAGCACCGATACGTCTCCGACGTATCGATAATTTCTTATGTTCCATGCCACATTATTGATGATATCTACATGTTTTATGCATACTTTATGTCATATTTATGCGTTTTCCGGAACTAACCTATTGACGAGATGCCGAAGGGCCGATTCGTTGTTTTCTCGCTGTTTTTGGTTTCAGAAATCCTAGTAAGGAAATATTCTCGGAATCGGACGAAAACAACACCGAAGATCTTAGAATCCCCGGGAGCTTCCAGAACACCCGAGAACCGTCAGAGAGGGGCCACAGGGGGCCCACAAAAGGTGGCGGCGCGGCCCAGGAGGGGGCGCGCAGCCCTAGTGTCTGGTGGCCCCGCACCCTCTCGACCTTGCCCTTCCGCCTATTTAAAGCCTCCGTCGCGAAAACCCTGACACGTTCGACGAAACCAGAGAAAACCTTCCAGAGCCGCCGCCATCACGAAGCCAAGATCTGGGGGACAGGAGTCTCTGTTCCGGCACGCCGCCGGGACGGGGAAGTGCCCCCGGAAGGCTCCTCCATCGGCACCACCGCCATCTCCATCAACGCCGCTGTCTCCCATGAGGAGGGAGTAGTTCTCCATCGAGGCTCGGGGCTGTACCGGTAGCTATGTGGTTAATCTCTCTCCTATGTGCTTCAATACAATAATCTCATGAGCTGCCTTACATGATTGAGATTCATATGATGATGCTTGTAATCTAGATGTCATTGTGCTAGTCAAGTGGATTTTACTTATGTGATCTCCGGAGACTCCTTGTCCCACGTGTGTAAAGGTGACAGTGTGTGCACCGTGTGGGTCTCTTAGGCTATATTTCACAGAATACTTACTCACCGTTATGAATGGCATAGTGAAGTGCTTATTTATATCTCTTTATGATTGCAATGTGTTTTGTATCACAATTTATCTGCGTGCTACTCTAGTGATGTTATTAAAGTAGTTTATTCCTCCTGCACGGTGTAATGGTGACAGTGTGTGCATCGTGTAGTACTTGGCGTGGGCTATGATTGTGATCTCTTGTAGATTATGAAGTTAACTATTACTATGATGGTATTGATGTGATCTATGCCTCCTTTCGTAGTGTGAAGGTGACAGTGTGCATGCTATGTTAGTACTTGGTTTGGTTATGTTGATCTCTTATGCACTCTAAGGTTATTTAAATATGAACATTGAATATTGTGGAGCTTGTTAACTCCGGCATTGAGGGTTCGTGTAATCCTACACGCTTAGTGGTGTTCATCATCCAACAAGAGGGTGTAGAGTCTAGCATCTATCTATTTATTCTGTTATGTGATCAATGTTGAGAGTGTCCACTAGTGAAAGTATAATCCCTAGGCCTTGTTCCTAAATATCGCTATCGCTGCTTGTTTACTATTTTACTCGCATCTTTACTTCCTGCAATATTACTACCATCAACCGCACGCCGACAAGCACTTTTCTCGGCGCCGTTACTACTCGCTCATACTTATTTATACCACCTGTATTTCACTATCTCTTCGCCGAACTAGTGCACCTATTAGGTGTGTTGGGGACACAAGAGACTTCTTGCTTTGTGGTTGCAGGGTTGCATGAGAGGGATATCTTTGACCTCTTCCTCCCCGAGATCGATAAACCTTGGGTGATCCACTTAAGGGAAACTTGCTCGCTGTTCTACAAACCTCTCGCTCTTGGAGGCCCAACACCGTCTACAAGAATAGAAGCTCCCGTAGACATCAAGCACTTTTCTCGGCGCCGTTGCTCGGGGAGGAAAGGTAAAAGGCTCTCATACTCCGGTCCCGGGTAAAGTACTTTTCCGGCGCCGTTGTGTGTGTGCTCGAAGCTATTTCCTTTAGATCCTGCAATTGCATCTTTTTGTTTCTTGTTTACACTAGTTAGGCATAATGGACAACAATGAGCTTCTTATTCTATTTCCCGATTTAAGACATGGATGGTTTAATGCGAAAATTAAAAAACCTATGGAACCTTATTTGCATGCTGGTAGTAATATTAGTATGAACGCTTTGAACACCATTGGTGATAATGATATAGAAAGTTCTAAGCTTGGGGAAGCTGGTTTTCATGATCTTTTTAGTCCCCCAAGCATTGAGGAGAAAATTTTCTTTGATGATACTTTGCCTCCTATTTATGATGATTATAATGATAGTGGTCTTTTGGTGCCACCTACTATGGAGGATAAATTTGATTATGATTACAATATGCCTCCTATATTTGATGATGAGAATAATAATGATAGCTACTTTGTTGAATTTGCTCCCACTACAACTAGTAAAATTGATTATGCCTATGTGGAGAGTAATAATTTTATGCATGAGACTCATGATAAGAATGCTTTATGTGATAGTTATATTGTTGAGTTTGCTCATGTTGCTACTGAAAGTTATTATGAGAGAGGAAAATATGGTTGTAGAAATTTTCATGTTATTAAACACCTCTCTATATGCTGAAATTTTTGAAGTTACACTTGTTTTATCTTTCTATGCTTGTTGCATCATGCTTCATGAATTTGTTTATTTACAAGATTCCTTTTCATAGGAAGCATGTTAGGCTTAAATGTGTTTTGAATTTGCCTCTGGATGCTCTCTATTGCTTCAAATACTATCTCTTGCGAGTGCATCATTAAAACTCCTGAGCCCATCTTAATGGTTATAAAGAAAGAACTTCTTGGGAGATAACCCATGTGTTTATTTTACTACAGTAATTTTGTTTTTTATTTTGAGTCTTGGAAGTTGTTACTAATGTAGCAACCTCTCCTTATCTTAGTTTTATTGCATTGTTGTGCCAAGTAAAGTCTTTGATAGTAAGGTTCATACTAGATTTGGATTACTGCGCAGAAACAGATTTCTTGCTGTCACGAATCTGGGCCTAATTCTCTGTAGGTAACTCAGAAAATTATGCGAATTTACGTGAGTGATCCTCAGATATGTATGCAACTTTCATTCAATTTGAGCATTTTCATTTGAGCAAGTCTGATGCCTCTTTAAAATTCGTCTTTACGGACTGTTCTGTTTTGACAGATTCTGCCTTTTATTTCGCATTGCCTCTTTCGCTGTGTTGGATGGATTTCTTTGTTCCATTACCTTCCAGTAGCTTTGAGCAATGTCCAGAAGTGTTAGGAATGATTGTGTCACCTTTGAACATGTGAATTTTTAATTATGCACTAACCCTCTAATGAGTTTGTTTCGAGTTTGGTGTGGAGGAAGTTTTCAAGGGTCAAGAGAGGAGGATGATATACTATGATCAAGAAGAGTGAAGAGTCTAAGCTTGGGGATGCCCCCATGGTTCATCCCTGGATATTATAAGAAGACTCAAGCATATAAGCTTGGGATGCCCAAGGCATCCCCTTCTTCATCGACAAATTATCAGGTTTCTTCTCTTGAAACTATATTTTTATTCGGTCACATCTTATGTACTTTGCTTGGAGCGTCTGTTTGTTTTTGTTTTTGTTTTTGTTTGAATAAATGCTTGTGTGGGAGAGAGACACGCTCCGCTGTTGCATATGGACAAATATGTCCTTAGGCTTTACTCATAGTATTCATGGCGAAGGTTGAATCTTCTTCGTTAAATTGTTATATGGTTGGAATCGGGAAATGCTACATGTAGTAATTCTAAAATGTCTTGAATAATTTGATACTTGGCAATTGTTGTGCTCATGTTTAAGCTCTTGCATCATATACTTTGCACCTATTAATGAAGAAATACATAGAGCTTGCTAAAATTTGGTTTGCATAATTGGTCTCTCTAAAGTCTAGATAATTTCTAGTATTGAGTTTGAAAAACAAGGAAGACGGTGTAGAGTCTTATAATGTTTACAATATGTCTTTTATGTGAGTTTGTTATCACCAGAATTTGACCGGATCAGAGGTGGGCCGCGATCAAGATGGGTTTGAAGAATATACATGGAAGAAATACGTGAATCGGCCTTGTGTACCAAGTTTGGGCTAAATTGCCCCTGTATCTGTATTATAGTAGATCGCATCTTAATTTAGAAGTTAGGGTTTTACCCGTGCACGGTAGGTGCACGCCTCAATTAGAAAGTCCCCTGGACTATAAATATGTACCTAGGGTTTATGGAATAAACAACAACTCACGTTCAACCCCAAAAACAAACCAATCTCGGCGCATCGCCAACTCCTTCGTCTCGAGGGTTTCTATCAGGTAAGCGACATGCCGCCTAGATCGCATCTTGCGATCTAGGCAGCACAAGCCCCACGTTGTTCATGCGTTGCTCGTATCGAAGCGCTTTTGATGGCGAGCAACGTAGTTATCATTAGATGTGTTAGGGTTAGCATTGTTCTTCGTTTAAGCATGCTTACGTAGTGCAACCCTTGCATATCTAGCCGTCCTCACGCCTATCTCAGGTGTGGGGGCGGCACCCCGCTTGATCATTATTTAGTAGATCCGGTCCGTTACGATTGCTCCTTGTTCTACAAGGATTAGTTTAATATCCGCAATAGTTTGGCCTTACAAAGGGGGAGGATCTCGTGGCACGTAGGGTGGCGTTCGCAAGTCCTAAACGGGATGTTCCTAGGATCAACTTCATGTTGGTTTTTTGGCCTTGTTTAGGATCGGCTTACGAGCACCGTGCGTGGCCATCCGGCCCAACCTGGAGTAGGATGATCCGATTATGTGGTGAAAACCCTAAATCGTCGTAGATCTCATTAGCTTCATCTTGATCAAGCAGGACCACCAAGTATTCGTACACCCCGTACGGATCATGGGTGGATCGGCTCTTTGAGCCGATTCACGGGATAACCTCGAGAGCCGATCGAGGCTCGTATTTAACGTTTACATGTATGCCCTGCAGGAAACTAAGCGAGGCAATCTCATCACCTTCCCGACCAGGTATAGGTCAGGTGGCACGCCCTTGCACTTCGCAACGCCGCGTGTGACCAGAAGAGCATTGCGGGCCGTCGCTCGGAGGGGTCTCAGCCAGCCGCAGCTCTAGGCTCCCCCCGGCTCTACAGTGTTGACAAGGCCGCTGCCCGCCGGTGGGTTTTGGCAGTCAACACATTATGGCACGCCCGGTGGGACAGCACGTCTACATCAACCACATCGCCATCTACATCTGAGATGGCGGCGGACGGCACGCCGGTCACTTACGAGGATCTGAACGGCGAGCTCAAGAAGAAATATCACGAGATCGAGGCAACCCTCGAAGCCGAACTCATCGGCTCCTTTGGAAAGACCCGTTCACACGATGTCAAGCTCCATGGGAACGCACGTCCGTGGCCTGGCGTCAACATGGTGGATCTCAGCCACTCCATAAGGGAGCCAGAGTTCTCCTTTGGTATCAGCATGGCGGGGCTTGCAAGCCGCCATGGCAAAGATGAAGCGGAGAGCAGTCACTCTGGTGGCAAAGACAAAGAGGAGGCCGGTTCAAGCGATCGGCTTCGATATGATGATAAAGGTACGACAATGAAGACGGTATAGAGTCTTATAATGCTTTCAATATGTCTTTTATGTGAGTTTTGCTGTACCGGTTCATACTTGTGTTTGCTTTAAACACCTTGCTAGCCTAAACCTTGTATCAAGAGGGAATAGTTCTCATGCATCCAAAATCCTTGAGCCAATCACTATGCCATTTGTGTCCACCATACCTACCTACTACATGGTATTTATCCGCCATTCCAAAGTAAATTGCTTGAGTGCTACCTTTAAAATTCCATCATTCACCTTTGCAATATATAGCTCATGGGACAAAATAGCCTTAAAAACTATTGTGATATTGAATATGTACTTATGTGTCTTATCTCTTATTAAGTTGCTTGTTGTGCGATAACCATGTTCTTGGGGACGCCATCAACTACTCTTTGTTGAATATCATATGAGTTGCTATGCATGTTCGTCTTGTCTGAAGTAAGGGCGGTTTTCACAATCAAATGGTTTGAGCATGCATACTGTTAGAGAAGAACATTGGGCCGCTAACTAAAGCCATGAATCATGGTGGAAGTTTCAGCTTGGACATAAAACCTCAATCTCTTATGAGAATATTAACTCGTTGAATGCTTAAGCATTAAAAGAGGAGTCCATTATCTCGTTGTCTATGTTGTCCCGGTATGGGTGTCTAAGTTGAAGAATGATCAAAAGCGAGAAATCCAATGCGAACTTTCTCCTTAGACCCTTGTACAGGCGGCATAGAGGTACCCCTTTGTGACACTTGGTTGAAACATATGTTATGCAATGATGATCAGTGTTAACCCAAGCTAATTAGGACAAGGTGCGGGCACTATTAGTACACTATGCATGAGGCTTGCAACTTATAAGATATAATTTACATGATACATATGCTTTATTACTACCGTTGACAAAATTGTTTCATGTTTTCAAAATAAAAGCTCTAGCACAAATATAGCAATCCATGCTTCCCTCTGTGAAGGGCCTTTCTTCTACTTTTATTGTTGAGTCCGTTTACCCATTTCCTTCTATCTAAAAAGCAAACACTTGTGTTGACTGTGCATTGATTCCTACATACTTGCATATTGCACTTGTTATATTACTTTATGTTGACAATATCCGTAAGATATACACAAGACTGCATTCAGAGTACCAGGTTCAGTGGGCTTGTTTGGATATGTAGTCATGACGTTTGGACTGAAGAAACTCGGGGGGCAGCTCACCCCGAAGGTCCTCTCCTCTGGAGAGCCGATTTCGTTCAAATCGGCTGGCTTTGCATGATAGTGCCCTCAGACATGATCAAGCCCAGGTCTATTCGGCTAATTTGTGTATCCTCGTCTCCGTTGAGACTCGGGGGCAACCGACCTGGTAAATGTTCTGTTTCTAGAAGCCAATTGGAGTATCATCGGCTGGTCCTGTGTAGCAACCTTCTTCGAGGATGGTGAATTTTGCAGAGGAGTGTCACCAGGTCTCAGAGTCATCAGTCGAAGAAGATGAAGGACAGATTATGAGAGACCAATGTGTTGCTATCGGCTCATTGGGCGTCGATCCAGCTAACAATCGGCAGTTTCTGCTCTGCCACGACATGACCCGACGAAGAAAAAGCATAATGATTTTGGAAATGTCATTTCCAAAACCAGGGGGGCATGTGTTATCACCAGAATTTGACCGGATCAGAGGTGGGCCGCGATCAAGATGGGTTTGAAGAATATACATGGAAGAAATACGTGAATCGGCCTTGTGTACCAAGTTTGGGCTAAATTGCCCCTGTATCTGTATTATAGTAGATCGCATCTTAATTTAGAAGTTAGGGTTTTACCCGTGCACGGTAGGTGCACGCCTCAATTAGAAAGTCCCCTGGACTATAAATATGTACCTAGGGTTTATGGAATAAACAACAACTCACGTTCAACCCCAAAAACAAACCAATCTCGGCGCATCGCCAACTCCTTCGTCTCGAGGGTTTCTATCGGGTAAGCGACATGCTGCCTAGATCGCATCTTGCGATCTAGGCAGCACAAGCCCCACGTTGTTCATGCGTTGCTCGTACTGAAGCGCTTTTGATGGCGAGCAACGTAGTTATCATTAGATGTGTTAGGGTTAGCATTGTTCTTCGTTTAAGCATGCTTACGTAGTGCAACCCTTGCATATCTAGCCGTCCTCACGCCTATCTCAGGTGTGGGGGCGGCACCCCGCTTGATCATTATTTAGTAGATCTGGTCCGTTACGATTGCTCCTTGTTCTACAAGGATTAGTTTAATATCTCGCAATAGTTTGGCCTTACAAAGGGGGAGGATCCTGTGGCACGTAGGGTGGCGTTCGCAAGTCCTAAACGGGATGTTCCTAGGATCAACTTCATGTTGGTTTTTTGGCCTTGTTTAGGATCGGCTTACGAGCACCGTGCGTGGCCATCCGGCCCAACCTGGAGTAGGATGATCCGATTATGTGGTGAAAACCCTAAATCGTCGTAGATCTCATTAGCTTCATCTTGATCAAGCAGGACCACCAAGTATTCGTACACCCCGTACGGATCATGGGTGGATCGGCTCTTTGAGCCGATTCACGAGATAACCCGAGAGCCGATCGAGGCTCGTATTTAACGTTTACATGTATGCCCTGCAGGAAACTAAGCGAGGCAATCTCATCACCTTCCCGACCGGGTATAGGTCAGGTGGCACGCCCTTGCACTTCGCAACGCCGCGTGTGACCGGAAGAGCATTGCGGGCCGTCGCTCGGAGGGGTCTCAGCCAGCCGCAGCTCTAGGCTCCCCCCGGCTCTACAGTGTTGACAAGGCCGCTGCCCGCCGGTGGGTTTTGGCAGTCAACAGAGTTTTGCTGCACCGGTTCATCCTTGTGTTTGTTTCAAATAACCTTGCTAGCCTAAACCTTGTATCGAGAGGGAATACTTCTCATGCATCCAAAATCCTTGAGCCAACAACTATGCCATTTGTGTCCACCATACCTACCTACTACATGGTGTTTCTCCGCCATTCCAAAGTAAATTGCTTGAGTGCTACCTTTAAATAATTCAAAATTTATCACCTCTTATTTGTGTCAATGTTTTATAGCTCATGAGGAAGTATGTGGTGTTTTATCTTTCGATCTTGTCATTTACTTTTGACAGACTTTCACAATGGACTAGTGGCACATCCGCTTATCCAATAATTTTGCAAAAAGAGCTGGCAATGGGGTTCCCAGCCCCAATTAATTAACTTTCATTAATAATTCTCTTCACATGTTTTGCTCTGATTCATCGAGTAAGCAACTTAAATTTGCAAATAGACACTCCTCCATGGTATGTGAATGTTGGAAGGCACCCGAGGATTCGGTTAGCCATGGCTTGTGTAAGCAAAAGGTTGGGAGGAGTGTCATCCATAAATAAAGAAAAACTAAACTAAAGTACATGTGTAAACAAAAGAGAAAGAGGGATGATCTACCTTGCTGGTAGAGATAACGTCCTTCATGGGAGCCGCTCTTGAAAGTCTGGTTGATGAGGTAGTTAGAGTGCCCACTACCATTCGTTGACAACAACAAACACCTCTCAAAATTTTACTTTTATGCTCTCTTTAAGTTTTCAAAACCAAAGCTCTAGCACAAATATAGCAATCGATGCTTTCCTCTTTGAAGGACCTTTCTTTTACTTTTATGTTGAGTCAGTTCACCTATTTCTCTCCACCTCAAGAAGCAAACACTTGTGTGAACTGTGCATTGATTCCTACATACTTGCATATTGCACTTGTTATATTACTTTACATTGACAATATCCATGAGATATACATGTTATAAGTTGAAAGCAACCGCTGAAACTTAATCTTCCTTTGTGTTGCTTCAATGTCTTTACTATGAATTTATTGCTTTATGAGTTAACTCTTATGCAAGACTTATTGATGCTTGTCTTGAAAGTACTATTCATGAAAAGTCTTTGCTTTATGATTCATTTGTTTACTCATGTCATTACCATTGGTTTGATCGCTGCATTCATTACATATGCTTACAATAGTATGATCAAGGTTATGATGGCATGTCACTCCAGAAATTATCTTTGTTATCGTTTACCTGCTCGGGACGAGCAGGAACTAAGCTTGGGGATGCTGATACGTCTCCGACGTATCGATAATTTCTTATGTTCCATGCCACATTATTGATGATATCTACATGTTTTATGCATATTTTATGTCATATTTATGCGTTTTCCGGAACTAACCTATTGACGAGATGCCGAAGGGCCGATTGCTTGTTTTCACGCTGTTTTTGGTTTCAGAAATCCTAGTAAGGAAATATTCTAGGAATCGGACGAAATCAACACCGAAGATCTTAGAATCCCCGGGAGCTTCCAGAACACCCGAGAACCGTCAGAGAGGGGCCACAGGGGGCCCACACAAGGTGGCGGCGCAGCCCAGGAGGGGGCGCGCCGCCCTAGTGTCTGGTGGCCCCAGACCCCTCTGACCTTGCCCTTCCGCCTATTTAAAGCCTCCGTCGCGAAAACCCTGACACGTTCGACGAAACCAGAGAAAACCTTCCAGAGCCGCCGCCATCGCGAAGCCAAGATCTGGGGGACAGGAGTCTCTGTTCCGGCACGCCGCCGGGACGGGGAAGTGCCCCCGGAAGGCTCCTCCATCGACACCACCGCCATCTCCATCAACGCTGCTGTCTCCCATGAGGAGGGAGTAGTTCTCCATCGAGGCTCGGGGCTGTACCGGTAGCTATGTGGTTAATCTCTCTCCTATGTGCTTCAATACAATAATCTCATGAGCTGCCTTACATGATTGAGATTCATATGATGATGCTTGTAATCTAGATGTCATTGTGCTAGTCAAGTGGATTTTACTTATGTGATCTCCGGAGACTCCTTGTCCCACGTGTGTAAAGGTGACAAGTGTGTGCACCGTGTGGGTCTCTTAGGCTATATTTCACAGAATACTTATTCACTCGTTATGAATGGCATAGTGAAGTGCTTATTTATATCTCTTTATGATTGCAATGTGTTTTGTATCACAATTTATCTGCGTGCTACTCTAGTGATGTTATTAAAGTAGTTTATTCCTCCTGCACGGTGTAATGGTGACAGTGTGTGCATCTTGTAGTACTTGGCGTGGGCTATGATTGTGATCTCTTGTAGATTATGAAGTTAACTATTACTATGATGGTATTGATGTGATCGATGCCTCCTTTCATAGTGTGAAGGTGACAGTGTGCATGCTATGTTAGTACTTGGTTTGGTTATGTTGATCTGTTATGCACTCTAAGGTTATTTAAATATGAACATTGAATATTGTGGAGCTTGTTAACTCCTGCATTGAGGGTTCGTGTAATCCTACACAGTTAGTGGTGTTCATCATCCAACAAGAGGGTGTAGAGTCTAGCATCTATCTATTTATTTTGTTATGTGATCAATGTTGAGAGTATCCACTAGTGAAAGTATAATCCCTAGGCCTTGTTCCTAAATACTGCTATCGCTGCTTGTTTACTATTTTACTGCATCTTTACTTCCTGCAATATTACTACCATCAACTGCACGCCAGCAAGCACTTTTCTAGGCGCCGTTACTACTCGCTCATACTTATTCATACCACTCGTATTTCACTATCTCTTCGCCGAACTAGTGCACCTATTAGGTGTGTTGGGGACACAAGAGACTTCTTGCTTTGTGGTTGCAGGGTTGCATGAGAGGGATATCTTTGACCTCTTCCTCCCTGAGATCGATAAACCTTGGGTGATCCACTTAAGGGAAACTTGTTGATGTTCTACAAACCTCTGCTCTTGGAGGCCCAACACTGTCTACAAGAATAGAAGCTCCCGTAGACATCAAGCACCCGTAAACATCACGGACCACCGTGTCCGCCGTCGAGAGGAGGTTCAGATCCACCTGATCTCGCCGGCGGCGACGTCCGGAGTAGGCCGGAGTAATTCGGCGAAGGGGGCGGCGACGCGAGGATCGCCAGAGCTCGAAGGGGCTAGGGTTCGCGAGCGCGTGGGGAAGAAGGGGTCGGTGCGACCGACCGAGCCCAAGTGTGGCTCGGGTTAGGGTTAACCGCTGGGCCACCCGACGATGTGGGCCCGGGGGCATCTTTGGTATTTCACAAATTCCAAATAAGTCAGAAACTTTGAAAATACATAACAAAATATTAACAACTCTAAAAAAATAATTAAAAATATGAAAAATGCTCAACATAAAATCCTCTATCATAATAAAATATGAAATAGAACTTTTAAAGACAAACATGATTAAGTTCCAATTTGATGATTAAAATAATCATTTAAATCACAAATATTATTTTCAATAATGAAAATAAGACCATAAGTTCTTTTAAACTTTAAAAACACCTTGACAACATTTCAAGGTTGTATTTTGCCTTAAATAGAGTATCTCCAAATTGTTCTTAGTAGTAACCTCTCACATGAAATAATAACAACATCAGAAGGGGGGAACAAACCCTAAAAACTGGAATCATGCATCAAAGCTTCTTTAACCATTGCCCTTATTGGACAATGATGCTATTTTTCAGAAACAGAGGACAAGGGTCAGTCCACACCATCCAACTGCAAAACTTTGCAGTGTTCAGGCAAGTTCATCACTTGCTCATGTCAATTGAGTATTTTTACCAAATTACTTGCAAAGTACTATGTTTATCACTATCGCATGAAAAGCAAAACCACTATTTTCATAACTATGAATATGACTATGTGGTGGGCAATGGAACCATGGATTGTGTTGATATGGTGGAGGTTCCATTGCACGGGTTTATATCCATCTAGGATTAAACAACAAATGTCGTCCAGTGATTCTTGTGCCGTAATACCCGTGTTAACCATAAGATCCGGAGTGGGACGGAGTAGTCAAAAGTGTTTCCACCTTTCGTTCATCAACGGATGCTCATTACTGGGTGCACATGATCTTGCGAGACATGATGCAGGGGTGGGAACCCGTAGAAGTCCCAACGGTAATGAGGTCTATGATGGGTTGCAACTGCCGGCGTAGGAATGTATGGTAGAGCCCTGCATTGACGTCGTGGTCGGGGTCCACCCTGAAATATATGGGAATAATGGGACCGGCGTGGACCCAGGGTCGGAGTTTGCCGCAAAGGGTGGGTGTTCGAGGTAGCGGAGGAACATGATTGGATAGACCTTATACCGGGCCTCACACCATAGGAAGTGTGGACGGAAAGCTGCCCGGTTGGCACCAAGGTTAAGATCTCTTATGGGTAAAGCAACACACCTCTGCAGAGTGTAAAGAACCATGACCCGTCACTCCTCGTTCCGGGATTTGGAACTGCGAACGCTGTCGGAAAGGAACTCCATGAAGTTCTAGTAAACCGGTGAAGGCCGACTGGACATAGCCCTTCAGAATAAAAGCAACCTCTTGAAGAAATGTTTATCAAAACTTGCATTGGTATTAGACTTTCTGGTCTAGTATCGTAGCTAGTGCATTAAACACCTCTTTTCTATAATGAACTTGTTGAGTACGCTCGTACTCATACCACTCTTAAATCCCCACCACTTGGAGGAGGACAACGACAACCCTGAAGGAGCCGATATCATCGGCTATGAAGAACCAGACCTCTCTGGAGGTGTTGAAGGCGTAGACTACCTTATAGTCTACGGAACCGGGGAGGTTTCCGGAGGACATCAAGTCTAGAATCACCGAGTAGTAGTAGTATCCGAGCAGTGCGAACTCTTAGTACTTAGCTGCTCGATGGAATAAATGTATAACCTAGTTAAACTTCTATATTGTAAGTTAAGTTGGGTTCGCCTCGAACCCAGGAGTATTCCTTTTAGGACCCAAGATGAGCTCCGAGATGATATGTATATTATGCTTGTAATAATAAATGAATGAGTTATGGACCTGCTATGTTCTGTTGTACTACTCTGAGGGATGTAATATTTGCGGAATGGTACTTCGTGAATGTTATATCAACGACTAGCATACTACAACATGCAGTGGTATGCAGGGTCACCACATCCCTCCATGACCTCGTCCCCGCCGAGACCGCCATGCCGCTCGACCAGGCCCTGCGACTCCTCCATCCGGCGCCGTCGTCCCCGTCGTCGACCTCGAGGCCTCCGACGACGACCTATACAAGCCATCGCCATCCCCGCCTCGCACCAGTGGCCGGTGGGGAGACGCCGGCCAAGGCAGCAGCCAGGCGGCTTCGGCGCCGCCGCAGTTCGACGACGACGGCTCCGACGACGATGGCGGCGACTACACGCGGTGTTCTACCGCCATTTCGGCATGTAGAGCGCCGTATTTTTATATTTACAGTTGTATTCCCCTAGCCGAATTCGAAATATAGTCGAATTCGGTCTCTTGTATGAACTTCGCCCTCTATATAGTAAATTTCTCCTATAAATGTTGAAACACTACCCTCTCAACCAAGCCATCTGAAAGGGGCACATTGATCTGGATCGTTCGTTTGCCCAGCAACAGTAAAATCTGCATCCCACTTTTCATCTCAGCCGTCGGATGCAGTAATGTTTTTCCTACCGGCTGCTGTCTGTTCTGGGTGCATGACGGCTGGGACCATGCATGCGTGGGGCCGTATGTTTGAGACAACCAAAGTTTGCGCCCGCGTCGCTCAGAAAATCGAAGACGGTAGAAACCCTAGCCAACCAAAATCCTCCTCCTCTCCCCAATCCCGTGCCTCCCGTCCTCCCCCAATCCCCGCCTCATCTCACCTCCTCCTCCTCGCTCCCGCCCCTCGACTCCGCCAGCCGCCGAGTCGCCGCCGAGTTCTCCTCCCCCAACCCGCGCCGCCGCCTCTCCTCCTCCCCCAACCCGCGTTGCCGCCTTTACTCCTCCCAAGCAGGATGCAACCGCATCGGGAGAGCATCCGCGGGGCTGCTGCGTGGAGCACCGGGTCAGCCGTCGCCTTGGGTCGCCGCCGCGGAGCAGGTGGGGCCGCATCAGCCGTCGCCTTGGGTCGCTGCCGGGCAGATCCGCAGCGGTGGCGACTGGAGGCGGCGGGCGCGGCCGAAGATGGGCCGGCGCGGGGCGGATCCGCTCCGGCGACTACCAGAGGCGAAGGGGCAAGGCGGCGGCCGCTCCATCCTTCCCCACGTGCTGGTTGTGCTGATTCCGGGCTGGACAGGTCGGTGCTGGACCTCAAGGGCGTCTGCTCCACTGACAGGTTCATCTCTCTCTCTCTCTCTCTCTCTCTCTCTAATTTTCTGGATAATTTTAATCCCTAGATCTACTCCTTTAGATCTCTGGTAGAAATTACTCATTTGGCTACTGAAACAACGGCAGATGAGATAGCTGCAACTCTGCAATCAGGATACCTCCTCGGTAGTGCCAAGGTCAGTGTGCAATCAATTGGTGTTCGTGGATTCATAGCACATTGCACAGACATGTTGCTGCCTCAAATACTAAAAGAAACGGTTGGTGCTAAGCTCTTTAATTGGCAATATAATGATATGGACAACCTTTTCCAAATCTGGGAGAATATGTGGGTTTTAATTTTAGCACTATTATAAAATTTCAGTTCGTTTACCGATGACTCATTGGATTAAACACAACACTAGCGATGATAATTCTATGTTGTTTTCAGATATGTTCAGAAAATAGGGTTGTTTCACTCATGCAATGATAAATTGTCAGTGTGCCAGCGATTTATAGGTTTATACTTCGCTTTGCCGCCATGCAAGTGATGATAGTTCATCTTTTGATCGACTACAGCTGATCCGTAGTTCCTATATGCCTTTCATTCTAAATACTGTTATCGCAACAAAAGATGATTGCAACTTGCTCTATTCTAAGATACATTTTCTACTGAAAGCTGCAAAAGAAGTTCTAACACTATATTTTGTGTTGTCCGATGAAATACATGTAACTTCGCTAGCACTCGACAAATGGTAGTTTGAAGACTATATTTTATGGAAGGGATGTACAATACAACCGATTAATCAATGGTCGTCAAATTGTACAACATGAGACATATCTATTTCATGCAACTTCTTGCTGAAACTATTAGGTGACTGAATTTACATTATGTTTTCCATGGTGGCTCCTGTGGTGAAGTTCCTGATCGTGTTATCTATGTGTTCCTTTGTAGAGATGAAATACACTGATTGCAGGTACATCGGTCGGGCACATGATCACTTTCCAGTGAACGATGCCGTGGAAATGTTGATGTTCACCTCTGACCAACAATTTCTCAAGTACATATCAGTGTAAATATTCTTTTATCTTGTCTTCTGTCTCAATCATTCTTTCTAAATTGGGTTTCCTTGGTAAATAAGAACAATCAAGGACCTATCTTCTCCATGACGAAAAGCCTATTTTAGCACCTCTTGATTAGTGTTTTATTTCTTCTGGAGCATTTTACATATTGTTGTAAAAAATATCTAAAATATGAAGATGAATATTTATGGAACATTTTATTAGTAATGATGGACTTCCATTGCTTTATTATATGTCATATGGGTCTGGCTCATGCGGCCCTTCAGCCTCACCTAACACATGACCCTCTTCGTTCCGTGTAGCGCCATCATTCGTGCCAGCTTATTGATGAACATGTGACTGCCGTTGTTTTGCATGTTACATGCTTCTTAGGTCGCTGACAACATGCTTGTTATGTGCAGGGTACATGCTTAGTTTTTTTCTGCCGCTTTTTATTTGCCTTGCATATGGTAACGATATTAGTTTGCTCTCTTGTATTGTAACCCTAAAGATGAGAACATGCTTCTTATGAACAACCCTAAAGATATTTTTCGTATTCTGAATTTCTCATTTCTAGAGGCTAACTTGCTGTCTTACTCAGACTACCTCGTGCAGAAGCTGTTGTGGCCAGCGGATGGCCAGCAGTAGCCACTGCTGCAGTCCCGCTACCGCCGAGAGTATGTTCTCAATTCTCATTTGGACCATATCTAATAAAGAATTGAAGACATGCGTTTGGTCAAGTTTACGATATTCTAGGAATGGTTGACTGTCCTAGCTGTGGCTTGCTCACATTGATACTCGCATAGTGTTACAATCTGTGTCAAAAATACTTGGTTGCACTTGAATGTGCTAATTCTAGGGTGAAAATACTGAAACTGCTAAGCCTGAGGTAGCAGCAGGTAGTAGTAGCCATATTCACCGGATAGTGGTTATTTTCCAGGTAAAGTGGAGATGCTAGAGATATGGGATGCCCTATTTTTACCATCGTTTGTTAATTTGTTCAACCTTTTGAGCCTTTGATTTTAGCCTGTAGGTCCTGGTGAAGGAAGAAATAACTGATGGTAAGAACCACCAGGCCAGAACATGTGTCAATTTACGAGTAGTTTATTTTTTCAAAGAAATAGGAGTAGTGCGGTTTGGCTCTCCATAACTTGTTATGTTACAGTTTGGAAGAACCGGAGTAAAAAGATTGTGGGATTAGGTATGTAGCATCGTTGTGTTTGGCATTGGAATTGGAGAAGAGATTCTTTTATATAAATTATTTTCCGGCAATCTCTATGCATGCAGATACAATTTATTGGGGTTACATTATGTAGATCCATGAATTTCTAGCATACATGGAGTCATAAGTTCTGCAATATTTTTGCCTTATTCATGTGTAAGTTTTTAGCTTCACTTGTATAAGTATGTGAAAGACAAATAAGGTATTGCCATTTACTTGTTTAACCTAGAAGCATGCCAATATCTAATGAATCAAGGGGAGTTAGTTTAACACTTTACTCAGAAGATATTACAGTTAATTATCTTTATATTATACTTCAGCTCCCAAGTCGTAATTATTCCTTCTCTAGGAATATTAGAAGGTTGCTGCAGATCGGTACTGAAATCCAGGCTGCCCGGTTTCTTCTTGGACTTGCACAAGCTCCTCTCGGTAATATCAGATCTTAGATTGTGATAGTGTTTTATTTGTTATTCATATGTTACTAACTATCTACTGTATTTTTCCTGCAGACGAAAGCAGTTAGCTACTTGAACAAGAGAAGCTATTTTGGCATCCCCTGATTACTACCTACACTCCTGTACTAGACAGGGATGAGGTATAAAACCTAGATGCAGCTTTTGGAAGAAATATTCTATCCATGGGTGTGTGTAGATTATGTAGCATTGTACACATCTACTGAATTGGAATTAAGATTTTGTACTGTGCAGCCTTTAGTAAATATAAATGAGTTTAGGCAGTAGAAAACTATGATTAGGTAGGCCTGTGCAATGCTAGCATGTAGAAGTTGTTTTTTAGTTCTGATGTACTGATTAATGAATCTGGCTCTGAAGAATATAGAATGTAAACTGAGTTTAGAAAGTTATTATTGTGACTAGGTGAAGGTCATGCTCGGATGACTCTTCTTCTGATGATGAGAACATGCTAGATCGAGTTGCTCGGATGACGAGATCACTTGCAGGAGATGAGAGCAGGTTAGTTCATAATGAACTGATGTTTGCATCATGCATTGTCTGTCAACAAGAAAATGTTTTGTGATCTGACTTTGTGTTTTCTTAATTTGACAGCTGGGACTGTGACAGGTTCCAGTGTCTGGTGTTCCTGGTGCTTTATTGATGCCCTTTATGATGCAAGAATGGTGTTTGCACTCACCTGGCATGAATGGCAAACCTCAAATGGTAAGATTCTTTACCAGGTTGATAAAACATGAGTAAAACATGAAATAAGAAACCAAAGTAATTTTTTCGAATGGTTATTGGACCCAGCTCCATTTTCTTCAAATGGTTGTGTGATTTGCTTGACTCGTGATGATGCATAATGTGGTTTTGGTGCATTTCTCAGCTGGCTACATGGATGCAAGCATAATAAGAGACTGCTGAAAGGCTGATCTCATAGCTTTGCTGCTCAAGGTGTGTGATGGAAGCTATGAAATCCACGTATGTTACATATCTCAAGGATATTTATTTATTTCTGAGTCGCAAAAGTATGTTAACTAATTATAAGTGCAGCCTAATGAACCTGTAATGATTGAGAATACTTGCTGAAGACCCTCACTATTGTTGCAGATTCATTCATCCAATTTTGGATCCGTTGAGATGCAGCGGTGGTCGGCGTCTTGGGACCACTGATGTACAGTTCATGTACATTGCTATATCCTTTTCAAGAATTTGATTAAGAAACCTTTGAATGGACCCGTGATGTAACTTCACCTCTGGTACTTTCATTGATTACCAATATTTCTGAAAACATGAATTCCTCTGTTTTATTGGTTACCACATTTGTGGTATTATTCCCAAGGGTATGTTCTAATCACCTGCATTTCTAAACCAGCATATCTAAGAGCTGAAGTACATTCTGCTTGTATTTTTGCAGAAGCGCATTGTATTCAAGCCCTTGTCAAAAGTATTCACAACTCATGGCCTGTGCAGTCTTTAGCACTTCGAGCTTGCCGCTGATCACATCCTACATTGTGGTTTCAGCATTTGTCAATAAAATTACATTTGATCGGGTAAGCCTCCGTGGTTTGGGCCATTTATTATTTGGATATTGAGATGGGGTTTGTGCTTTATAGAGGGCAATATGGTTATCTAGGAATGGTACTTTTAGTATGTAGCTGATTCACCCTGCATGTAATCCTAATATTGAATTTCAGTTTATATGTTTCTATTTTTGCATTGCTTGACCGATTGAGGAACACAAGGAGAGGCGAAGCTAAATGATATTTGAGGCAGATGGCTTATCCCTGTTAGTTTTCCTGTTTGTTAGTTAAACCAATAATCCATCCATATTATTTAATTAGAGTATGTTCAATGAGACATTTAATGTAGATGATCAATCTTTCCTTTGACGAGCAGTCGCCAACAATCATGTAGGCGAGACCCATTCATGTGCATTTCCTTCCCTTTTCCTTTCTTTGGTACTTTCTTCCCTTGATTCAGTATGTTTGTTCACACGTAAAAGTAAAATATACAAAATCAGTGATGCTTGCTATGATAGTTTAGTATGTAGTACATCGGAACTTAATAATTCAGATGGCTAAGTATGCAGATAAAAAAGCCTTTCTCCTACACAATTTCCTTTATTTTTCCTATGCCCGTTAATTATATTGTCAGCTTTTTGGTCATATTTTCCAGCCACATAGTCATACTATAGTTTACACTTTCACACCCCTTTGGATGCTAATTCACCCTCGACCACTGCTTAGCGGTTTGGCATTGGCATGACCATGTAGACATAACAACGTAGCGTTGTATAAAGCCTTATAGCCTCATTCTAATATTCCATTGCCTCTACTTTAAATATTGGTGAATTATCCATGATTATTAAAATAAATAGTACACCTGGATATGGATGCTATTTGGATACCAAGTGACATGGTTTGAATGGGGCATCTTTGTGTAATGACCTGATTACAAAAGACATTGGTTTGCTAATTATTTTGAACACGGGCAAGAAAGGTGCATGGTATCGTGAAGAGGGCATGCTTTTGTGTGGGGGTAAGACCTGAGTTGATCATGGCTGATGAATATTCATTTTAATTGTGCTTGATGGGTCTGCAATTTTTAGTTGCAGAGAAGTGCCGTAGTTGACAAGCCATATGTTTTTGGTGCTTGACTCTTTTGGTCCTGGTCAGAACTGATGGTGCTTGTTCTGTCCTTGTTTTTGTGGTAAAAGCGATATGTAGCTTGGTTTAATGGCTTGATCTCCTTTTTGTTGTTTATGTTGGTGGAACTGATTATTTAAAAAATGAAATACCTTAGTAAGAATCCGAGGTCTTCTTTTCCTTGCTTATGTTGATATCCAGTCTCTTGTCATCTTGCCTTCCCTGCAGTGACTGAAAATGCATTTAAGTGTACTAATTTTAATGTATATGATGTATACAAGTTTCTATTGTATTGGTGGTACATATAACTAATTAGTGATTGGCATTGAATTGATGGATTTTCTTGGGTTACTCATGTTTGTTTTAAGAATTTTTCAGGATACTAGATGTGCCTATTCTGGAATGATTTGGGATAAGGGCCGATCTTCACATTTATCTGTTGTGTTAGGATTATGAAATAATACATGTAGCTGAGAACCTATATGAACCAAATTGATCCGCTATAGTGAAGATAAATTGCTCCTGTAGAGTTGATCATCTTTTCTTGAATTTGTTGGAAGTTGTAGCAAAAATCTTGACATATTTTCAGTGCCAAGGTTCCTCCTATAGAGTTAATCCTCTTTTCGTGAACTAAATAGGTGATTAATTTTAGTGCCATGATTGATGTAGGCATTGCAGTTTGTTTTAATGCACTGATGCATGAATGTTGACATATTTTTTGAGAGCTTCAGAGTGAAAATAGTTTTGAAGATACAAAATACTGTGTGAGTAGCATGAGTTAGTAATATGTTCCGAAAGCTATAGCTTTGGCTTGGCATTAGTAGTTAAGTTTGAAACCATAGGCATCATCTTGTTTTCACATCGATTGGTTTTCCTGTTGTGCTTCTCTGATTGGAATCTTTCCTCTCCGCTTGAGTTGTAGTTTGTATTTTTTTGTAATTAGTTAAATCATGCTTTGCTGATGTACATTGTTTCTTTGCGTTTTCTTGAATAAATCATTTCATTGGCTGATGTTACTTCTTCTATAAAACCTGATCTATGTTTTGTTGCTGCTTTGGGTTGACAGGATATCTAATACTCCGTATATGAAGTCATAAATCAGGGATATATGTAAATCAGGAATGACGCTTGGTTCATGCTGGGCGATGGAGAATCACTGCTGAAGGTGATATTGAAGGCATCATCATGGCAGGTCCTACGCTCTAGGTGAGTTCTTTTTTAGGGAAAGAATCATCTACTACCTTAGTTTATTAATAGGAATGTATTTGTGTGACATTGCGGTGGTACCCAAACCCAACTGAAGTGTCACTGGTAGTGCTACTTTGTTTGTCTTCTGCACATGTTGGAAACTAACCCATCTTAGCCTAATGATCGAAAAGTGGTACTGCCATACATCAGGGACTAGAAAAAGGTCATGTTTGCCTCATCTCTGTTGTTTGATTGTAGCTTCGAACCAGTGAATATGTTATGATTGCATTGGATCACCATTGAAAAATTTACTATCATATATCAAGGTATGCTCTGTTGTTGTTGAACATCCAAAAGAAGAAGTTGCTAAGCTGACAGTGAGAATAGAACTTAAGAGTATGCTAACGCTGGATGAACTTGCAAAGAATGTAAATTAAAAAAGAGGTTAAGAATCTTGGAGCGTTATGAAACATAGAACCATGTGGTTCCAACCAGCTCACATGTAATTTCAGTGCTTTTTTCTACATTTATTTACTAACTAGGGTACTTAGGTTACATAGTTACTTGTATGTAGAAGAGATTTGGTCTAAAGTGATCTCTAAGAAATTCAAAGATATGGTTGCTTATGCTCTGATATCTCTATAACTCATATGCCCATGATACCTTCTCCATTTGCTGTTTCTGAATGGTTTATATCGCTATAACTTTGTTCTTTACATTCAGGTTTATGCTGGCTTTTAGTAGAATATTGCAGTTCCTTTGAGTGCAGTGGTTTGTTTTTTAAGATCTATGGAACTTCAAATTGTGAGAATTATTTGTTAACGTCTCCTATCATCTTGTCTTAATGCATAGTCTCAATTTGACCAAGCAGAAGCTCTCAAACAATGCAGCATACATGTAATGTAATCGTCAGGAAAAGAGAAGAACTACGGTCCCCATACAGGCTGTCAATTTACTATCGGTGCCTATGTGTTTTATTTCTTGCTGCTCATTACCATGTATTCACTTACTGACGCATGGTTTCAATTCCGGCTCTGATTCGGGCTTCACGCCAGTGGCGATGCGGGTCAGTAGAGATATTTTGCTGCATCGATATTCAAGATCGATGGTATATTTATGCTATGTTGTGCTCCCTTTGTTCTATCAAATATGCAATTTTGTCTCGACAAGACTAATTTCGTCGTCCACTTCGTGTTCCAAGTGTATCATGTATATGTTTTCATATTTTATACACATGGATATATGATGAAAGTCGCACTTTTGTTTTGCTTTGGCCGAGGCGCAGCGTTGGCGTCTTGCTTTCGGCTTTGCAAATGGTGCAATGGGTGTCAGCTGAAAACAACCGGTGGAAATTATTTACGAGGGGCAAAAATTTGTAATAGTTTCTGGTTCTCATGGTATCGGTTAAGCGGCTCAAAATTTCAAACCAAACTTTTTGTCTTCCTGCTCACAATAAGTGCACACAAAGATAAATGTTGTAGTTTAAATCCTGCCTTGATTTTGGCATTTGCGCGATAGCGCAACGGGTCATCTAGTATCATTAAATTTAGCCTAAATTCGACCGTTTTATACCGTAGTTTGTCAAGTTTCCGTTTTTCAAATTTAGATCGCCGTCTTTGCCTGAGATCGCGGCTGAGAAACTACTCCTCCCCACGCCAAATTTACGTCTAATCCAGATGTAAATTTCTCCGAATTTCGGCATGGGAAGGGCAAACGAGTGGAGATACGAGTGGAGATGCTCTTGCCCATGGCAACCAGGAAGTTCCAGCGACTCACTCCCCGCCAGTCTATGGAATCTTTATCTGTGCTTCTTCTATGTCTCAACAAATACGCACTAGTCTGCTCCTTCCAAAAAAAACGTACTAGTCTGCTCCTTCCAAAGAAAAGTACTAGTCTGGTATCGTATATATTCGGTCAAAGAATCATGTTAATAATACGACATAATCATTTACAAGCGGATATTTAGTTGTCAAACAATGAGATCTGATATACGCAAAAAAAAAAACAATGAGATCTGATTGCGCGTTTTGTAAAGCGCCATCTACTTAGAGCATCTCCAACAGCCGAGCTGTATCGTGGCGCGCTAAAACTCAGATTCTGCGCGCGGTAAATAGCTAGCGCGCGCTGGGCCGGTTTTTCCCCCGCCAGACGCGCTAATATGCAGCGCTTGCGCGGGCGGAATAAATGTCCTCCGCCGGGCGCGGCAAAATACAGCGCGCGCGGGCTTGGAAAACAGTTTCCTAGATTATTTTGCATTCACAAAGATCAAATAATCAAACATAATTCATGAAACAAATGATGTACCATAATTTAAATGGACACAAAGTGCAACATACATCACATAGTTCAAGAACGACACACAAAATGACGTAGTTCAACAATGACACACGACATATGGTTCAAATCGACAAAGTGCAACACACAATTTGCATATCACAAATGCATATCACACTTCCGCATTCTCCAAGTCAACACCTTCTTCTTCTTCCTCATCTTCTTGGGTTGAAGGAGGAATAGTAGCATTCATGGAAGACACGAAGCCTCCCGGTGGTGCTCCCATACTCCCATACACACCACTCACCGAGCCTCCCATAGTCCCTCCAAACACTCCTCCATAGCTTGGTCCTCCCATGCCGGCCATGCCTCCATAGCCTCCCATGCCGGCCATGCCTCCCATGCCGGCCATGGGCATGCTTCCCATGCCGGCCATGCCTCCCATGGTGGGCATGGGCATGCTTCCCATGCCGGCCATGCCTCCCATGCCTCCTCCAAACGTCGGCATGCCTCCTCCAAACATGCCTCCTCCAAACATGCCGGTCGTGGAAGTGTTCATGTTGGCTACCAACAATCTCTTTTTGGCCAACACTTCATCGCGAAGAAGGTTGATGTACTCCTTTTGCCTCTCATCCATATGGGAAGTATCCATCAAGAAAAGCTTCCTCTCCTCCTCTGCTAGGCGTGCATGCTCCTCGGTGGCTTGCCTCTTCTCCTCCAAAGCCAACTTCCTCTCCATAGCAATGGCAATGTCATCATCTCCGGCCTTCTTTCCCTTCATATCTTTGGCGGTCTTCCTACCATGCACATTCCTCCGCCCATTGTTGACGGAGTGAGGAGTGGAGCTTCTCTTCTTGCCTTCATCACTTGAATCATCATCATCGATGATTGTTGCATCACCGGTAGCATTGGCCGCCATAGTTGCCGCATCCAACTTGCCGCGCGTCTTCCACTTCTCTTCATTCCCTAGCACTTCATAGCCTTGATGCAAGGTGAATGGCTTGCCAAGAATCTTGTTGCCTTTCTTGTTCTTCTTTCCCACATACCTAAACAATCCTTGAGCCATAGAGTTCTACACATATGCGGAAAAGAAAATAGATGAGCTATATGAAGTAGAACCGTATTCTTCTCATATGAGCCATATGGTGAACATAGTAGTAGAATGACTTACCCTATCATTCTCATTTGTGCCACTTGGATTGAGAACATCGATGTTGGCTTGCTATGGTTGTGTGTGTTGAAGTACTCCGTCATCCTCATCCAATATGTTTCTCTTGTTTGATCGGTACCGGTTGTTGGATCCATTCCAATTGTCAACCACGTCTTGCAAAGCAACTTGTCCTCCGCTATGGTGTAGTTGGCGGACCGACCGGGATGGCGAGGTTCAATCAACCCTTCTCCTTCCTCATCTACATCCTCATATTCCTCCTCTCCATCGGCGGCTTCATCATGCAAGAACGAGGATCCAACATTCATTGTCTCCATGAATGCCGCATCATGCACTCTACATTGCAATGAAATTCATTACTATACGGCTAGGTATGCATCTAAACTACAATTCGACGAAAAGTAGTGTTTTTTACCTCTCGGGCATTTCATCATCCACCGTATGGGCGCCCGCGCGGTTGCCGGACGGAGGCGCCGGCTGGGTCGGCGGAGGAGGAGGAGGAGGCGTCTGGTTCGCCGGAGGAGGAGGAGGCTGCAGCCGGCGGGTGGCGGGCGCCTTCGCTTTCTTGGGCGGCACGACGGAGGCGGCACCGATGTGCGGCCGTTTGGTCGACGGCGCCTTCCCCCTCCTCGGAGCGGGCCGCGCGTTGCCGGCGCCCTGCGCGGCTGCCATCTGCGCGGCGGCTGCGCCTGCGTGCAGCGCCCCACGCGGCGGGACAAAGAGCGCGCGCACAGCAGCCGTTGCATTACCACCGTCGGCGCCGCCGCTAGGGTTTGGCGGCGGCGCGGCGGAAGTGGTGGCGGCGGAGGAGGGTGGGACGGAGTAGGGAGGGGTCGGTGGGTTGCCGGAGGGGTCGTCCATCGTCGGGATTTCGCCGGCGGCGCGCGAAGACGACGGATTGGATGCTCGGGCGGCGACGCGGAAGAAGAAGTTTCAGCGCGGGGGTTTTTTCGCGCTTGGACGAGCGATGCCGCGCGCTGTAGCCGATGCGTCAGATATGCCGCTCCGGTTTGTGCAAAACGCCGCGCGCTCTAAAAATTTTACAGCACCGCGCCGTTTACCACGCCTGCTGGAGAACCTGATTCCCTCCCGCGCGCGGTATACCAGCCGTTTTTTTGCAGCACGGCGATATAGCGCGCCTGTTGGAGATGCTCTTACAACTGGCCACTCGGAATACTTAAAGTTGCATGATGCGCATGTTATCATTTAGTATACATAATACTATAGTAGTACGAGAATTAAGGTGAAAACCACTGTTAGGTGCTACTGTATCACACAACACAATCTGTTTAGCTTGATCATGCATGGAGAGGGTGTCGGTTATGTTATGTCCGTGTGATATGGGTGATGCATGAGCAGCCTGGATGTGATATTGGTTGCTTAATATGCATGTGTGAGATTCACGAGTACTAACACGATTCTACCGGAGGTGTCGTTTTGGCTCATAGGAGCAAATGCTCCTATTATACAAAATAATTAAAAAATAATTTTAAAAATGTCAAAAAATTCTGACATAAATTTTTTGTTGTACATCGTGACATTCTATGTTAGTGCACAAGTTTTCATGGAGAAACAACATTTTATGTGGCGTGTACAAAAAAGATAAAAAAAATATCCTTTACGTAGTCGTGTTATAGTATCAAAATTTGTCTTTTTTACTGGAGCCACAAATTTTTATAGTTTTTTTAAAAACTTGTGTACGAACATAAAATGTGTAGATGTACATGAAATTTTTTAGTTTAGAATTTTTTGACACTTCGAAATGTACATTCACACAAAAGAAATGTACATTCACACAATAGGAGCAAATGCTCCTATGAGCCAAAGTGAATATCCCGATTCTACCAACCAACTATCATTTCCGGGTCTTTCCCCTTTGGACTTTACCCCTTTGGAGACTTCAGCCATGTACTGCATCTTCCTTGCTACAACCTCCAAATCTCACTGCCGGCCTCTCTCCTCCTTGCCGCCGGTGACCACGGTGGCCGGTGACGGGTGGGAGGGGGTCTCGCATGTAGTAGATGTAGGTTTCCTCTTCTGTTTCTTCTCCCCGGCGAATACACGGGCGACGGTCGGATCAAGATTTGACTCAGGCTTGCTCCAAATCCTTCAAGATTTGTTTCTTTGCCACCAGTCGCCATTTGCAGGAGCCCGTGACTGGCTTGATCAGGATTGGTGTGTGGTTTAATATATGTTTTTTTATTAAGTGATCATGCATACTATAGACAATATAATGTTAGCTTGAACCTATTTTTATTTTATAACTTTCCAGTCAAATTTTCAAGGAACTTATGTTCAAGTCCAGTGCAATGAACGAAATGAGAGAAATATATATTGAACCATCAATCATTCCAGCAAGTCAGAGGTAGGTTGCAAGATGCTATGCAAAAGCGTCGAGCGAGAGCAACATGTGCGATTGCATTCCTTTTTTCAGATTATATGAGAAGCGTTCCATTCCTCAATGTCTCCCTAGTTTCAAGTACTTCTCATATATTTCTCTTCTCTTGCATTGCATTCGCTAGCAGTTAGTACAAAAAAGATAGCCCGTGAAACTCTTGAAGCAAGAGGAGAAACACATTTTTCTGTCATTTATAAATTATAAATTGTGAAGGATGTGAAAAACTGCATGGAGGGTTGTCGGGTACATCTATTACACAACAACTTCTTAAAGATTGCGCAGAAATTTTGCATACATAATGGGTGTCTACACTCATAGATATACATGGGCAAGTGATGGTTCTATGTCACATAAAAAAAGTACTGTCCTAATCGTTTCAAATTTGATGATGAGCCAATCAACTTAATTATCTCCTAAGTTTATTAACATGGAAAACATTGCAATGAAAATAGTACAAAGTATTTTTTGTGAATGTCTATTACATAGAACAAAACTAATAAAAATGGGGTGATGTTGAAAATATGTATCAAGATATTTGTTAGACACGCATGCTCTAGAAGCCTCAACAAATATGTTTGAAGATAAGAAACACATATACTTATAAACACTTAATATATACAAGTGCCAACATTTAGCTGACAAATATTATTTTTGTATTTTTCCAATCAGCAAAAACAACAATGAGAAACGTTGTGGGGTTCCCGTAAAAAATCAAGACTTTAGTTTAACATGAGTATATTTGAGATATTGCGCATTAAAGTTGTATAGACATTAACATTTAAACTTAATGTTTACTTCGTAGACCGATTACCTTTGTTAGGTATGATTAATTAAGAACATTACTTAAGATTACAGGTTGAATAACGCATATATGCATGCATACATACATGTATGGCATATATAGAAAAAAAGTTAAAAGGTAAAAATGTTTGATATAATTATGCCAGAATTGTCTTTGGAGCGAATATAGCAAAGTACACATTCAAATTTGCTGTAACTATATAAACTTAGAGGTTACAACCCTAAGGACGGGGCCGATTTTCGACTGACATATATACCTAAGAAAGTTGCCACAATTTGCCATAAATAATCTATTTTCTTACAATAAATAATCAGTTTTTGTTATGCCTTGCCATCTTCTCCACAATAGTTGTTTTATATCTCATGCAATTTATCGCCCATCTCTTTGTCTTCTCTAGGATTTATCTTCCACAGTCCCATTCTATTCTCCACTATTCCTTCCATAAATTAATGGACACATAATCAAACTGATGGCATCACTACACCACAACATTATATTGGTGTCAGACAAGTTAGTCGGAAAAAGAAATTTCACCAACATAAAGTCGGTCACGATAGGGTTCTGCCGATGTTAAATCTAAAGAAATCAACTTATAATGCCTTTTTATTAAGAAATACAAGACTACCAAAGACATGTCAGCATTTGTGGCTAGTTGCTCATAAAGCAAGCTAAAGTGACCAGCGGGCTCATATTTGCAACTTCAGTGACCAAAAGCCCATCCTCGGTAATTCAGTGGCTAATGGCATGTCCCCTTTATTTGTATAGAAGAAGCCCACCTTTGCGTGATAACAAGAATTCGCTCGAGGCAGGATTCAAACACTAGTGAGCATGGACGCACCACTATG
This sequence comes from Lolium rigidum, assembly GCF_022539505.1. NCBI lineage: Eukaryota > Viridiplantae > Streptophyta > Magnoliopsida > Poales > Poaceae > Lolium > Lolium rigidum. Next base: position 230,581,818 of record NC_061512.1, on the reverse strand, counting down.
GCCAAGTTAAGAGATATCCATTCTATAATATATTTTTCTGTCGTACTTGGATGACAGTATATATGATACGACCACCTATCAACCATCGTACATACTCCATGCATGCATGTGTAGTTATGCTCTCATGAAAAGATCGAGCATACGGAATCGATCGTTTCTCTCATGAAAAGCAATCCCTACTCCATTCTATGAGCAACATTTTTCTCTAAATAGTTTCCGGTTTCTATTTCCCCAAAACCAAAATCTCCTAGTCAAAAAGAATTAATGGCTTATGTGAAGAAGCAAGTGCTCTATAAGAAAACAAACCCATTAGTTTGTTCTGACACACCAATTGCCAAGGACGATGCAACCTCGAAACAGCACACTATATGAGGTCAACCCACTCAAAGCTGCTGAAATTCAGGGTTTCACACTCCGACCTCCCACCGCTCAACTAATATCTCATACCGATCTTGGACGCTGCCCTAACGTACATACCACCACCAGCTGCAACACCCATGACCTGACTGTCGGTAGCTCAACTTGCACAAGGTAAATGCGCCTGCATACCACGTTCATCGCACCAAACTCATCTGATGATGTTGGCTCCGCATGATGTTGCCCCCCCCCCCCCCCCCCGAGATGTTGATGGAGCCAACAACCTCAATGCACTAATCATGACTTTGTCAAATCATAAAGCTCCAAGAGTCATCAGTAGAGTTGTTTAAATGCATGCTTGTGGTGGGTGTGCATCTATGTTGAAGAACTGAGAACTTAGGTTGGGCTCGGTAGGTTTTCTTTTTCTTAATGAATAAACATGCAATTTTCCAGGATGTTCGAAAATAAAAGAAAAAGGAACCTACCTAGCATCTAGGCGAGAGCCTGTCTCTCCAACGGGATGGATGCTTGGTTGATTAATATTATGTCGTTGGTGTTTCTCCTCTTCGATCGCATCGCACAAGCGCCATATGATTGAAATTGTGTCGTATGTGAATTCTGCATGGAGCTGACGCCCCACCCTACCGCCCACTTCCACCCAGCTCGTGCCTAGAGAAAAGAAAAGGGGAAAGCGTTCGACACTTAGATATGCGTAGATCCTAACAAAATCTTGAAATTGACCAAGATTCAGACGTAACGGAAGGAGACTCATCCTAGCGCCCGCTCTAAGAGGCCGCGTTGCACATGCCCTTATGCATCCAATTCCTGCCATGTCCAATGCATGGAAGCTTATTTGGGCGCTCAATGTTTTTTGTTTGGAATTTTTTGTTTCCTTTAAGCCATGTCCAATGCATAAAAAGCTTATTTGGTGCTCAAAGGAACAAGCTTCCTTATTCTTTGTTTTCACCAGTACGCCGGTAGCCCGTTTTCGGTGGCGCCTTCGGCCTGCTTGGCAAGACTGGGCCGTAGCAAGTGGTTTTCACGGTCTATGGAGTATGGACCGAGAACAAAAGCCTGCCGTCTAAACTGTTGGGTCTAAAACTGATCAGCCCAACCAGGAGAGCAGTAACGGTTGTCTGTTCATGCCGAAGCGCCGGTCACCACGATGCGGCGGCGGCGTCGCCTGCAATGGGGGCACCGTTCAAGTCAAAAAAAAAAAATAATAATGGGGGCACCGTTGAGTAGTGAATTCGTATGGAGATTCCGTTCGTAACCCTGAGGACTTCGCAGGCCAGGCGGAGGATGGGATCGTTGGCGGCGAGGTGCGTCTCCGCTCTTCCGCTCCACGTGCTTCTGTTCCTTTCTGCGCTGATCCAGAAGAGTAAAAAACTAATGTCTTGTTTTGGTGCGGATTTGTTTATCGGAATGCGCCTTGGAAGCTATCTACGACCCCAATTTTCTACAGTTGTCCACATCTCTCTGATCTCACTTCCCGGGTCAGAAAGCGGTCGACGGGGGTGGGCGAGGAGGGGAGATGGCACCGCCGCGGCGCGTGTGCGTGACCGGCGGCGGCGGGTTCATCGCCTCGTGGCTCGTCAAGCTGCTACTCTCGCGCGGCTACGCCGTCCACGCCACCCTCCGCGATCCATGTACGGATTCTGACCAGCCTTGACTGTTCCTCACGCGGTCCCCCTTTCAATCGATGTCAATGACAATATGTGCTTTGCTTAGCTTTGTAATCTTAGCTGTAACTGATCCGAGAGCTCCACTTGGAGAAAAACAACAGTTCGTATCTGGGACAAAGGCCATCCACGAGCTGTGCGAGAAAGCCAAGTGCCTAGTTGGACATCGATATACAGTGTTCTAATTAGTGGCTGAATGCTCTTTCAGGTGATCCCAAGAACGTCCATCTCAAGCAGCTGGACAGGGCATCGGACAATCTTCACCTGTTCAAGGCTGACGTGCTAGACTGCGAGACGCTAACACGTGCGTTCGAGGGATGTGAGGGGGTCTTCCACCTCGCCACTCCGGTGCCCGAAGATAAGATCATTGATCCTGAGGCAGGTGTCTTTTCCAAGCTGACGCTTCAGTTCCTTAAAATCGCTACATGTGCTGCTGCAGCTACATAATTTGGTACCGTGCTGAGCTTGTATTCATAGTGAATGTCAGCTGCATCATGGTTTTGGGTACAATAATAATCTTGTATTGAACTATTGATATTGAAGCAAGATTGTGAATTCTCCTCCCTGTTGGAACACGTTGCCCTGAAGTTAATTATCAAATACACTTTTCAGTACACCATATTTTGGTTCCTGTGTTTATGTACTGACCATTCATGTGTTTATATATGCTACTCCGTCCGATCCAAAATACTTTTCGTGGTTTTAGTTTATATTTGATCTAAAACCATGACAAGTATTTTTGACCAGGGGGAGTATTATAATACTAGAATCACAGAGAACTTCAGTTGCCAGTTCTGTGTGCTCACAGGAGAACAACTGCACAACCTAGTATAACATTGGGTACTAACAAGTGCAATGCAAAATAGATAGTAGATTGTTATGTGCTTTGGCCTGCATGAGCTTACGTTTAGATTATCTGAATATTAGAAATTCTTGCTGTGCGGATGCATTTCTTGGTTTTGCATTGTAAATCTTAAACATAAAAGTGCACGAGCCTTACTAACCACATTTCAGATGCATACATGCAGTCAGAAGTAATGGCTCCGGCAGTTAAGGGCACTTCAAATGTGCTAAAGGTTTGCTTGGCTATGAAGGTTCAGAAAGTCATCGTATTGTCCTCCACTGCTGCTGTTGATTTTAACCCGAATTGGCCTCAAGGTAGACTCAAAGATGAGAGTTGCTGGTCGGACAAAGAGTGCTGCAAGGAGAATGAGGTTAGAATGCTATTTGCTAAGCAATTTCTTAGAGCACTATGCATACATCACACTGCACAAGCGGGCATGACTATCCGTTTGTACTTATCTGATCCTTTCTCCGCTTCCTTTGCAGTGATATTCTTACGAGAATATTGATATGAATCCTTAACACAAAGACTTTGTAGAGATAATTTACATGATGGTAGACTAAATAGCAGCATTGACTGTTTTGTGCTTGTAGGACTGGTATTCTGTTGCCAAGATTGTGGCTGAACAGGCATCCCTTGAATATGCAGAGAAAAATGGATTGACCGTAGTTACACTTTGCCCTCCTTTAGTTTTTGGACCATTATTACAACCTATGGTGAATACGAGTAGCAAATTCTTAATCTATGTTATAAAAGGTAATACTAATTCATGTCCATTTGTTCTCTTCTATTACCAGAACTTCCGCTGTAATCTATATTGTGGACTTGGTAAGTTGGTTTTGCTCCCTAACAGCTACCACCTATGTTCCAAAATATATGGCACATACATTTAATCAAAAGTGAAAACTAATTAAAATTTTCCAAATATATTGAGGAAAATATCAACATTTACAATATTGAACAAATATACTATGAAAATATGTTTTATAGTTGATCTATTGCTATTGATTTGGTGTGGAAGATGTTTTTATTTTTATCAATCAATTTGGTCAAAATTAAAATATGTTGACTTTTGACTAAACTTATACGCCATATATTTTGGAACGGAGGGAGTAGTCACTATCTTTTGGTCAGCAGTTTTAAATCTGTGGGACCAGAGAGTGAGATGAGAGATTGTTCACCGTTATTTCAAGGTTGCAGTGTACCAACGCAATGCGGGAGTCCCAAAATTTCTTCTAAACGATGTGTAGAATTCCCAAATCTTCCATAGCTAGTCAAGTTTCTTTCAATTCAAACCTATCTATTGTTTGGGGGAATGCCTTCATGTTGTCCAACCTTAGACTATTAGAGGAATCACACTGACAGTTCACATTGTTAGATATTGATGGGAATGGGATCATACTGATAGTTCCTGTTGTTAGATATCGATGGGACCACGTTGATATTTTCTGTAGATAGACATGAGATCTGCTTGAACTTCAATTTGTCGAAAATTCCGAGCAATTGGTACCAGTCATTATCAAGAATATATGTTATTTGCAGATGATAACTAGTTACCTTTCACGGCACATGTTTGTCATTATATTCTTTTCAAAGATAGCTGCTATGCCTTTCTATCATGCTCTACAGCTGTGAGACGAGGACATCTTTACCCATAAGCCGGTCCTTTACAGCCTCTTGCATGTGAAATCACACTCGATTACTCATCTACTATTGATATTATGCACGCGTGATTATGGGCAGCAATTGGAAAAACTGCGCAAACCAAATTCCGCGCTTAAATTGTGAGCTCATGGAAAATGAGTAGTACTGAAAAAATAATGATTGTTCTCTGTCTTGTTCTTGCTGTCATTTGCCACAGAAATGTGTTTGCCGACTGTACTAGTACTACATTAATTTTAACATTGTATTACAGGAGGTCCTGACGTGATGAACAACAAGCTGTGGCACATGGTAGACGTGCGTGATGTGGCCGATGCCTTACTGCTTGTGTATGAAAAGGCGGAATCATCCGGGAGATACATCTGCGCACCTAATAACATCTTCACGAAGGACTTGGTAGACCTGCTGAAGAAGATGTACCCAAAGTACAGCTATGTGAACAAGTAGGTTTTATCACGCCCACCCTGTCACACACACCTGGATACCTTGTAGTGCGCTTTATCCTTCAGTATCTCTGTTCCTGATCTGAAGAAACCCTTCTGCTTGTGTAGCATCATCGATGTGGAACACAAAGCGCCGATAACATCGCAGAAGCTGAGGGGTCTGGGCTGGGAGCCGCGGAAGCTCGAAGAGACGCTCTCGGACAGCGTGGAATGTTACGAGAAGACCGGCCTTCTGCAGGAATCAACTGGGAGTCCCTTCCGGCTTCCCCATCTCTTCCGTTTGGCTGGCGATCAGTGAATGAGCCCTGTTGACGGTGCTTTCTTTTCATGGTGTCTGTAAACTGTGATGCCACCGCTCGGAGTCTCGCAAACCAGTTCTTTTTTTTTTGAGTAAAATGCATGGGGCATCATTGAACTTGTCCGTATAAATCACTTTGGTCACTGTACTTAGGAAAGTTGAATTTACGGTCATGAAAGTCGCGTTGCCAGATCACGTACCATCACTGGAGACAATACACATACGTATTTGCAAACGTGGCACCATGTTGACCAGTCAACATTGCAAAAAACCCCTTAAATTATTTAATCAGGGTTCTCGCTGGGAAGGAAGAGGGCGCTGACGTTTGTTTGCACGCGAGCTGGCTGGGCTGGTGCGAGGCATGTACGTGCATTGTGCATGGGTGTGCTACTGTCGCTGGATTGCAGGAAGTTTTATTATCGTATCTAGCTCCAGCGTACAAGCTGCACGAGTATCCTACTTTTTAGGTGAGCTAGAGCCGCGCCGTTCCGCTCTGCTGCTCGCCGCCATGCAGCTGGCCCCATTGGGCATCCTCACACTTCGCCGACGACGACGAGCCGCGGACGGCAGTGCATGGTTGTCACCTCCAGCAACCTCTTGTTGAACCGGTTGTTCGCACCAAGCGCCGTTGTGAGTGCCCATCACTAGATGAGATGCAAGATGCATCAACTACCACAGCCACGTGAGTTGTGTGCAAGGCAACTTCATGAGAAAAATTGTGAGTGCCCGCAGGCCGCTGCTTCTCAACATGCGATGCATGTACCATCTGCTCGTCAATACTCAAGCCACCGTTGCCAAGCACGGTGGTTCGTCGCTGGATCCGTGCCGCAACGTGGGCGACCCACGATCCCATCTCCCAAGCAATGGCAGTGCCAGATGCCGCTCATGCCACCTGCCACCAGTGCACCACAATGTGCCTTGCTCAGCCGTCCGGTGTGCGCTACGCGAACATGGACCACCGTGAAGAATACCTGTAGCAGGATCAGGGCCATGGTCTCCACACGGCGAGTAGACAACCACCGCAAGCTATCTGCCACTGGCGCGCCACAACGTTGGTCCTCCCCTCCCTTGTGCTTGCTGATTCAGAGAAAGACGTCCACGGCGATGGCACGCGCGAGGTCACGCTCTCATGTGGGGGACGCGGAGCAGCACGACGCGAGGTCCTGCAAGACGCACGATGAAGAAGGCCTCGTCCATGTCGATAATTTTATGGAGAAGATCTCATCGACATCAAGTGTGTCCTTTTGTCGTGCACGTAGTAAATCCTACCAAGCCCTCCAAGCCAGCGCATGGGGCACCGCCGATGAGCCACTGCCCCTTCCTCGTGCAGGCCGACCAGGTAGCCGATGACAGTGCCACAGAGAAGCAGGCGCGCTCCTGTCGGTTTCGCAAAGGCGTGGGTCTGACGGCCGTTCAGCGGCGAGGCGTGAGGTCGTCGAGAGCGTCCTCGAAGAGTCCGTCCCCCGCGTCAGGAGGGCCGTCTTGAGGCGCAACTCCTGCGTGCCTCCACTTCGCTGTTCGACTCCTCCTTCGCTATCTCCTCCCGCAGGTTTTTGATGGTCACACGGAGCAGGAGAAGGGGCTGAAGCGGAGCGCACCGGCAACAAGCGTCTGAGCAGAATCGAGTCGAGGAGGAATGCCTCCGGCCGTGAGAAGCGCGCTGAGGCGGCGAAGGGCGAATCAAAAAATCAAGCGGCAAAAATGATGGGGCGGAGGGGTCGCTGATTGCCGAGCTGATAAGGTGGCAGCCGCAACTGCGGTCGTGGCAACGGCGACACGGCTGAGGCGCACAACAACACGTATTGATGTGATCGGACGGACCCTTGCCAATTTAGTTTTCGGTGGAAACTTCAAACGAATATGAGGTGCCTTTCTGTAAACCTGCAGCTTTGTTTTGCAGGTTGTAAAACTGCAGCTAGACAGAACGATTATGACACTGTCATTTGGTCTAGCGTTACCACGTCACTCAATACGTAGCTGGCCCGTCTGCGGTGATGGTACATGAGCTAGCAAGGCGACTTCAATGACCGTAAATTCAACTTTCTAAAGTACAGTGACCAAACTGATTTATACAGACAAGTTCAATGATGCTCCACGTATTTTACTCTTTTTTTTTTTTGAGCAGTTCGCAAAGCAGTTCTGACTTGTGAGCTCTGATGGGTGTTGTCTGTTGGCTCTGATGGGCCTGTCGAACGTTGGATGACATTGGGTGGCCCATTATTCCATAGGAAAAGGTACGTCCAAAGAGCCCCTATGCACTGGGCAAAGCCTATACAGGTCGGTGTATACTGTATACAGCAATGCCGTGCACCCCGTATCGTTTGGGCCGGCCCACTCCCACTTTTCTGTTTTATTTTTCTGTGTTTCTCGTTTTATTTTTCTGTTTAAAAATAAATTTCGACAATTTTCAAATTTGAAAACTTTTAATTTTAAAAAGGTTCGAATTTTGAAAAAGGTTTCAAAATTTAAAAAATTTCAAGACAAATGTTTACATAAAAATTGTTAAAATTTAAAAATTATTTAAATCTAAAAGTTGTTAAAATTTAAAAAAATCATTTTAAAATATGTTTAAATATTAAAAATGTTCAAATTTATGAATTATTCATATTAAAAAATTGTTCCAATTTGTTAGAAAAATCGATTTTTCCAAAATTTTACTTTTAAAAAACTAAAATATAAATAGAAAAGAAGAAAAACATAATAAGAAAAGAAATAGGGCTTACCTGATGGGTCGTGCCCCACTATACAGCCGCCGTGTCAGGAGATGTGCGACACACCGTCCGCACCGACCCGATCGGTGTATAGGACCTCCCTATGCACTACCTAAAGAGCAACGTCCATGGAACAAGAGATGGTTTCTCACCTTCTCGAGACGCAAATCAGCTGCAAAACTTGCCTTTGCGCTTGCCACGAGACATGTTTAGCCTCTGTTTGGTATTAGAGTGTTGTACGGATTAGTGAGGATAATACTCTCGAGTATTGGGTGAAAACCTCTGCCGTTACCCAATTTAGAAAAAATAGTGATAAATGGGTATTAACCTCGCTCATATTCTAGCATCAATCATATATTTAAAATAAATGAGAATTTGTGGTGGGGTTATCCAATTAAACTCCAGTAAAACTCTAGTGTCAAACAAGATCTTAGTGTAAGATATACATGATGCAGCATAGCCCATTGGCCAAGTACCCATTGCCCATCATCCCGTCACGAATCTACTCGGAAACTTTTTTTTAGAGAAATAGGGCGACGCCCCAGCTCCAAATATATTGAAGCCACCAAAGTCACAGACAGCGTGCACACGAACATCAGAACCAAGTTCACACACTAACATATCTTACAAAACACCCACTCAAGACACAGACAACCAGAGGCACCACAAACCAAGGACATGATTACATCAAGGCCGCCCGAGAGCTTGGAATCTTGCACCATCACCTACCAGGAACAAATCATTTGCTTCCAGCGTTCTCTTCGGTTCCTCCGCGGTGATCAGCATTGGACCAAGCCCTCTTGTGCAGCTTCAAGTCACGGACCTCCGGTGTCGTTCTCGCCCTCTTCCGTGGGGTTAACCGGGCTCCGGCCACTAACGACAGGCGGCGGCAGCCGAGCTACCCCCATCTTGCTCAACATCGCCGCCAGCACCCCTCTTCCTTCCTCTTTCAACAGAATCTTCCACTGAGCAACATTGTAGAGCAAGTGGTGCCACAGCCCTCGCATGCCAAGCCAAGGGGAACGGTTGAAAACAATGTCATTTACGGTAATCCAGAGAGTTCTCAAGACACAGCAGCAAAGATCATATTCACAAGATTATTCTTCTTTTTGTCCTCCCAGAGAGAGGAGACAACATGCATATTTGAAACAACAAACCCAATCTCCAAGGCAGAACATACTTCCCTCCAAAGCTCAGATGCCACAACACAATCAAAGAAAAGGTGTTGGCAAGATTCCAGCTCATTGCAGAACACACAAGTTAAATCATCCACACTTTGTCTCTTAACCAAATTATCTCTAGTGAGCAATTTGTTATGAAACAAGAACCAAAGGAAGAAATGGATTTTAGGAGGAATTTTGATCTTCCAAACACAATGAATATTAACGGGCATAATACCACCAAAATTAATCACAAGCATACATAGATTTAACACTGTAAATACCATTTGCTTCCCAATTCCAAATCAAACTATCTTTTGTATCATCAAAAGAAATAGTTTGGGCAATTTGTTGGATCTCAAACCATTGTAACATCAGATTATGGTCAAAACATCTCCTAAAAGTTACTTTCAGGGAAGAACCATCCCAAAGGTCAGCAATAGACCTATTCTCGCTCATTGACTAGGACATAAATCTCCCAAGATCTTGGATAGCCAAAGAACAAGAGCCAAACCAAGTGATCTTCCCGAACTTTATATTTCTACCATTTCCAACCTTCCATTGGTACCCCATTTTAGCAGCTCTGGCAGCCCACATAACCCCTTTCCAAAAGGGAGAGGCTCCATTCAGAGTGCAAGAGAAAAAATTAGGATTGTCCAAGTTGTATTTATCATCCACTATCTTTTTCCACAATTTATCCTCACTTAAGTGATACCTTTTAATCCAAGAGGCTAAAAGGCACAAGTTCATCTCTGCCAAGTCAGGAATGCCCAACCCACCAAACTCCTTCTTCCTAGTCACCAAACCCCAGTTGGCTAGGTGGTATTTATGGTGCCCCTCATAATTATCCCATAGGCAATGAGCCATTTGGGAATTAATAAGGGTAATAGCCCATTTTGGAAACTTAATAACACTAAGGAGGTAGAGAGGAATGCTAGCCAGCACACTTTTAACCAGCTCAAGCTTGGCAGCATGGCTAAGAAGTTTTCCTCTCCAACTTCGAGCTCTATTGAGAATCTTATCCACAACAAAGTTGGATATCTTCTTTTCTAAGTTTACTATGATGAAGAGGAACTCCAAGATAATTCATAGGAAAGTTCCCCATCTTACAACTTAGGGATTGAGCAATAAGTTGAGCATCATCCTCATCCACATTCATAGGTACAAGATCACACTTATGAAAATTAATTCTCATACCAGACATATGTTCAAAACAAGCAAGAATCCATTTCAAGTTTATAGCAGTTTGAAGCTTATTTTCTAAGAAGAGGAGGGTATCATCAGCATATTGCATGCTAATTATCCCACCTCCTCCCAAATTTTGCATGAGCCCAGCAATCTGGTGATCACCAGCGACCTTGCACAAGACTTTAGTAAACACATCGGCCATGAAATTAAAGAGAATGGGAGAAATAGGGTCCCCTTGCCTCACACCTCTACTAGTCAGGAAGAATTGACTATTACAATCATTGATCCTGACACCCACAGAACCTTTAAACAATAAACCCTCAATAACAGACATCCATCTAGGGCTAAAGCCCCTCATTCTCATAACCCTTAAAAGGAAATCTCTATCAACCCTATCATATGCTTTCTCATAGTCTAATTTGAAAATTAGGCCAGATAAACCCTTATGCACTACATCATGAATGATCTCATGTGCAGAAACCACACTTTCCAAGATATATCTACCTTTGATAAAAGCTGTTTGGTTAGGAGAAATAAGATCCTCACTAACCAAACCTAGCCTATTCGTAGCACACTTGGAGAAAATCTTAAAACTACAGTTAGTCAAGGCAATAGGTCTGAATTTACGTATAGTTACAAGCATCGGCCTCTTTTGGAATTAAAGTTAACGAGAGAAAAGTTTAACCTATACGAGATCCAACTTTCCCTCATTCCAGTCCTTAACCATTGCCATGAAATCAGCTCTAATGAGCTCCCGAAGTGTCGATAAAAAGAAAAGAGAAACCATCGAGTCCGGGAGCACCTTCGACGATAAGAACCAAAGATGGCATCCTTAACCTCCTTCTCAGAAAAATCAGCATTAAGCATATCATTGTGTTCTTGGGACACCATATCCTCAGGATCCCAAAAGTCATCTAATAGATCCACATCTAAACAAGTTTCTTTACAGAATAAGGTCTTATAATAAGAAACAGCAATATCTAACATACCTTTATCATCCTCCACCATACCATCTTCACCCTGCAGCTTACAAATCTGTTTCTTTCTTCTCCTCTGGTTAGCTACAGCATGAAAATAAGCAGTATTACGATCACCCTCTAAGATGTATCTCTCTCTAGATCTTTGTCTAGCTTTTATCTCCTCTTTACCCCAAATATTAGTCAACTCAATAGAAATATCTTTCATCCTTTTTTTGGAAACAGGAGATAACATTTTGGTTTCAGAATGAATATCAAGGAGGTCATATTCAGCAATCAAACTTTGTTTGCATTTTCTTTGTGCAGATTCAATATTAGCTGACCATCCTTTCAAACCCATTCTAGTTTTCCTCATCTTAAACTGCCATCTATCAAGAGAATTCTTGAGATGACAAGGACTCTGCCAAAATTTGGCCACAACCTGATCAAAACCCTCAACTTTAAGCCACCATTTTTCAAATCTAAACTGCTTATTGTGGGGGTTTTTTAATGCACCAGTATCCACAATCAAAGGGGTATGGTCACTACCAACCCTGGGTTTAGAAGTAAGACTACTAGCAGGGAACAAAGCATCCCAACAAGTAGAGACAAAGACTCTGTCCAATAAAGCCATAACCAGGTTATCCTGATTATTTGCCCAGGAGTATTGTCGACTAGGGTTTTTCAACTCCATAAGACTGAACTTATTAATCCAATCATTGAACAGGTTAGCCCAATGTTGGTTAATGTTGCCAGTACTTTTGTCACATTTTTCTCTAATGAGATTGAAGTCACCACCAATCAAAGTGGGGCCACTCCAGCTAGCCATGACATTGTGTAAATCATTAATAAAATCTAATTTGTGTTCCTCATAAGCAAGAACCATATACAGACAATGACTCTCCACACCACATTATCTTTTTTAGCCTTAATCTGAACGAAATACGGTATGTTGAAATATCCCATCTAACTATATCAAACATGTCATAGCTAATGCCAACAAGGATCCCACCAACTGTCTTAACAGTGGTAGCCAGCTCCAAGAGAATCTACCTCCTGGATCAAGTTGCAACAGATGTATACTTGAGAACTCCTCTTTTTAGATTCGAGAGAAGCAAATAATATCAGTGGCATACTTCTCTAATGAGATCATGCACTCTAGTTATTTTATCAGGTCTATTTAGACCTCTAGAATTCCAGATTAGAGCTACTACCATTTTTAAAGATCAACCTTTTCCTACCTTTTTTCCTACTACGGACTAGAGTCCATGGTTCAATCTCATCAGGCACATCACTAAAGTGATCATCCTGCTCATCAACCATCTCATTCTCCTCCTCCAACCCTGCTCTCAATTCTTCCACAGAGAGACTAATGTCCTTGGGAAGAAAAGAGGCAGGGTTAGAGAGGTGGAAATCTTCAAGTCTTTTAATTTCACCTTCTTTTATTTTTTCAATTACACTATTAGCATTTTTGGTTTTAACCCCCGTGCTAATGCCAGCATTTTTTGCTCTATCAAATAAAAGATGATTATCAAGAGCAGCAAAAGAATTGGAAAACCCAAGAGTCTTATTACCTTTAGGAATCTCCAAATTTTTCTCCTTCTTGAGGTCTTGAGCTTTTTCAATCACACTCTTACCATCTCTAGGAATTCTTGAACTCATCCTAGTTGCTTGCACAGGACCCCACTGCTTCTTCTCCTTCCAAGCCATTGGAGGCACTGGAACTTCAGACTTGCTCACCAGGACCTCCTTCCCAGCATTGATACCTTCCAGATCATCTTCACTCTCATCATCAAATTGCTGAATCAAGTTCTTCCCAATATTATCCTCAGCTCCTCTCATCACCAAGACACTTTCATTAGGAATGAGTGCTTCCTTGCCATAAACCTTAGCTTGGACACTTGTCTCCGGGCTCATTTGAGCAGCCCTAGGACCAGAATACCCACTAGGAATGGAAGGATCAGTCTCCATTTTGCTATTGCTTCCCCTGCATTTATTCTTGTCCGAGCCCCGAAGTCATCCCCAAGATCAAGCATCATCATCAAGCTTGCCTTCCTCAATAGCATGACCAGGATCCTCACCATCATCATCATCCGGATCAATAGGCTCACCCTCATTCTCCACCAGGAAGTTAATCGGAAAAAGCATTGTTCCATTTCAAAAAGCTTATTGGCGGGGATCTTGGACTTGTCCCTCACAGAGACTTTGACTCTAACCTCTTTGTAGAAGCTTCGAAGATAACATGCCGACTCAATATTTACAAGAACTCCAAGAGCAGTGGAAACCTGGCAAATAGTCTTCCAAGTGAGCCACTTAGCCGGAATCCCGAGTAATCTTGACCCACACCTCCCGAAATTCCTCAAAAGGTTCAGCTTCACCTTCCCGATTAACAAAGTAGATCACCACACCATCTTTTTTGAGGTTGATGGAGGGATATTCCACCGGTTCCTTGACCCTTTTGCTTGGAGGAAATCTCACCAAGAATTTTTTAGGCCCAAGCTCGTCTAATCTGCCAAGTATCAGCTTGACCTTCCACATATCATTGAAGCATTTCTCTAGTTCCTCAGCAGAGATCTCCCCATCTTTGACAACCACCACACCAACATTATCCATGTTTAGCCACCGAACAGACTTCGGTCCCTCCACCTCCACATGGAAGAAACCCAATCCAGGATTGGCACTCCCCCAGTACTGAGCAGTAGGAAGTAGGGAATACCACATCAGACAATTGTCCATATGGTGCCCAGTTTTGCTACAGATGAAGCACCTCTTGATCCTGGAACATAATCCAACATAATGACCCAGCTCACCACAGTTGTAACAAGTCACATTCTTGAATTTAGGATCCAAAGTAGGTCCAGGCCCAGAGACAAGATTCATCTGCAAGTTGCTGCCACTTCTATCACCACTATTCTTAGAACCATCGAAGCGGTACCCTTCGGACTTTTCTTCTTGTTTTTGTTGCTACCGGAGTTTTGTCGTCGTAAAGGCAATTGGCTAGCACTCGCTTCCCGGCTATTTGATTGTGGCGAGTAGAAGCAACTCCTTGCGGCATCATCAACATAGGATTGAAACCAAAGCGGGGAATTTGTTGGTTACCAAAGAACTGCGGCCATTGCGCCAACTGCATGTTCCACATATTGGGATTCATCAACGGATACATACCTTGACCATTCCCCCCCATCTGCTGCAACATAGGTTGCTGGAATTCAGACTTGACTGGGACCAGATCGTGGACGCCGCTGAGAGGAATCGCCGGTGCACTCGACGTCGCCGCTGTCGTTGGAGGGACACGACCACCAGCACCACGTCCACCAACGACACCTCCCGCCCTCCCTAATCCTCGACCACCACCAGCCATCTTGACGATCTCAACGAAGGATCTCCTTCCTTCAACCGCCCCCCACAGATCAGCAAACTTGATCACTGTCGGCTTAGGAAGAAAACCAGATCTAGCCGGGTAGCAATCAGAAGGTGTGAACGATTTTGATTGAACTAGATCCTTCCTGACCCAGACGAGGGTCCGGGAGGCAGGAGGAACCCTAGACTTGGTCAGGAGATTCTGGTCTGAAGCCGCCGCCGAATCCCTTTTATCCATCCTGGAAGACGGCATTCCAGAACCCGTCATCCCCCCAAAACCACCAACGGTTGGATTTCGCCCAGGTGGAATCCATCGACGGTCCCGAGCATCGGTCAGAGCAGCTCGATTTCGAAGCGGGTCCCGCCTCGGAACACTGGAGCCAGATCCCCCAATCCTCACCGGCGAAGAGCACCTCGTCGGCGACGGGTCACCTCTCCGGATCCGATCAAGCCTCCGCCGCTGACCTTCACAGCCAACAGGCCTCGCACCTACATCACCTCCACCACCCACTCGAGCTGGAGTAGGCCTCTGAGGTGAGCCGCGAAGAGAGAGCATCACGGCGTCCACTTCTCCAGATCCTCCAACCCTTGCTCCGCCATGAGACGCCTCGGGTCTTCGGGATCCTTCATTTGGACCATCGCCAGCCGCCGCAGCCACTTGCTCCTCGAGCCCTCGTCCCGAGATTTGCGGCCGCCACCCCTTCTCCATCCGCTCGATCGCCCATTCCGAGGCTAGGCTGATCCGAAGGATCAACGGCTTTCGCCTCGAAGAGCCCGCCGACGCTCCTCCGCCATCACCGCCGCCCTGCTCCCTCCGCCTTCTCTCCTCGCCCAGCCGAACCTCCTCGGCAAACGACGGGAAACCCGCCGTCCACTTTCGGGAGGACATGCCCCTCCGCCGTACGCACCGGAGAGTACCAGCAACGGCGGGCGCTCGGGGTGGGAAGAGAGGCGGCGGCGACGGTGGTGGGGCGAGATCGCCTGAGAATCGCCAGATCGCCTGGGTTGGGTGTTGGGTGTTGACCTAACCGATTTCCTCTCCTCTCCTCTCCCTCTACTCGGAAACTGCCGAAATGGATTGTATACACTAGTGGAAAACGGGGCAATAGGCCCGGTCCATTTGGGCCTTTAGACCCGGTTCCCGAACCGGGACCAACTAGGCGGGACTAAAGGGGGTACCCTTTAGTCCCGGTTCAAAGATAAACCGGGCCTAAAGGCCTCAACACGTGGTGCGACCAGGGAGCTCGCGCCGGAAGGGCTTGGTCCCGGTTCGTGGTACGAACCGGGCCTATGTTTCTCCGCCGCGGCAGAGAATTGCTATTTCTCCGCCGCGGCACGGATTTGGGCTGTACTGGCGTTTCTCGCCGCGGCAGAAACAGTCTGTTTCCCTTGCCGCGGCAGAAGTTTCAGCAATGCATATATATATCATTCAAGAAACCACGAGAAAATCGTCATGAATATATATAGACATCGTCAACGGTACACGACATCGTCAACACGATGACACGTGTAATGCATGCATATTTACAATACAACACGTCCTCGACGAACATCCTCCGCCGTCACGATCTTCCGATAGTGCTCTCCACCTGGGGTAAGGACCTCGGTAATAAAGAATCCCGCGATTTCCTCTTGAATTGCTTTTATTTGATCCGTCTGTTATGAGAGTGTCCCGCAGGCGTGTCATCTATATTTAAAAAAGGAGATCAATATATGAATGGAACTCAATACAATAGATGGTACTAATTAAGATTAATTGTGAAAATTTGTTATCGTACACGAGTGTGGTGTATTTGGGCATCCCCACCCTTGGGACAGGACATGTCACGCATGAAGGTGCGGACGTAGTATCCACATAAGTTATTCCCTTGTTCTCGCCTCATACACTTTACGAAAAAATAGTTCGATCAAACTAATAATCAAGCATCGTATTGAAAGTAAATATCATATATAAAGTTTCACGGACATAGCTATATATATAGTACTACTTACAGGGTAATCTCTAAATGTAAGCTCCGGTTTCCATTTACCCGGAACAGTATTGATGAACCGTTTCCAAGCCCCGCTCGGCAAAAAATAATGAGTAAATGAGTAATTGATTAGTTGATGATATCTTCGAATTAGAGCGGATGAAGATGCCAATACGAAATTGATTGAAACTACCTCCGGAGGATGGCAGCCATGTCCGCCCATTCCGCATATTCTTTACGTTTCGAGTCCATGACGTTTACGACTCCAAGGTGAAGATCAATGATTAGGAGAATAAAGTGGAAACTGCACAAGCATAGCTCAATGATTACGAGAATAAAGTGGAAGGTGCACAAGCATAATGTATGTTATATATAACACTCACTTGAAGTTGTAGGGAAAGAATATATCCTCTTTGTCTCGCTTGCTTCTCTAAAAACATTACGATGTTGTCCTCTCGTGTCCTTGGGGTACTCGTCGAGCCGTAACTTCATGAACTGTGTTTGGGTCTATGAACCCCAGCGGTAGGAGCTTGCCTCTTTTGTATTCCAGCTTCTTCATTCCGCATAATTAAATGTATAGCGTACACAAAGAATATAATAAGGATAATTGTTAGTGCAAATGAATGAGCTACAAACTTAATTACACAAATAAATCACTTACGAGCAGTAGCAACCGATAACAGCTTTGTCGAGGGCGTCTTGATTGAATAATCGAAACAGTTCTTCTATCTCAATGTTTATCTCGTCTTCCCCGGAAGTAATGCTCATCTCTAAGATACACCGTGAGGTAGCTTTCACTTCTTCGACAGTGCTTTCGGTACCATTCATGCAACCTTCGCATCCGAGTCCCTAGACGCGCGAGCTCGCCAGGTTTGACGAGATCTTTTCCGTATCTATACGTGTTTACCACTTCAGCCGTTGGATAGTAATCTTCGTACTCAACCGATGCTCCCCGAGCTCTAGCCGCCCGTTCGATCATCGATGCCGTCTCTGGATCATGATATGGCTCCACGATGAAGTGGGGTGCGGCTCGAATGTCCTGCTGTCCAAGCCGTGCGACTTTTTGCTTCTTTACTCGCTCTAGAGGACTGTCCAAGAGAGCGGTCATAATCAGCTCTCAGCTCAGGTCTCTTCATTCTCGTCTCGGCAAAGTGCTTCACCGTCTGCGGTGGAATAAACATCTTCTTCGGCGCAGCTTGCAAGAAACGCCTTTTGCTCTTCGATCCTGCTCATGTGGTAACAACTCGGAGTCTCGTGCCCTCATTGGAGTTGATGATCTCTTCGGAGCTGTAGGAGGTGCCGCGGACAGCTTCCTCTTTTGCTTAAGTGGAGGCGGCGGAGTCTCCCGACGAGGAGGAGGAGGAGGCGGAGGAGTATTTTCACGCGGAGCAGACGTGGTCATGGATAGGGGAATCATCATCGCGCACGGGAGAATCATCACGCGGAGGAGACTCGGGTGGCGGAGGAGGCGGAGGTGGCATGCTTGTTGGCTTCTCACCTGGAAACACAATGTTCTCCTTCCGCCATTGCACGGTGGTTCTACGGGCTTCTCCCGGTTCTTTGATTTCCCCATCTTCACCGCGCGGGGTGCTCAAGCACCAACCCCTCATAAGCTGTCATCACTTCATCCACCATCACAACAGAGAAAGTCGTCTTGGACCGAACGGCAATGGTAAGACCTTGTAGGTAAGAGGATGCCGACCGCCGCCTTGAAGGATAGGTTGAAAACTTTAACATGCAGCTCACAAGGACGGCTCTCGTGAGATCATCCACGGGGGTAGCGAGGAGGCTCGACCACCTGGTCATCATCATCATCATCATTATCCACCTGCCGAGAGGAAGCCACGCCGCTTTTCCGGTGTGGTTGAGATTGCGACGGGCGATGGCATTGAGCAAGTGCAGGATCTACAGCCTGCCCCCGAGCCATCCGAGATGTAAGTACTTGGGTTACCATGCTTAATTGGGCTTGCATGGTGCTCATACCCTCCTCTAAGTTAGCCGAGCGGTCTGTTTCCCTTGCCTTCCTCCTCTCATGGCTTTTATCAGGAAATCTCTTCCTTTCCGCGAGAAAGCCATACTTCCACGGAACGGAGCCTGCTGTGCCTCGTGTTCGTCCGCCGTGTTCTTTGTTCCCAAGGGCGCGTGTCAGCTCATCGTTCTCTCTTTCGGGCTGGAACAACCCCGCCTCCACGTCCCTATGTGCTTTTTCCGGGGCATCAATGGGAACCTTCGGATGAGCTTTCTTATAGATGCACTTCCCTGTTTCCGGATCCAACGTTCCCCCAATCCCGTAGAACCACTCCTTGCACCGTTCGATCCAACCGTGTGTCCCTAATCTGATCCCTTTATCGGTCGGTTCCGCCTCGGCTGCCTGCCACTTAGGACGGTTAGCCCCGTATCCACCTGGACCCAGAATTTGGTGATATAGCTTCAACGCAGCATTTGCCTTATTTATTTCCGACCTTCTCTTAAATTCTTCTGACTCCGTGCTGTACTTCACGAATTCGTCCCAGTGAGTTTTTACCTTCTCATTGTCCGGAGTCTTCTTTATCTTGATAAGGCGGCGCAATCTTTTCTTGTGGCTCTTGAATAGTTCGGCCATCTTCTTCTTGCCAAACTCGCGGAGGGCCTCGCTCCATCTTGGCCTTTTCAGCGTCACCCCCTCTTCGGGTACTATGTTGAAATGTGACATGAGCTTGTCCATAATGCTGTTTTTGGCTACATCATCGATATAAAGACCTTGACCTTCTTCCTCTGCGGACAGGCACTAGTCCCTTCGGCTTGTGCCATTCTCGAACGGTGATCGGGACGTGGTCCCGAACAAGCACTCCGCATTGAGCTATAAATGCCTTTGCACCTTTCTCTGGAGCAATCGGTTTACCATCATTTTCGATGTGGGTGATGTCGTGCCTAACACCGTCATCCAACTTTTTGGCCGGGCCTCGCTTCCTCGACTTTACAGAAGAAGTGCTCGATCCGGAGGGCTAAAAAAGAAATAATTCATAGTCGGTACAATTTAATTAGTTAATGCATCTAGTCGATCAACAGCGGCTTAATTAGTTTATATACCTCGGTGATAACTACGGTTCGGGAGCCATTATGATGATCTTGTTCCTCACCGGCGCCACTAGGATCTTCTTCCTCAATATTCTCCGCTCCCTCACCGGAGTCATTCAAATAAGTTGCGGTGACATCGTCACCGCCATCATCCGGAATAACGTCGTCGTCGCGATCATCCGAGTACCGTTTGCTATGAGTTCCTCCATGAAATTTTCTTGAATTTCATCTCTCTCCATGCTTTCTACAACGACCCGCAAGCTATACATAGGAACCATCATATGATCAAATTAAGGATAATGCGAAAACTGAAAAAATGGAGTTACATATGTGTAGTTCTTAACTAAGGATCGATAATATAGTGCTAAAAGCGAGATAGTGCAGTTACATGCATACATAGATCGGGTTCATGTTTATTTAACCCTAATACATATCAATCACTAACCACTCAACCGCGCAGACCGGGTCCTAGAGGGCGCCGACCGGGTCCCGAGCCGCGCCGGGTGTGCCCCCAAAGCCACGGAACAACAACGGGAGCATAGCTAACATGAGATCCCCGCATAACGCTCCATCCGGTCCTATACATGTTGTCTAACGCGTACATGTAACGGCGAACGTGCTCGTCCTCCGCCGCAATGCGCTGAGCTACCTCCTCTCGGCGGGGCCGGCTCCCTCCGAAACGACCGTGGCCCATAAGACCTCCACCATAGAATATCCGGGTCGACGACGGGACCCGGATTCCGCACCAAGGTGCGCGACCCGGAAGCTAAGACCTCCCGAGTGCCACCCGGCGGAGCCCGGTCCCGGACCTCCCCCATCTCGCTCCATCTCCTCGGTGAGAGTCGGACCACGGCCCGCCGGCTGCCGCCTGTCGCGGCATCGTAGCTACGAAAACAAATCATATATGTATACTAATATAAATAAAAAACATGATATTGTGCTAAATAAAAAACTTCACTACTTTTGTACTAACGCCGCGTTCCACGACCCTGTTTTGGGGGCGTCGGCAGGGGCGCCGGCAGTACCGGCACCGCCACGGACTCGGCGCTCCTCCTCGCTCGCTCTTTCTCTATTTCGCGACCCTAAGTCTATGTCGCGGCGGCACCGCTACGGACTCGGCACCGCCACGGTCTAAGTCGTCGGCGCGCGGGGGCGGCGCCGACACAAATGAATCTATTTTCTAACTTTTCTAACTTTTTCCTAACTAATTTTCTAACTTTTCTCTAACTAATTTTACTAACACTAATTTTTCTAACACACTAACTACACTATTTTTTTTTCACTTAATTTTACTAACAAACTAACTACACTAATTTTTGTAACACACTAACTACACTATTTTTTTCACTAAATTTTACTAACAAACTAACTACACTAATTTTTCTAACACACTAACTACACTATTTTTTTTCACTAAATTTTACTAACAAACTAACTACACTAATTTTTCTAACAAACTAACTATACACTATAATCTAACAAATGAAAAAAAAAAAAAACCGGATCGAGCGAGAGGCTTACCGGCGGAGGGAGAGGAGCGGTGGCGGCCGGCGGGGTCGGCGGCGGCGATGGCGGCGGACGGCGAGGAGAGGCGGAGGCGGGCGCGGCGGAGGCGGGCGCGGTGGCGGCGGACGGCGAGGAGGAGTGGCGGCGGAGGCGGCGGCCGACGTGCGCGCGCGGAGGCGGAGGCGGGCGCGCGCGGAGGCGGAGGCGGGCGCGCGCGGCGGGAGGGCGGCGGCGATGGCGCGGCGGCGGAGGCGGGCGCGGCGGGAGGGCGGCGGCGATGGCGCGCGGCGGCGGCGGCGGCAGCGGCGTGGGCGCGCGGCGGTTGGGCAGCCTGGCGGCGTGGGCGCGCTTCGTCTCCGCGGGATTGATCGCCGCGGAGACGAAGTCCTTTCTTTATACTCTCCCCCTTTGGACCCGGTGCGTGTTACAAACCGGGTCCAAAGCCCCTTGGACCCGGTTTGTAATACAAACCGGGACTAAAGGCCATTTTTGCTGCGTTTTCGCTGCGCGCGCAAAAATAGCTTTTAGTCCCGGTTTGTAATACAAACCGGGTCCAAAGGCCAAATTTTTTAAAAATTTTCATTCCCGCCTTATTTCAAATGAAAAAAAGCCACCGCGACTGCCCACCACCGCCACCGCCACACGTGTCCCTTCCCCGTGCCCCGCCGTCACCGCCATGTACGGGCCACCGCCGTGTACCGCCCACCACCGCCACCGCCGTGTACCGGCCACCGTCGGCACCGCCGTGTACTGCCCACCACCGCCACCGCCACACGTGTCCCTTCCCCGTGCCACGTGTCGCCGCCGCTTCCACGTGCCTCGCCCCGCCGCCACCGCCGTGCGACGTGTAGATCCCGCTTCCACGTGCCACGCCCGCCGCTTCCCCGCGCCACCTGTCGCCGCCGCTTCCACGTGCCACGCCCCGCCGCTTCCCGCGCCACCTGTCGCCAAACTTGCCGCGTCGCCGTGCTATAAAGCGCCGCGTGCGCGCGGAACCACACGTCGCCGTCGCCTCCGTTCATTCGTCGCCGGGATGCCGCCGCGCCGTCGCGGCTCGTCCGGCTTCCGTGGCGTCCGAGCGCGGCCGAACGGTAGGTTCTACGCCGAGATGCGTGCCGGTGGCTTCCGGCTCACCCTCGGCACGTACAACACCCCGGAGCTGGCGGCGCGCGCTTACGACGCGGCCGCATGGCGATTTCGGCGGCCACGGTGCGACATGAACTTCCCAGACGTCGAATCGCTAGAGGAGGCGGAGTTCCTCGCGCCGACGCCGTGCCTCGTCGACGACGAGGACCGTCGCCGCCACCGCCAGGTGCAGCGCCGGATCGCAATCGCCGAGCACGACGAGGAGTTGATGCGCCAGTGGAGGGCGCAGTTCCCCAACGACGTCGACAACACCGCCGCGTTCTTCGCTGACCTCCGGGCACAACGCAGGTCCAACAGGCGCCATCGTCGGGCCGTCGCCGTGTTCGAGCTCGATAACCCGAATACAACTTGGGCCGACAACGACCCTCGGTGGGACGACATTTGGACCGAGACAACCTCCGACGACGAGTAGATCGACTAGACTAGTTGTTTATCTATATTATTGTATTTTCAATAAAGTCGTTGTGGCAGTACGCCGATGATGAGAAAAGTTTCCCGCCAGATTACATGTGGAATTAAAGTACATAACTCAACTGAAAATTAATTAAGATACATGGCCAGATAGTACTCGTGCCTAGCCCTATAGTACTCGTGCCTAGCTCAACTGAAAATTAATTAAGATACATGGCCAGATTCGACTCGTTCGAGTCATTCGAGTCATACTCGTGCCCGGCCCTATAGTACTCGCCACCGTAGTCGTCGTAGTCGCCGTCATCATCGTCGCCGGCATCGGGGTCGCGGTAGTCAAACCTCGGCGGGAGAGCACGCGTGGGCTGGGACTGAGGGTAGCGCAGGCGGGGGCCACGGTGGGCCATGACGCCCTGGAGAGTTCGGTCGCGCCACCACAGCCGACGGCCGGCCTCGTTGAAGTTCGAAGGAGGCGGGCCGCCGTCCTCGTGCTCGGCGAGCGCCCTCTCACGCCGATTGATGAAGAAGCTCTCCCAAGTCGGGCCGTAGTCGGGATGCCACCGGGGATTCCTCCGCCGCTCCGGCGTGAGCTCGAAGTAGTAGTGGTTCGTGATGGCCATCTCGCGCGCCACACCTAGAGGGACAGGAGGGACCGGTACCCCTCCGACGCTCAGCAACCAGCCGGTAGGGACGCGGTAGCCCGGCGGGCGAGGGTAGTTCGACGCGCAAAGCGCCTCCGCCTCCCGGAGGGTTAGAGATACGATGGAAGCCATGTGACCTGGTGATGAGGTTTGCAGATATGAGTCTAGATGTGATATGTAAATGGAGGCCAAGCCAACATATATATAGTGAAAAAATGGCGGGAGGACGGAGGCGGGAAGCAGTGGAAAGCGCGGGAAGAAAAATAGGCGGGAACGCAGTGGCGCCAAAAACTGTCGGTGGGATAAGGACGTGTGGGTAACCTTTAGTCCCGGCTGGTGGGTACAACCGGGAGTAAAGATCATTTTTTTGTCATATCTAACAAAAGTGTCGGTGGGATAAAGACGTGTGGGTAACCTTTAGTCCCGGCTGGTGGGTACAACCGGGACGAAAGATCCTTTTTTTGTCATCTAACAAAACCGTTCGGTGGGATAAAGACGTGTGGGTAACCTTTAGTCCCGGCTGGTGGGTACAACCGGGACTAAAGATCCTTTTTTTGTCATCTAACAAAACTGTCGGTGGGATAAGGACGTGTGGGTAACCTTTAGTCCCGGCTGGTGGGTACAACCGGGACTAAAGATGTCGGCGAGGATAAGAACGCATGGGTGGACGCACCGCTCGATGAGATAAAGCATGTAGCGCACGACGCCCTGTCGAGTAGAAGCGGTCGCTGTGCCTATAAAAGGAGCATCGATACGGCTTGCCAAGCGGATCAACAAGCCAAGCAGAGATTCATTCCCATGGATTGGAAAATCTCCCGTGGCGCAGCTTCTCGAAGATGTTGTTGGTGCACACGCCCTACGGCATCTTCGGAAGCTGCGCCTCGGAATTTTTCCCTGCAAGCCCGTGAACGACTACATCTCCTCTAACGGTGTTGGGGAAAGGGTTGGGAAATCTCCCGTGGCGCAACTTCTCGAAGATGTCGTTGGTGCACAAGCCTTACGGCATCTTCGGAAGTTGCTCCTCGGAATTTTTTCCTGCAAGCCCCCTGAACGACTACATCTCCTCTAATAGTGTTGGGGAAAGGGTTGGGAAATCTCCCGTGGCGCAGTTTCTCGAAGATGTTGTTGGTGCACATGCCCTACGGCATCTTCGGAAACTGCGCCTCGGAATTTTTCCCCGCAAACCCGTGAACGACTACATCTCCTCTATATATATGGTACAAAAAGCCAACCACATCTCCACTTTTCATATCTTACATACGAGTTAAATGATTACACAAAAATAAATGGGAAATTGATTGCCATGTTGAGATACTCATTTGTGCCATGGAGCATCTTCATCATTTAATCTTCTTCGGCCTTAACCATGGAGCATCTTCATCATTTAACTTGATGCTTGGATCAATGTTCACTCCGAAGGGTGGAATTTCATCAAACTTATTATAATCTTCCGACATGTCTGTCTTGTCCTCCACTCCCACGATGTTTCTTTTTCCGGAAAGAACTATGTGGCGCTTTGGCTCATCGTTTGATGTATTTGTTTCCTTATGTTTCCTTTTTCTTGGTTTGCTAGACATATCCTTCACATAGAAAACCTGGGCCACATCCTTGGCTAGGACGAATGGTTCGTCTCTATACCCAAGATTGTTGAGATCCACTCGTTGTCATTCCATACAACTTGTCTACCCGAACCCCGCCTCCTGTTTTGTTGACCCATTTGCACCTAAACAAAGGGACCTTAAAAGAAGGTCCATACTCAAGTTCCCGAGATATCCTCTATGTAACCATAATATGTGTCATTTGGGCCTTCATTCATTATTGCATCAAAGCGGACACCACTGTTTTGGTTGGTGCTCTTTTTATCTTGGGCGATCGTGTAAAATGTATTCCCATTTATCTCGTACCCTTGGAAAGTCACTACGGTCGAAGATGGTGTCTGGGCCAGCAAGTACAGCTGATCTTCAATATCTTCGTTATTCAGGAGATGTTTTTGCAACCAACCGCCGAAAGTCGACATGTGTTCACGTCTAATCCAATCGTTCGACTGCCCCGGGTTCTGGGAGCGTAGAAAGTTCTTGTGGTCACCGATATACGGAGCCACCATGGTGGAACTTTGTAGAACTGTGTAGTGTGCTTGAGTCAAAGAAATCCCATCCCTACATATCATTGATTTCCTTCCTAGCGTGCCTTTTCCACTTAGTCTCCCTTCATGCCGCGATTCAGGAACACCAATCGGCTTAAGGTCGGGAATAAAGTCAACACGAGAATTCAATGACCTCCTCTGTTCCATAGCCCTTGGAGATGCTTCCTTCAGGCCTAGCACGGTTATGAACATATTTCTTCAAGACTCCCATGAACCTCTCGAAGGGGAACATATTGTGTAGAAACACAGGACCGAGAATGGAAATCTCATCGACCAGGTGAACGAGGAGATGTGTCATAATATTGAAGAAGGATGGTGGGAACACCAGCTCAAAACTAACGAGACATTGGACCACATCATTCTCGCAACCTCGGTAGAATTTCTGGGTTTATTACCTTTTGAGAAATTGCATTGAGGAATGCACATAGCTTCACAATGGGCAGTCGAACATTTTCCGGTAGAAGCCCCCTCAATGCAATCGGAAGCAACTGTGTCATTATCACGTGACAGTCATGAGACTTCAGGTTCTGGAATGTTTTCTTCTCCATATTTATTATTCCCTTTATATTGGAGGAGAAGCCAGACGGGACCTTGATACTGCTAAGACATTCAAAAAATATCTCCTTCTCTGCTTTTGTAAGAGCGTAGCTGGATAAATGACGTCCTTTAACTCTCTCATGCAGATTTTTGGGGTCTTTCCAACGTTGCCGGTCCTCCCGTGCTTCGGTGTATCTTTTGTCTTCCCGTACACGCCCGTAAAGCCTAGCAGGTTCACGCAAAGATTCTTCGTCACGTGCATCACATCGATTGAAGAGCGGACTTCTAAGACTTTCCAATATTCTAGCTCCCAAAAAATAGATTTCTTCTTCCACATGGGCGCGTGTCCGGCAGCGTCATTCGGAACGGACCGTCCGCCGGGACCCTTTCCAAATATTACATCTAGATCCTTGACCATACCAAATATATCAACACCATCACGATGGGGAGGCTTCCTCCGGTGATCAGCCTCACCGTCGTAATGCTTTCCTTTCTTTCTTACGGGATGGGTAATCCTAAGAAATCGACGATGCCCCGGTACACGACCTTCCGACCTTTTTCCAAATAATCACCTTCGAGCTCATGTAAACGAGTGTGTGCATGCATTGTATCCCTTGTTTGACTGTCCCGAAATGTTACCAAGAGCAGGCCAGTCATTGATGGTTACGAAAAGCATCGCTCTTAGGTCAAATTCCTCCCTGCTTGTGCTCGTCCCACACACGTACACCCGCTAGGGACCACAGCTATAGAAGTTCTTCGACTAATGGCTTCGGTACACATCAATGTCGTTCCCGGGTTGCTTCGGGCCTTGTATGAGCACCGGCATCATAATGAACTTCCGCTTCATGCACAACCAAGGAGGAAGGTTATATATACAAAGAGTCACGAGCCAGGTGCTATGGCTGCAGCTCTCCGCTCTCCAAAAGGATTCATGCCATCCGTACTTAGACCAAACCTTAAGTTCCTTGCATCCTGTGCAAAGTTTGGGAACTCTCTATCGATTTTTCTCCATTGGGATCCATCAGCGGGGTGCCTCAACATCACGTCTTTCTTACGGTCTTCTTTGTGCCATCGCAACAACCTAGCGTGCTCTTTATTCCCGAACAAGCGTTTCAGCCGTGGTATTATAGGAGCATACCACATAACCTTGGCGAGAACCCTCTTCCTGGGGCGCTCGCCCTCAACATCACCAGGGTCATCTCGTCCGATCTTATACCGCAATGCAGGTGCACACCGGACATGCATCCAAATTCTCGTACTCACCGCGGTAGAGGATGCAGTCATTAATGCATGCATGTATCTTTTGCACATCTAATCCTAGAGGGCGAGACAATCTTCTTCGCTTCGTACGTATCGGCGGGCAATTCGTTACCCCTTGGAAGCTTCCTCTTAATTATTGTCGACAACTTTCCAAATCCTGAGTCGGTGACACCGTTCTCCGCCTTCCATTGCAACAATTCCAGTGTGCTCGCCTAGCTTTTTATGGCCATCTTCGCAAGTTGGGTATAACAATTTGTTGTGATCTTCTATCATCTTGTCGAAGGCCAACCTTTCCTTTTCAGTTTCACATTCTCTCCTTGCATCGAGCAATGGCCCGGCCAAGATCATCATCGGCAGGCTCATCCGGTGCCTCTTGATCTTCTACTTCATTGTCTTCATTGCCTTCTGCAGTATCATCGTATTCGGGGAAATTGGGATAACCGTCATCATCCTCTTCCTCTTCGTCATTGTCTTCCATCATAACCCCTCTTTCTCCGTGCTTGGTCCAACAATAGTAACTCGGGCATGAAACCGGATCGCAGAAGGTGGTCGTGAATGAGACTCGAGCGAGCGTAATTTACGGTATTCTTGCAGTCCACACATGGACAATACATGAAGCCACCATGTTTGTTTGCCTCCGCCACGGCCATAAAATTATCCAGGCCCGCAGTGAACTCGTCAAACCGTCGGTCAATGTACATCCATTGCCGATTCATCTGCATGATATAATTAAGCTGATCAAAACCATTACAGAACATCACGATGTATATATACACATGCATTTTATCAATTGCAGATGAAAAGGATAAAGTTGTTAACCTCGATGAAGAAGAAAAAAACAAGTTAAGTGTGGCTTGATTTGTGTAAACTCAAGTGGCAAACCCTCTTAAGCATTTCATCAAACACCTCTTATGCATGTGAAGAAGAGAGGAGAGCAATACACCCTCTTGTGAAGATAGTGAAAAAATGGCTAAGTGTGGCTCACACTTGGGCAAGGGCAAGGTTATATAGCCGGAGGGGGCCTTTGGACCCGGTTTGTCATACAAACCGGGACTAAAGGGTTCCCCGGGCTGACACGGCCTGCCGCGCCCTGCGGGTGGACCCTTTGGTCCCGGTTTGTGTGACAAACCGGGTCCAAAGGCCGCTACAGGACAGGCGCCAGCGGGTGGGGTCGTCCTGGGCAGAAACGAACCGGGTCCAATGGGGGCATTGGACCCGGTTTGGTTCAGCAGTGGGTCATTTGCTTGGGTCCAAAGGCCTCTTCTCCACTAGTGATAGTACCCAGCTAGTCTTTACATATTCTAATCATCAGATCAATATTGATAGATTTTGCAGGCCATTAGTTATACTTTCTTGATCGACTAGCTTAGTTTTGCTCCCTTGGCGACAAGATCTCGCATCTCGATGGAGAATCACGTTGCGTAATGCAGCGGAGTCGTCGTCGTTCACCCGCAGATCGTCTTAATCTGCACTCGGGGGAGTGACCGAGCAATCACTGCCAGGTGCAAGCTTTGCCTCACTGATCACTCGCCTTCCTTTCCCTCATTTCCCACCCCCAAACAGAGCAACCGGAGATGGATTCGCCGCTGCCGCCGCGCGTGTGTGTCACCGGAGGCGGCAGCTACATCGCCTCCTGGCTCGTCAAGCTGCTCCTCTCCCGCGGCTACGCCGTCCACGCCACCGTCCGCGACCCGCGTATGCAACCACCACTAACTCCTACCTCTTGCACTGAAGACCCAGTTCCCGGTTAATAGTTTCTGCATATTGTTCATCTTCCAGGTGACCCCAAGAATGCGTGCCTGGCACAGCTGGACGGAGCCCCGGATAACCTGCGGATCTTCAAGGCAGACATGCTCGACTACGAAACGGTGGTGGCCGCGTTCGCCGGCTGCGACGGCGTCTTCCATGTCGCCACTCCAGTGCCCGAGCAAAAGATGGTTGATCCCGAGGCAAGTGTACTATGTTTGCTTGAGGCTGATACACATAGCTGATCCAGAGTCCTGGAGTAGTTCTCTTTTGTCAGACTATAGTTATGTGAGAGTCAGAGCTAGCTCTATAACTTCCGAATAGAGCGAGTAGCGGAGTAGGCGTGTACTCCACTACTCCTTGCTCAAGCAAATCTGAAATGACCTTTATCAAAATAGTAAAAAAAACGATCTGAAATAACTGGGGATATATTGACCTCATGGTTGAATTATGAGGGGTACTAGACTGTCTGACTGATGTCAAGATGCATTTTATGCAAGAACTGAACTTTTTGTTTTGCTTCTACAAAAATAAGTAGCACTTTTTTCTTCTTTCATATCCTACATGTGCAAACTTACATAGAACAACTTTCTAGAATCTCTAAAAACCTTCTCCTGTTACTGATAGACTTGCACTGTTGTGCAGAAAGAGATGATGGATCCGACTGTCAAGGGCACCTCGAATGTGCTCAAGGCTTGCTCAGCTACCAATATTAAGAAGCTTGTTCTGGTCTCGTCCGCTGCCTCTCTTTGCTTTAACCCGGATTGGCCTGAAGATAAAATCAAAGATGAGAGCTGCTGGTCAGACAAGGAGTTCTGCAGGGAAAACGAGGTTAGCAGCACTGGCTAATACATACAGAAAGTTTCCAAACAGAATAAAACCTATGACAAAAAGAACAGAACTTGTAATATATTCAGTTTTACTATCAGGGATAATTGCTGAAGTGCAGTACTAATATATATTTGTTTGTGTTGGCACTTGGCAGAACTGGTATTCTCTTGCCAAGACCGAAGCTGAGGAGATGGCCCTGGAGTACGGAGAGAAGAATGGACTACACGTCACTACATTTTGCCCAGGTCTGGTCTTCGGCCCTCTGTTGCAGCATGTGGCGCTCAATACCAGCAGCAAAGTCCTCCTCTACATCATTAAAGGTTCCATTCCTCAGTTCTTTCTTTCTTGGCATTCATCACCAAGAGATATAATCATTAAGCTATATACAGTACTACTTATAATTACACGTAGCCAAGATTTTCATGCTTCCTTGAACCTACTATCTCTGTCCAACAACGTTCAGAAAATGAGTATCTGGTTTACTGTAGTTTCATTTGTTTGAATGAATGCAGGAGGGCCTGACACAATGAACAACAACTTCTGGCCCATAGTAGACGTTCGCGATGTTGCAGATGCCTTACTCCTTTTATACAACAAGGCAGGGCCATCTGAAAGATACATATGCTCATTAGACCAAATGGACATAATAGATTTGCTGCGAACTTTGAAGGGCATGCACCCTAACTACAATTATGCAGACAAGTATGTGCCATCTTATCCTCGCCATGCTGTAGCTCTATTTGGAGTTTGATCGGGTTGGGCATATCATTTACAGAGGTATTTGGCCACATTTTCTTGGGTTGGCAGGATGGTTGATGTGGGCTGTAAAGCTGCAATGACTTCGGATAAGTTGAAGAACCTCGGGTGGAGACCAAGGAAGCTGGAGGAGATGCTCGCAGATAGTGTCCAGTCATATGAAAAAGCAGGCCTCCTTCAGGTTTCGGATGGTGAGCCTTGCCGACTTCCTTTCTTTTACCGTATGCCGCCGGTCCAGGAATGAATAGAACACCACCGTGCCATTGATTCTGATTTTGCTCGAACATCGAGTGTGTTTGACAAGAATAAGGAGGGGGCAAGGTCCCATGCCTCGACTCATCTGCTGGCCATTCAGGATGGATGTGCAGCTTAAATGTGTCTGTGATTTTTTTTTGAATGAACCTTCCGATGAGAAATTGTATTTCCTGTGTTGTTTTGATCAAAAATATTTTGTTATGCTGTCAGGAACAACAGTGTATGTTATGTTTGGTTTAAAGTTAAAGACATATAAGCCCACGTTACCCCTTGATTGTGTGAAGTATAAGGGACTCTTAGGTCAAAGTCACAGTGTTCTTGAAGAAATAAAATATTTTCTTTCAAACAAGGTGAATACTCCCTCCATTCCAAAATAGCTGTAGCTCAAGGTTTAATTGTCTTAACTTAAACTACTTTTAAATTTGAGTAAATTTATAAATAAAAAAATCAACATCTAGAATACTAATTTAATTTATTAGATAAGATTTATAATATAATATATTTTATAATATAATTTATTAGAAGTTGTAGATATTGACACATATTCCTATAAATCCGGTCAAAGCTAATGAAGTTTGACTTAGGAAAAACCTAGATTTGAATAATTTTGTAGCACAAGGGGTATTTATTAGACTGTCAAGAACAATTTTATATAAGGCATGCACAGCTTTTTTATGATATGTGATTTTTTTTTGCATTTTGGGTTTAGCTGATAACAAAAAACTTCATTAGCTTTGAGTAAAAAATTATATCCAAAGAACAAAAAAATTAAATAGAATGAAGATTTCTAAAAATCTTATATTAAAATTTCCTTGGTAAAAACAGGAAAAAATAAATAATTTAAAAAATAAAAATTATAAGGAAAATGAAAATAATGCGGAAAGTCGATAGAAAATAGTAATGAAGGGAAAAAGGAAACAAACTAGACAGAAAAAAAGAACTGAACAACCCATCCAGTTGGGCTTACATTAGCTAACCCAACTCAGGGGCAATCAACTTATCATTCACACCAACGCACCCAGATCTAGTGCCCACCTGCCGCACCTGTTGTCGGATACGCTACTGACACGTTCCCCTCTGTGTGGTACGTACGGGCTAGCAGCTAACATGGCCATCATCATCAGTTTTTCATGGGCTAGCAGCTAGCAATTACCATCTTCATCATCAGTTCGCTATCATCACCACCGAGTAGTAGCAAGCGTAGAAGCCCACGCCTCCCATCTTTGTTCATCAAGAGCTTGAATGCAAAGAACCCCGTTCTTGGTATGGCTCTCCTCTCCCACCACCTCCCCAAGCCGTAGACACCTTCATCGCCACCGATCTTCCTTATCTCTGGTGATTCATCTCTTCTGTTCCGCCCATCCTCTCCGGCATCTCCTCCTCTTCAAGTTGATCACCATGCCTCCTCTGCCTCCCCTTGGTCGATGGAAAGTTTCTTACCGACAAGTTGACAAGGTTCGTGGAGATGGTTTTCTCTCTGGTTTCCTGGTGCTTTGACAGAAGAATTGGTTAGCCCTCACTGGGGCATCCTTTGGTTGGCAAATATTTGCAAAATGGGGAGGTTTTTTCTCTGGGTTCTTCTATGAGGTTCCCCTCTCATGTTGCTCTCGTGGAAGATTGTATTGTCACCTCCTGGATTCAACCCATTGCCTTTAGCACCCCTGTCAGATGGAGTGTTCTCTACTCCTCTATGATCACAAAGGAAAAGGTACCTCTCCAAGCCTTCCTCATTCGATCTCAGGCTACAGGCCAAAAGATTAGTACTTATGGATTTGTCCGAAGAGGTCTTAGATGCTAGATTCCTTCTTGAGCATGAACAAGTTAAATCTGGAATGATTATATACCTCAATGTTTTTTCTGTAGCTACCGGGGAGAGACTGGTTTCTGACTCTTTAGAGCAAGGCATTCAGTCAGTGCACGAAAACTTGTCTTGTGCTTTGAGTGTTCCTTTCTGTCTGAATTTTGGTCCTCGAGAGGATTTTGAAAAAAGTTGTTTCACCAAGTTTGGACATCCAGTCAACTTCAGTTATGCTCATTATAGAAGAGAGTTCTTCTTGGTTATATCTTTTCGGAGAGCTTCTTTTCGTTTGGATGTTCATAGAATAGCCGTTGTGATTCAAGCTTGTTTTGGTGGCTCGATAGCTCTCTATAAAGTTAAACTTAAACTGCTTAGAGATCGTACTTTCAGATTTGCAGTTGCATCCAAGGCAGTTGGTTTTGAATTTTATAACGTAGCTCAGTCCTCATATGATTTATTTAAATTTCATGTCAATCTTTGGGGCAATGGGGGGTGAAATTGGCTTGCTGAAGAAAGGAAGTTTTATCTTCGACAAGATTCCTCTTGGACAAAAGTTGAAAGGAAAAAAAAGCTTGTTCAGTCTTCGACAGATTAGTGCATGATTATGAGTCTAAATCTTCTCAGTCAAGGGCCCCTTTTTTTTGTCGTTTGCAATACCCCTCTTTCAGCAACATCTCCAATGCTTTTGGAAATTCTTTTAAGAGTTTTAATGGTGGAAATAAAACACTCTCCTTTGCTCAAGCTGTTTCCAAAAATATAAGATCATGGTGAAGGTGTTGAGAGCGATGTCAGAGCAAAATCTTCGAGCGGTAACGCTTTTTTCAAATTCTCTCCGTTCCCTGTGATAGAGTGGCCCAACACAGACTACCATTTTTGATTTAAGGCCCACGGGCCGACACCTAAATTAAAGGAGGTAACCTCTTTTAGGGATTTTTACACCTTGCTTTTACATCAAAAAAAAAAAACCCGAACCTTGTCTCGTCACATTCATTGCCTCTACCTCCTCTGCAAACCCCCGCGCCACCCCACCTGCTCTCCACCGGTGGGTCGCCAGCGGCCTCTCCAGAGCCGATGTCAAACATTAATATCGATCCACGTTCCTTTGTGCCCCACGGATTTCAAAGTCAACACATTGCGGGGAGGACAGCCGTGAAGAGGGTGGTGGTTGCTCACAGGACGCGACAATATGAACAATATGCCATCACCTCGTTTCACCCAATGCCCCCAGGTTTGATTCCTTTCGAAAATATAGAAGAGATTCTAGAAGAGTTCCTTACAGAGGTTCAACGAGTTGCTTTTAGAAGTCTGCAAAGATGCCCTTTTGGTGATGTCTATGTCCAGTTTGAGCATGTAAGTGATAGAGATAGGTTGATTGAGGAAATTCCAATTCCATTTGGAAATGTGGATGTGCGCTTCACCAAGCATGATGCAGGGGTGAATTGCAGGGCTGTTAATTTCAACAGAGATGTCTAGGTGTTGATGGTTGGCCCTCTACTTGATCACATGGTGACTGAGGATCTCAATGCCTGTTTCAGTGATATTGGTACCATGTTACTACGGGAAAGGGACCCCAACAGGAAGGGGAGAGTGCTTTCCAAGGTCGAAGTCACATACTTGGCTAATATTCCTAGAAGCATCAGGTTTACTGAAGGCAATAGACTAGATGCAGCATCCTGGACCTTTCTGGTAGAAGTTTTGGGATAGAAATTGCTTGGTAGGGTCCTACCTGATGAGGACCCACTGTCAGAGGATGGGGTGGACCCACACCCCTTGCGTGACCATGCCTTGCTAGCACTGTTTGCTCCACATCCACCTCCTCCTCATGTTGAAGAAAATGAGCACCAAGATGATGGTTGGGGCCATTGGGCCATTGGACTTGATGAAGCACAAGTGCAACATCCTGTTCCAATGGATGTTGACGTGCCTGCGCAACAGTGGCTGATGAGGAAGAAATGGGAGGTGGCCAGGGGGCAATTGATGATAGCAGCAATATAACATTCTCTTCCATGTCAAGCTCTGATGGAAATGCCTATTTTAATAATGAAGATATGCAACTGCAGCTGGAAATTCCTGCTAATGATGTAGGGGTTAATGATGAAGAGGTTAATCAGCTTGGGGATGTGCCACTACCAGTGGGCCTACAGGCTTATGAGCAGGATGAGGACCTACTGCAGCAAGATGCTCCAGCGGATAATCAACATTTCATCCACAATGTTATGGATAATGACCATGTGCTACTGAATGATGTCGATATGATTCCACCTGAAGAAGCACACATGCAACTACAACTTGGAAGAGTGCACACATATGTTTTCCCTGTCCCTTCTGAGCATGATTTAACCTCAAGGTTCTCTAAACAAGGATTGCAACTTTGGGAAAGGCACTTTGCTCCTAATTTCAACAAGGACAATCTCAACCACACCTCATAGATTTTCGAGATTCCTGCTCCCTCATGCAATCTTATATGGACACTTCCTCTACTATGGATATGTTTTCCACTCCTAAGAGGAAAAGGAGAGATGATTCCTCTGGTAGATTCATAGGTAAGAAGGAGTCCTAGATTGATTCTGTTGTTTGATGGATATAAGAATCATGTGAATTTCAAAGACAAACATTGTCTCTCCTGTAATGCTTCTCCTCCCATTATCAATGCTAAAATTGTGAGGCATTTGCCCACTTCACTTTGTAAGGTGGATAAAGAGGGAATAGACAAGAAGCTAATAAAAGAAGGAAAAGTTGATTCTAGTTTCAAGAAGGCCCCTCGACCAGTGAAGGTAGCAACACACAAGGAAGAAGCTGTAAGAGCTGGAGCTAGCACATCCTCAGCTGGTGGCAATAAGAGCACAAAGAAGCCTGCTGGGGTGGATCAGCAAGCCAATAAGAAAAACCCAAAATGAGTGTCCTTATGATTGACACTAGTAGTTCTTTTGCATCTCATATGTTGCAAGGCAACATTCCTTTTGTTGAACAATGTATATCCATGGTTGTCAGTTGTACTAAAACTTATGGTGCTTTCTATGGCTGCATGCTTTTTACTGCTATATGCAATGATAGAATTCAAGTAATGAATTACTGTTGGCTTACTCTATGGTACATGCTACCTTGAGGTGTGGGATATATCTTATCTCATATCAAATATCCACAAACAATCAGTTTCCCTATGGATAAAAAAAGAACCTGGAAAATTTTGAATTGGAATATGAGGGGTATTAACCCTGAGAAGAAATTGCTGGCTCTTGCTAGTAAAATTGAGGAATCTGGTTGTGATATCATTTGCCTCCAAGATACAAAAGGAGAAATTTTTGACATGGACTACATCAAAAAATTATGTCATGTAAAGTTCAATGAACTTGAATTCATGCCTTCAATTGGTGCTTCTGGTGGTGCTATTATCATCTGAAATGGAGCTTTGTTTCATGGAATTCCGGATTTTCAAAATGATATCTCTATCTCTGTAAAGTTGAATAGTAACTTGACAAATGAGTCTTGGATGTTAATTAATATGTATGGGCCTTCTCAGGCAGATAAAATGGTAGTGTTCATTGATTGGTTCTCTAGTATTGATATGCATGATGAGATTGGATAATCAT
This sequence comes from Lolium rigidum, assembly GCF_022539505.1. Taxonomy (NCBI): domain Eukaryota; kingdom Viridiplantae; phylum Streptophyta; class Magnoliopsida; order Poales; family Poaceae; genus Lolium; species Lolium rigidum. Next base: position 230,545,513 of record NC_061512.1, on the reverse strand, counting down.
GGGATTTCAACCTCATCACAAAACCTTCTTATAGAAACAAACCTAGTGGAGATGTCAATGATTTGTTATTGTTAAATGAAACTATTAGTCAGCTAGGTTTAATTGAATTACCCTTGAAAGGTAGAAAATATACATGGAGCAACTTGCAGAAGGATCCCTTGTTGGAAAGATTGGACTGGTTTTTCACATCATCTTCTTGGGCAATCCGACTTCTGATCATCTTCCCTGTGTCATTTCAATTGGCACCAAAATTCCAAGAGCACAACTGACGAGGCGGCTCCTCGGCAATGCCCACCATGAGGGGCTTAGGATTGACGGAAGGCGACGTTGGAGATTCCGGGAGGGAGAGAAGGCATGACGTACCCAGGTCCACGCTCCCGCAGTGCAGGATCACTACGTCCTGCTAGCAATCTAGTATATGAATATATGTTTACAGGGGGCGCCATAGGCGGTGTTGTATCTAGTCTAGTTCTAATCTGCGGGTTGCGATGTCTAGGCGTATCGCGTCTATGTTTACTGTTTTTCTGTATCTGATCTAAGGGGCGCCCTTGCCTGGCTTTATAAATCAACTAGGCTAGGGTTTACAAGATTCCTAGTAGAATACGTATTGGAGTCTTCTTTCTTGTAGTCCAAGTTGAAAATGTGCGCGGGTCCAGCTTATCGAGTCCTTGTGCTGGTCCATCTTCATAATCTGCAGTGGGTAGGGCAATGTCGGGTACCCGAAGGATAATGCCCACAATAGTAGCCCCCGAGTGTCTGGCTGAAGTGAAGCTTCTGGCAGGGACTAAAGTCATCATCATCTGAATATCTTGATCATCCGAAGAATGTTGAATCTTGCGCTTGATGTAGAGTTGAAGTTATTTTGTATCGGCTGCGCGAAGCGCTCCCGATGGTAGTAGCCCCCTATGGAAGGGTGTTTGCAACCGTGCGTAGAGTCAAGTTGTACTACTCGAAGAGTTTGATGATGATGTCGACGTCTTCAAATTATTCCATCATCCGATACTTTTATCGGGTCTTCAAAAATGGTGCAAGCTTCGAGAGAAGCCGAAGAGCAGGATTGTTAGAACCTTTGGGTATGTTCTTCTTTATCGACGAGGCTTCCATATTTTTATCGGATGCACGGCCAGCACTCCCGATGGTAGTAGCCCCCTAGTCTATAGATGACTATGAAGTAGTCATGTATAGGGTGTAAATTGTTGAGTCGAAAATCATAGATTTCTTCGAGTTCCGAGAACATTTGGATGCTTTTGATGATGTCGATGATTTTCATGATGTCACAGAGGAATTGATGATTTTGATGATGTCACGGAAGAGTCGATGATCTTGATGATGTCCCAAAGGAGTCGATGATTTTGATGATGTCTCGGAGGAGTCGATGATTTTGATGATGTCACGGAGGAGTCGATGATTTTGATGATGTTATGGAGGAGTCGATGATTGGTCCACGGCAACACACGAACTTAGGGTGCATCTGTAAGCTTGACGGACTCAAGGAGCCGTGTATTTTTGTAAATTTTCGGTAGAAAGACCCGAACATAGGGGCGCCTTTGCAGGCCCAACGGACTCATTGCATCTTACTAAGTCGTGTACTTCTGTAAATCGTTGGCGGAAACACCCGAACATAGGGTGCACTGCAGACCCGACAGACTCATTGCATCTTACTGAGTCGTGTACTTCTATAAATCGTCAGCGGCAACACCCAAACATAGGGTGCACTTCAGACCCGACGGACTCATTGCATCTTACTGAGTCGTGTAGTTCTGTAAATCATCGGCGGCAACACCCGTACATAGGGTGCACTGCAGACCCGACGGACTCATTGCATCTTACTGAGTCGTGTACTTCTGTAAATCGTCGGCAGCAATAGCTGAACACAGGGTGCATTCCAGACCCGATGGACTCATTGCATCTTACTGGGCCGTGGTTTTGTCTGTATGGTGGTCATCAACAAGTTGTGAGTGATCAGTTCACGTTGCAGGCCCGATGGACCCGTAGTAATCGCAACATATCTTGTTGAATCGTACGCATGTGTTCTGAATTATGTCAGCAGCAGCCCCAGAGTGAATCAAGGGAACCATGTGCACTATCGACTCCGTATCTCTTGGTACTCTATGTTTGATGTACCGGCGTGCGAATTTCTTGGTTTGTATCATTTTCATCAACTGTAGCGCTCACATGTTCCCTAAGGTTTTGACGAAAAATGATTTGTACTTTGTCATATTTTTGATGGTCCTTCGATTGTCATCAATTGCAGCACTCGCATGTTCCCTGAGGCTTTGATGAAATCATTGATAGTATAAGGATTCTTCATGTTGTCTTAAATTCCAGCGCCCCCAATAGGAGTAAACACAATAGTCGAAGATATCCAGGAGCCCCCGAGTAATTCCAGCGCTCCCGAAAGCGTATCAGGTCAATATTATATAAGATAATATCCATTGAAGATTACTGTAGTTGAATCCATTGACCCGAAAATGTATCGGGTCAATATTTATATAGTCATAGAAGATAAATCCATTGATAACCATAGATGATGAAGCCACTGACCCGGAAGTGCATCGGGTCAATAGTTATATAGCCATAGAAGATAAATCCATTGATAACCATATATGATAAAGCCACTGACCCGGGAGTGCATCGGGTCAATTATTTATATAGTCATAGAAGATAAATCCATTGAAGCCAGTGCGCCGAAGAAAATAAATCCATTGAGCCAGGGAAGATATATCCGGAGCCGAAGAAGATAAATCCATCGGCTGCGGGCGAGGCCAATGTGGAAGCGGGTCGCTTGGTGGACGTAGTCGAAGTAATTGCGCAGTCAAAAATAGTTGATGTGGCGGCCGTAGTTGAAGTAATTGTCCGGCCAGAAATAATCGATGTGGGGGGCGCAGTTGAAGTAGTCGTCCGGCCAGAAATAATCGATGTGGCGGGCGCAGTCGAAGTAGTCGCGCGGCCAGAAATAGTTAATGTGGCGGACGTAGTTGAAGTAATCGCCCGGCTAGAAATAGTCGATGTGGCGGGCGCAGTTGAAGTAGTCGCGCGGCTAGAAATAGTTGATATGGACGCGCGGGGCCTGGCCGGCATGGTCGATGAAGAAGATGCAGTCGATGTCGGGCGCGATTGACCGAGCAGACTTAGTCGAAACTTTGTTTCAATCTGCAGTTATATTGTAGTCCACAAATTCGCTGCAAATAATATCACAAGACAAAAATATTTGGCCAAATAAATTTTGCAAGTAGTAATTAATTGAAAATATAGCACCTGATATTTTTGTATCGGATGTTCGTCGCTGATAAACTCGATGGATTGATCCATTTAGGGAAGTAGTAGTCGATGAGGTGGACGTAGTTGAAGTATTCGCCCGACGCCTGGCCGGGAGTAATAGACGCGACGAAGTAGTTGATGTTGGCAGACGCGTACTCGCAGGTCGTGTAGCCAGAAGTAGTCGGCATGATTTGGCGAAGCCGTGTATCCATATGGTACACACAGATTACCGTCGGGTACGAATCCTCACGATTTCTTCTTTGTGTACCTCTTTGCTTTTGCTTCTAATATTCCTCCTTGGAACTTTGCATTGTGGTCGATGCGTTGGATTGTCTTGGCTCGCTCCATAGAGATTGTCTCTCTCTTTTTTTACTCCCGCAAGGTACTTGTACTTGGATATTTTTCCTTTGCTTCCACAAAACGTAGACGGATCGCTAGGTTCTCGTCTCAGCCGGCCGACACGAATAAAATTTGTTCTCGCACTAGATTTGGCTTCCTTCAGGTAGACAACTTGGCAGGCCGAAGGCAAAAACTGATTAGCGCGACTTGGGATCCGATTTTTGCTGCCTGGTGACGACGATGTTGTTGTTGCTGTTTCTTGACGAACTTAGTCATGACGAAGAAGACAAGTAGACTAGATGCGATCTAGCTGTCGATGTAGATGAGGGTTCCCACCCGGATAACAAAATTCAGTCGCTGCGTTTCCCACAAACGACACCAATTGACGAGGCGGCTCCTCAGCAATGCCCACCATGAGGGTCTTAGGGTTGACGGAAGGCGACGATGGAGATTCCGGGAGCGATGTACCCAGTTTCACGTCCCCGCAGTGGAGGATCGCTATGTCCTGCTAGCAATCCAGTATATGAATATATGTGGACAGGGCCGCCATAGGCGGAGTTGTATCTAGTCTAGTTCTAATCTGCGGGTTGCGATGTCTAGGCGTATCGGCGTCTATATTTTCTATTTTTTTGAATCTGATCTAAAGGGTTAGCCTGCCTGGCTTTATATATCAACCAGGCTAGTGTTTACAAGAGTCCTAGTAGAATACGTATTGGATTCTTTTTTCTTGTAGTCCAAGTTGATAATACATGTGGGTCCATCTTGTCGAGTCCTTGTGCTGGTCCATCTTCATAATCTGCAGTGGGTAGGGCAATGTTGGATACCCGAAAGGTAATGCCCACAACAAAAAGTGTTCACATTTGAGAATTATTGGTTGGAGGATAGTGACTTTAAAATTTTGGAAAATTATTGGCAGATTCATGTGGGTTACCTTGATAGTGCAAAAAGAATCAATGCCAGGCTCAAGAATATGAGAAGGGATATTAAACTTTGGGCCAAAAGTCTCGCATGCCTAAAAAATGAATTTCACAAGTCAATTCTTTTATTGAAATGTTTGATAATTTTGAGGAGCTTAGAACCCTGTCTCTAGTGGAATGGAATATAAGGGATTTGCTTAAACAACATGTTATTATACTTCTTCAAAACCAAAAATCGTACTGGAAACAAAGAGGCAATATTAAATGGGTGAAGCTCGGATATGCAAACACAAAGTTCTTTCACACAAAAGCAACTATTAACTATAGGCACAGTTACATTTGCAATGCTGAGAAATGATAGACTTGCTGAATTTAAAGATTATGATGGTAAAGATGCAATTCTTTGGAATGCTTTTAAGGAGAGAATGGGGAAACTAACAGGCCTGACATGCAGTTTAATCTTGTTGATATGATGGGTGAATGGACATAGGCGCAACTAGAGGGGGTGGATAGGAGCTATGTCAATTTTTATCCTTTTTCAGTTTTAGGCGTATGGGAAGTAAAGGTGATAGATTTCTCCTAGTATGGTGGTCCTACTATGATGCAATGCATGGAAACATGATCAAGTAACAAGCTAGTGATGTGGACGTGAAACAATCGGACGGGCGGTTGCGGAGACGAGACGCGATGTGTTTACTGCAGTTCCTCCCACAAAAGGGAGTACGTTTGCGTTGAGGAGGTGTGGACCACAAAGGTTCCAACAGCCACGAAGGCTTCACCTTGTTCCTCGTGAAAACCCCACAAAGGTGTCTTCACCTCTCCACTATCAAGAGCGGTCAAGGCGGCGGTTCCTTCACACAAGGTTGGGGCAAGCTCCACAACAGCCGGAGGCTCCCAACACCCTATGGGACTAGCACAACACCAAGCTAGTATCCGTAGGGGCTCATCTTCAAGAGATCTCACAAAGGAGCCCTAGGTTACAAGATCCACAATGGACTAGGTGGGATTGGTGAATTCTTTCTAGGTGGAAGTGTAGATCGGGACCTTCTCTTGCATTCCTCAAAATATGGGCTGGATTGATTGGATGGGGAGAGTATCCTTTAGGTTCGAGCTCAATAACAATGGAGGAGAGAGAGTGAAAATATGCTTGGGCGAGCTGGGGAATAAGACCCCGGCCCTTTATATAGGGGCGTTCAAAAACCAACCGTTACATAGTTCCCGCATGACCGGTACTACCGCTCAGGTGTGCGGTACTACCACTCCCATGTGACCATTGCTACTCAAATTGAGGCTCATCCCGCATGATCGGTACTACCAGTCACGGTACCGCTTGAGGTACCATCCATGGTAATTTGGTACTGGATCCAAGGCGGTACCGAAATGGTACTTCCATATGTTGGATTCTTCTGAGAGGTACTAGACCGGTACCATGACCGGTACTACCGCGATTCACTCAAAGAGTGACTCAAGCAATGGTTCCGGTCGAGGTACCGCTTAGGTACCGGTCAGAATCTAGTAGCTTCGGCCACTAAGAGCGGTATCGCCAGTGGTACTGCTAGCGGTAGTACCCGTTCCGCGGGGAACCGGTGGTGCCGTCACTGCAGTTCCGGCTAACGTGTACCTAGTGCCAAAGGCGGTGATACGTCCCAAACGTATCTATAATTTCTTATGTTCCATGCTACTTTTATGATGATACTCACATGTTTTATACACATTATATGTCATTATTATGCATTTTCCGGCACTAACCTATTGACGAGATGCCGAAGAGCCGATTCTTTGTTTCTGCTGTTTTTGGTTTCAGAAATCCTACAAAGGAAATATTCTCGGAATTGGACGAAATCAACGCCCAGGGTCTTATTTTTCCACGAAGCTTCTAGAAGACCGAGGGAGATACGAAGTGGGGCCACGAGGTGGCGACACACTAGGGCGGCGCGGCCCTAGCCCTGGCCGCGCGGCCCTAGCGTGTGGGCCCCTCGTGACGCCCCCGACTCTGCCCTTCCGCCTACTTAAAGCCTTCGTCGCGAAAACCCCAGTACCGAGAGCCACGATACGGAAAACCTTCCAGAGACGCTGCCGCCGCCAATCCCATCTCGGGGGATTCAGGAGATCGCCTTCGGCACCCTGCCGGAGAGGGGAATCATCTCCCGGAGGTCTCTTCATCACCATGATCGCCTCCGGATCGATGTGTGAGTAGTTCACCCCTGGACTATGGGTCCATAGCGGTAGCTAGATGGTTGTCTTCTCCTCATTGTGCTATCATGTTAGATCTTGTGAGCTGCCTATCATGATCAAGATCATCTATTTGTAATCCTACATGTTGTGTTTGTTGGGATCCGATGAATATTGAATACTATGTCAAGTTGATTATTAATCTATCATATATGTTGTTTATGTTCTTGCATGCTCTTCGTTGCTAGTAGAGGCTCCGGCCAAGTTGATACTTGTAACTCCAAGAGGGAGTATTTATGCTCGATAGTGGGTTCATGCCTCCATTGAATGCAGGACGGTGACGAGAAAGTTCTAAGGTTGTGGATGTCTTGTTGCCACTAGGGATAAAACATCGATGCTTTGTCTAAGGATATTTGTGTTGATTACATTACGCACCATACTTAATGCAATTGTCACATTGTTTGCAACTTAATGCTTGGAAGGGGTTCGGATGATAACCTGAAGGTGGACTTTTTAGGCATAGATGCATGCTGGATAGCGGTCTATGTACTTTGTCGTAATGCCCTGATTAAATCTCATAGTACTCATCATGATATATGTATGAGCATTGTTATGCCTTCTTTATTTTTCAATTGCCCAACTGTAATTTGTTCACCCAACATCTGTTTATCTTATGGGAGAGACACCACTAGTGAACTGTGGATCCCGGTCCAATTCTTTACATCTGAAATACAATCTACTGCAATTGTTCTTTACTGTTCTTCGCAAACAACCATCATCATCCACACTATACATCTAATCCTTTGTTTACGACAAGCCGGTGAGATTGACAACCTCACTTGTTACGTTGGGGCAAAGTACTTTGATTGTGTTGTGCGGGTTCCACGTTGGCGCCGGAATCCCTGGTGTTGCGCCGCACTACACTCCGCCACCAACAACCTTCACGTGTTCCTTGACTCCTCTCGGTTCTATAACCTTGGTTTCTTGCGAGGGAAAACTTGCTGCTGTGCGCATCACACCTTCCTCTTGGGGTTCCCAACGGACGTGTGCTTACACGACATCAAGCATATTTTCTGGCGCCGTTGCTGGGGAGATCAAGACACGCTGCAAGGGGAGTCTCCCACATCCAATCTCTTTACTTTGTTTTTGTCTTGCTTTACTTTATTTACTGCTTTGTTTGCTCTCTATATAAAAAATACAAAAAAATTAGTTGCTAGATTTACTTTATTTACTGTCTTGTTCTCCATATTAAAAAACAAAAAAAATTAGTTACTTGCATTTACTTTATTTAGTTGCTTTATTTACTACTGCTAAAATGGGTACTGTTGAGAATACTAAGTTGTGTGACTTCACTAGCACAAATAATAATGATTTCTTATGCACACCTATTGCTCCACCTGCTACTACGGCAGAATTCTTTGAAATTAAACCTGCTTTACTAAATCTTGTTATGAGAGAGCAATTTTCCGGTGTTAGTTACGATGCTTGCTTGCTGCCCATCTTAATAATTTTGTTGAACTATGTGAAATGCAAAAGTATAAGGATGTAGATGGTGACATTATAAAATTAAAATTGTTTCCTTTCTCCTTAAGAGGAAGAGCTAAAGATTGGTTGCTATCTCTGCCTAGAAATAGTATTGATTCATGGACTAAATGTAAGGATGCTTTTATTGGTAGATATTATCCTCCCGCTAAAATTATATCTTTGAGAAGTAGCATAATGAATTTTAAGCAATTAGATAATGAACATGTTGCTCAAGCATGGGAGAGAATGAAATATTTGGTAAAGAATTTCCCTACCCACAGACTAACTACTTGGATGATCATCCAAACATTTTATGCAGAATTGAATTTTTCTTCACGGAACCTATTGGATTCAGCTGCTGGAGGTACCTTTTGAAAGGATCGTATGCCGCACCTAGAGGGGGGGTGAATAGGTGCTAACCAATTTTTAGTTCTTTTTCAATTTAGGCTTGACACAAAGGTAAATTCTCTAGATATGCAACTAAGTGAATTTACCTATATGACAAGATAATCAACTAAGCAAGATATAGCAATGCAATATAAGAGATAGAATAGGATAGAGGTAACCGAGAGTGGAGCACGCGATGACACGGAGATGATTCCCGTAGTTCTCTTCCTTTGCAAGAAGGTACGTCTACGTTTGGAGGAGTGTGGTTGCTACAAAAGCCAAACCAACAGCCACGAAGGCTTCACTCAGATCTCCGGTGAGCAACGCCACGAAGGCCTAGCCCACTTCCACTAAGGGATTTCCTCGAGGCGGAAACCGGGCCTTTACAAGGTTCTTGGGGCACACATCCACAACTGAATTGGAGGCTCCCAAATCTGTAACAATACAACAATCAACAACAACACATCAACACAAATCAACTAGGGAACCAAATAGGAACACTAGCATGAGATCCCTCAAACAAATGAGGGGGAAATGAAAAACGCTTCGGTGAGGATGTAGATCGGTGTCTTCTCCTTCGAATCTCCAAAGATCAAGAGCTTTGGTTGGGGAGGAAGGAGATCTTGCAAATCTTGTGTTTCTTGAGGTGGCTCTAATGGAGGTGAAGCTTGGCAGATTTCTTGTGCAATGATTGAGCAAAGGAGGAAGGAAGAAGAAGAGGGTATAAATACCCCTCCCCAAAATCCAGCCGTTGGGGCTTCCGGGAGCCGGATATTCCGGCCTAAGTAAGGGCCGGATAATCCCCCCCCGGATAATCCGGCGTCAGGTACAAAACCGGGAGAATGTCCGGCCAAATATCTGGCCACTATCCAGACAAGCTTTTCTTCAGGTCCTTAGCCATTTTCGAGGGGGGCGGATATTTCCGAAATGTCCGACCCGGATAATCCGGCCTTGGGAAAAAACCGGGACAATATCCTGGAAAATGTCTGGCCCCTATCCAGAAGCATACTGAGCCGCAAATCCTCAAGTCCTTAGCCGAAAAACTGGGGCCGGATATTTTGGAAATATCCGGCCCGGATTATCCGGCCTGATGATCTTTTTGCTGCTTCTTTTTGACAGAACTGACCACATCCAACACACATACAAATGTATCTATATAATCCCTGTACCACTTAAACAAACATTAGTGTATCACATACATTGACATCAAACACACAAAACATAATATGAGAGATGTTCTTTCAATCTCCCCTTTTTGGTGTTTGATGACAATATACGGATTTGCAAGAGAATCACTATAGAGACAAGCATGATGGCAAAACATAGAGGCACTCCCCCTACATGTGTGCATATAAGTAATTTGCATTTGAATACAAATACACAACACATAGGAGCGAGGTGCCTCAACACAAGAAGTATCCAACATGAGCTCTAACAAGAGACATAGACATATATGAAGTTGAGATAGGATGCTAGAAATCATACCCATGTGTAGATATATAATACGGAGATATAGCATCACACATAATATAATAGCCTTGATCTCAACATATAGAAATCCGAAAACCATAACAATGTCTCACACCACATAGCACATAGTTTTAAACGGAACACAAACAAACAAATAGTTCAAATAAGAAGGAACACAAGCAATAAAAGAGTGATAAACGCATATGCTTGTGCCCAAACCATGCAAATCCCCGAGAGAGTTCCTAATAGAACACTTCTCCCCCTTTGGCATCGAGACGCCAAAAAGGGGACAAGCGCGATGCTACTCGCCCCATGGAGATCACTCGGAGGCGTCTTCATCATCGGACTCGTACGCCACTTCTTCTTCTTCTTCTTCTTCTTCTTCTTCATCAGTGTCAGGGGCATCCGGAGAGCGGCGAGTGAGGTTGGACCTTTGAATGCAATCATCAAGATCACTCCACGGAACTCGTGCGGAATGCCACCCACTGTAACACTAGGTGAACTGGAGGCTGAGGAGGGGGTCCTTGCTCACCACTGAGCTTGTGCAGAATAACCGCCTGAGTATGCTTAATCTCAGAACGCTCTCGGCTGGCCGCATAGTTCTCCTTATGGATCTCAACGTTCATGCAAAGGATGTGACGCTGAAACCAACTGAGCCTGTTCACTTGTTTCTTCATAGCCGGGAGGTCAGGATGGCGAGCAGGAGCAAAACCACTAGAACGAGCATCACCCACGAAGGAGTGATGGCGTGTAAGACACACGTCCATTGGGAACCCCAAGAGGAAGGTGTGATGCGTACAACAGAAAGTTTTCCCTCAGTAAGAAACCAAGGTTTATCGAACCAGTAGGAGTCAAGAAGCACGTTGAAGGTTGATGGTGGTGGAGTGTAGTGCGGCGCAACACCAGGGATTCCGGCGCTAACGTGGAACCTGCACAACACAATCAAAGTACTTTGCCCCAACGTAACAGTGAGGTTGTCAATCTCACCGGCTTGCTGTAAACAAAGGATTAAACGTATTGTGTGGAAGATGATGATTGTTTGCGAAGAACAGTAAAGAACAATTGCAGTAGATTGTATTTCAGATGTAAATAATAGGACCGGGGTCCACAGTTCACTAGTGGTGTCTCTCCCATAAGATAAACAGATGTTGGGTGAACAAATTACGGTTGGGCAATTGACAAATAAAGAAGGCATAACAATGCACATACATATATCATGATGAGTACTATGAGATTTAATCAGGGCATTACGACAAAGTACATAGACCGCTATCTAGCATGCATCTATGCCTAAAAAGTCCACCTTCAGGTTATCATCCGAACCCCCTCCAGTTGCAAACAATAGACAATTGCATTAAGTATGGTGCGTAATGTAATCAACACAAATATCCTTAGACAAAGCATCGATGTTTTATCCCTAGTGGCAACAGCACATCCACAACCTTAGAACTTTCTGTCACTGTCCCAGATTTAATGGAGGCATGAACCCACTATCGAGAATAAATACTCCCTCTTGGAGTCACAAGTATCAACTTGGCCAGAACCTCTACTAGCAACGGATAGCATGCAAGAACATAATTAACATATATGATAGATTGATAATCAACGTGACATAGTATTCAATATTCATCGGATCCCAACAAACACAACATGTAGCATTACAAATAGATGATCTTGATCATGATAGGCAGCTCACAAGATCTAACATGATAGCACAATGAGGAGAAGACAACCATCTAGCTACTGCTATGGACCCATAGTCCAGGGATGGACTACTCACACATCGATCCGGAGGCGATTGATACGTCCAATTTGCATCACTATTTTATATCATAATTTGTTGTTATTCATTGATATATTTCATATTGGGACACAATACTTATGTTATTTCATCTATTTTGCATGTTTCATCATTATTGGAGGATCGAACACCGGAGCCGAGGATTACTGCTGGAAAAAGCACCGTCGAACGCAATATTTCGGAAGATCAAGCTGTGGAAGGAAATTATACCAAAAATCCTATTTTTCAAGATGACGAAGGAAGCCGGAAGGAGGAGCCGGGAGGAGCCGGGGTGGGCCCACACCCTAGGGCGGCGCGGCCCGAGCCCCGGCCGCGCCGCCATGTGGTGTGGGGGGCCACGACCCCTTTCGCCTCCTTTTCTTCGCCAAACCCTTCGTCCCGAAGACCTAAGCCGAGAGGGGTACCTCACGAAGAGTTACAGCCGCCTCGCGGGGCGGAGAACACCGAGAGAGAAAAGAGCTCTCCGGCGGGCAGGAATCCGCCGGGAAATTCCCTCCGGGAGGGGAAATCGACGCCATCGTCACCGACATCGAGCTGGACATCATCACCATCACCATCATCATCATCTCCATCATCATCACCGCCGTCATCACCGCTGGACACCGTCACCGCCGTAGCAATTTGGGTTTGATCTTGATTGTTTGATAGGGGAAACTCTCCCGGTATCGATCTATACTTGTTGTTGATGCTATTGAGTGAAACCATTGAACCAAGTTTATGTTCAGATTGTTATTCACCATCATATCACCTCCGATCATGTTCCATATGATGTCTCGTGAGTAGTTCGTTTAGTTCTTGAGGACATGGGTGAAGTCTAAATGTTAGTAGTGAACTATGGTTGAGTAATATTCAATGGTGTGATATTTAAGTTGTGGTGTTATTCTTCTAGTGGTGTCATGTGAACGTCGACTACATGACACTTCACCATTTATGGGCCTAGGGGAATGCATCTTGTATTCGTTTGCTAATTGCGGGGTTGCCGGAGTGACAGAAACCTAAACCCCCGTTGGTATATCGGTGCAGGAGGGATCGCGGGATCTCAGAGTTTAAGCCTGTGGTTAGATTTATTCTTAATTACTTTCTTGTAGTTGCGGATGCTTGCAAGGGGTATAATCACAAGTATGTATTTAGTCCTAGGAAGGGCGGTACATTAGCATAGGTTCACCCACACAACACTTATCATAACAATGAAGATTATTTAGCCGTATGTAGCGAAAGCACTAGACTAAAATCCCATGTGTCCTCGAGAACGTTTAGTCATTATAAGTAAACAAACCGGCTTGTCCTTTGTGCTAAAAAGGATTGGGCCACTCGCTGCAATTGTTACTCTCGCACTTTACATACTCGTACTTTATTCAAGCTGTTACATCAAAACCCCCTGAATACTTGTCCGTGAGCATTTACGGTGAATCCTTCATCGAAACTGCTTGTCAACACCTTCTGCTCCTCGTTGGGATCGACATTCTTACTTATCGAAGATACTACGATACACCCCCTATACTTGTGGGTCATCAAGACTATTTTACGGCGCCATTGCCGGGGAGTGAAGCGCTATTGGTAAGTGGAATTGGTAAGGAAAACCTTTATTGTTGTGCTGATTTTATTTCACTCTTGCTGCCATAAGTCATTATGGAGATATCTTCTCTTCAATTTCTATTTGGGAAATCTACTACTACCGCAACGGTAGTAGATGAGGCGCCAGGTGAGGAAGTGATACCATATAAAATACCTATGAAAATTATTGAACGTGTTATGGATAACCGCTATGAAGGGGATGGAACTGTCCACCCCGGTGATCATTTACTTGTTTTTGCATGAATTATGCGGGTTATTCAAATGTGCAGGTATTGCTATGGATGAAGTGAGGAAGAAATTATTCTCTTTATCGCTGTCCGGTAAGGCGGCGCATTGGTATAAATTACTCGGATAATGGGGATTCTCTTGAATGGAATGATATTGTGCCCCGGTTTTATTCTAAGTTCTATCCTCCAAGTGAAATTCATAAGGATCGGAATCGCATATATAATTTTTGGCCTCATGATGGAGAGAGTATTGCCCAAGCTTGGGGAGATTGAAGTCTTTAATGCTCAAATGCCCCATTCATGAGCTTCCTGGTAATGTTATTATTGATAATTTCTATGCAAGACTTTCTTTTCAAGACAAGACCTTGCTTGGATACTTCTTGTTCTGGATCATTTACACGCAACAAAGAAGAGTTTAAAAGGGATCTTCTTGATCGAATCCAAGAAAATGCTGAAGGTTGGGAGAACGACAAGGATAGAGAATCGGTATAATTTATGATTATAAATGCATTGAAGCTTTTATGGATACTTGATTTATTTCGTAATATGAGTGCTACATATGGTCTTGATTCCCAAGTTGCTTGTAAATCTTTATAAAGCTTTTGCCTCTCATTATGAATTGCCTAAGAAGAATTTTGATAAGTATCATGAACCATATAAAGATAAAATTGATTCATCTATTAATAAGTGTGTTGTAATTGAAACTGCTGATCGTGTTATTCCTGAAGCTTATATTGAAAAAACTCCTTTTCCTGCTAAAATGAAATAGTACTCTGTTATAAATAGTGCGGTTCATAAAAGTGAAAAGAAACCTAGAGAACCTGAAGAACAAATAAAAATTGAACCTGCTGTTGCAATAGTTAAAGATCTTGTGACTGAAAATGTTGAGGATGGTCATATTATTTTCTCGTGAAGATGCTTCTAATATTGTTTCACATCCTAATAAACCCAAACAAGCTAGTGTTCCTATGCTATCTCGTTAAAATTGGTGATCATTGCTATTATGGATTATGTGATATTGGTGCAAGTGTTAGTGCTATTCCGTATGAGCTTTACACGGAGATTATGCACGAAATTGATTCTTGTGAACTTGAAGATATTGATGTGGTTATTCAGCTGGCTAATAGAGAAACTATTTCACCAATTGGTATTGTCCGAGATGTGGAAGTTTTATGCGGTAAGATTAAATATCCTGCTGACTTTTTGGTACTTGGTTCTGCTGCTAGTGACTATTGTCCTATCATTTTTGGTAGACCTTTTCTAAATACTTGTGGAGCTATTATAGATTGCAAGAAAGAGAAAATTTTGACTAAATTTGTCTGGTGAATCTTATGAGTTTAACTTCTCTAAATTTACTAAAACTCCTTATAAAGCTGATTTGCCTAGTAATGATTTTAAAATGGAGCAGTGTGCATCTATTGTTCTTGTTCCTAACAATCCTTTGCAGCAACATTTGGAGGATAGCGAGAGTGAAATTTTTAGGAAAGAAAGAGATGAACTTGAGGAAATTTTTCTTCGCCAACCTATTCTCAAGCATGATTTACCGGTGGAAGATTTGGGTACAACACCGCCACCTAAGGAAGATCCTGTTTTTGATTTAAAGCCTTTACTCGATAATCTTAAATATGCTCATATTGATGATAAGAAAATATATCCTGTTATTATTAGTTCTAAGCTTACGAGTTTGAAGAAGAAAGGTTATTGGAAATATTGAAGAAGCATCGAAGCGCTATTGGCTATACTCTTGATGATTTGAAAGGGATTTCTCCTTCTATTTGCCAACATGCTATTAATATGGAAGATGATGCAAAGCTCTGTTGTTGAACCTCGGCGTCGTCTAATCCCGAAGATGAAGGAAGTGGTAAGGAATGAGGTATTAAGACTTCTTGAAGCTGGTATTATATATCCTATTGCTGATAGTAGATGGGTTAGTCCTGTACATTGCGTTCCCAAGAAAGGAGGTATGATATGTTGTGCCTAATGATAATGATGAGCTCATTCCTCAAAGAGTGGTTGTAGGGTATAGAATGTGCATTGATTTTCGAAAAGTTAATAAAGTTACTAAGAAAGATCATTACCCTTTACCATTTATTGATCAAATGCTAGAAAGATTGTCTAAAAATACTCATTTTTGCTTTCTTGATGGTTATTATGGATTTTCACAAATTGCTGTTAAAGCTAAGGATCAAGAGAAAACCACCTTTACTTGTCCCTATGGAACTTATGCTTATAGACGTATGCCTTTTGGTTTATGTAATGCTCCTGCTACTTTTCAAAGATGCATGTCTGCTATTTTTCATGGTTTTTGTGAAAGTATTGTGGAGGTATTCATGGATGATTTTTCCGTTTATGGGAATTCTTTTGATAGTTGCTTGCGAAACCTTGATAAAGTTTTGCAGAGATGTGAAGAAACTAACCTTGTTCTTAATTGGGAGAAATGCCACTTTATGGTTAATGAAGGAATTGTTTTGGGACATAAAATTTCGAGAGAGGTATTGAAGTTGATAGAGCTAAAGTTGAAGCAATTGAGAAGATGCCCTATCCGAGGGATGTTAAAGGTATTCGTAGTGTTCTTGGTCATGCTTGGGTTTTATAGGAGGTTTATTAAAGATTTCTCCAAGATTTCAAAGCCTCTTACTAATCTTCTTCAAAAAGATGTACCATTTGTTTTTGATGATGATTGTAAGGAAGCTTTTGAAACTCTTAAGAAAGCCTTAACAACTGCTCCTATAGTTGAACCTCCTGATTGGAATTTGCCATTCGAAATTATGTGTGATGCTAGTGATTTTGCTGTAGGCGCTGTTCTTGGACAACGAGTAGATAAAAAACTGAATGTTATTCATTATGCTAGTAAAACTCTTGATGCTGCTCAAAGAAATTATGCTACAAGCTGAAAAGGAATTATTAGCTGTAGTCTTTGCTTGTGATAAATTTAGATCTTATATTGTTGATTCAAAAGTTACTATTCATACTGATCATGCTGCAATTAGATACCTAATGACAAAGAAAGATGCTAAGCCGAGGCTTATTAGATGGGTACTTCTTTTGCAAGAATTTGATTTACATATTGTAGATAGGAAAGGTGCTGATAATCCTGTTGCTGATAATTTGTCTAGATTGGAAAATATTGCTTATGATCCTGTTCCTGTTAATGATAGTTTTCCAAATGAACAATTGGCTGTGATAAAGGTGAGCTCGCGAGACAGTCCTTGGTATGCTTGATTATGCTAACTTTATTGTTTCCAAGTACTTGCCTCCAACCTTTTCAGCTCAGCAAAGGAGGAAATTCTTTTATGATTTGAGGCATTATTTCTGGGATGACCCACACTTATAAAAAGAAGGAGTGGATGGTATTATGCGAAGATGTGTTCCCGAATATGAACAACAAGAGATATTTAGTAAATGTCATGGCAGTGCTTATGGAGGACATCACGCCGGAGATAGAACCGCGCAAAAAGTTCTACAATCAGGTTTTTATTGGCCAACTCTCTTCAAGGATGCGAGAAAGTTTATTTTATCTTGTGATGAATGTCAAAGGGTTGGTAATATCTCCAGACGCAATGAAATGCCTATGAATTATACTCTTGTTATTGAACCGTTTGATTGTTGGGGATTTGACTTCATGGGACCTTTTCCCTCTTCAAAAGGTAACACTCATATACTTGTTGCTTGTTGATTATGTTACTAAATGGGTGGAAGCCATACCTACAAAAAGTGCCGATGGTGAGACCTCTTTAAAAATGCTTTTAGATATTATTTTCCCTAGATTTGGAGTGCCTAGATATATTATGAGTGATGGAGGTTCTCATTTTATTCATGGAGGTTTTAGAAAAACTCTTGCTAAGTATGGTATTAATCATAGAATTGCTTCCGCTTATCATCCTCAAACTAGTGGTCAAGTAGAATTATCAAATAGAGAGATTAAATCTATCTTGCGAGAAAACCGTTAATAAATCTAGAAAGAATTGGGCTAGTAAATTGAAGGATGCACTATGGGCTTATAGAACTGCTTATGAAAACCCCATGGGAATGTCACCTTATAAAATGGTTTACGGAAAAGCTTGTCATTTACCTTTAGAGCTAGAACACAAAGCTTATAGGGCTGTTAGAGAATTAAATAAAGATCCTAAACTTGCCGGTGATGAGAGGTTGCTACAATTAAGTTCTCTAGATGAATGGAGAAGTGAAGCTTATGAAAATGCTAAACTCTTTAAAGAGAAAGTTAAAAAATGGCATGATAGGAGGATCATCAAAAGAGAGTTTAATATTGGGGATAAAGTCCTATTGTATCGGTCTCGTCTCAGATTCTTTGCAGGGAAATTACTCTCGAAATGGGAAGGACCATATGTTGTCGAGGAGGTGTATCGTTCAGGAGCAATAAAAATTAGTTCTCTCCAAGGCAATGCTACGCAAGTGGTGAATGGGCAAAGACTCAAGCATTATATATCGGGTGATTCTTATAATGTTGATGTTGATATTATTCAAGTGGAAACACCGGAAGCTTTCATCAAAGGGCAAATTGACAGTCCGCCAGAACTCGACTTTGAATAGGTAACAGTATTGGTAATGAAAAGTACGCAATTTACTTTCCGAACAATATTTTCGCTGTTTTTGGAAAATATGAGAAATTACGAGTTCGAAACGGAGTGGAAAGGACGCACGAGGGCGTGGCACCATAGGCCGGCGCGGCCTAGCCAGGGCCCGCGCCGACCTAGGGTTTGGCCGCCCCGTCGCCCCTTTCCGACTCTGGTTCGATCTGGTACTTTCCTTTTGTCGAGAAAATTTTTGCTATATAATCCCCCGGGCCCCTGGAGGTCCGTATATCGTGTTTTCGACGTGTTTTGTTTCGAGTTGTTTCTGCCAGGATTTGCTTCGGATCTAGAGCCACCATGTCTTCGTCGGAAGCTCCGAAGGACAACTCCGGCAAGGATGTTGGCAACTTGTACATGGAGGAGCTGAAGATGCACCCCAAGGAGTTGTTGCTCGTTGAAGGAGAAGCTGCAGGTCAAGGATGTCCAGGGTCCTAAAGGAGAAGGAAGCCTGGAAGACGGGATGGAGAAGCTAGAACAAGAGGTTTTCAAGTACAAGAAGATGGCTGAGCGTGAGGTGGATATCTTCCACGGGATTGTGTCCGAACTCATTCTTCGAACATGAGAAGGAAAGCTGGAAAGCTTTGGAGCGACATCCTCTCACTTCACGACACCACCAACAAGCTCCAAGCACAACTCTATGACGTTCAGAATCAAAACTGTGAGTATGAAAACAGGTTTAAATACATAAGCCGTCTTTGCCGGTTTCAGGATTCCCGAGACCAAGATGTCGTTTCTTGATGGAGAGCCTCTTCCTTGGAAGTACGATGACGGGAATTCATCACCACCATCTCCTCAGGAGTAATTCATCATCGGTATTGGCATCCCCTTGGTTTGTTCCAAACTTGGGGGAGTGCCGCGGTATCACATTATCACTACCTTTTACTCTTATTGTCAAGTAGTGTCATATCATGAATAGGGAAGTTATCGTATAAGATGGGTTGCGTTTGGAAGTATCTCTCCTTTAGTTGTCTATGTATCCCTTGGTGTGAGTTATCGATATGGAATATTAATGAGAAGTCTTATCATTTACATATTGCACATCTTATTTTAGTTTGCAATCTCTATGATTCATCTTGTTGTTAGTATTGGTATCACTTTGGGAGCATTGAATAAATCTATTTGGTTTTGGCAAACTTAGCATTGGTCAATAGCAACAACACTTTGAGGTTAAATAGAAAAGAGAAATACATGTAGATGTTTCATTGTCTTTCTTGTTAGCTCATAGTTCATTATTCTGAAGTTAAAATTGTTTGTTCTTACAAGGAAGATGCATGATTGTTTCTATCATATGTATATTTGTTTGTTTCCCTCGACTCTTATGCTTGCTAATTAACCTTGCTAGCCAAAGACCTGTACTGAGAGGGAATACTTCTCGTGCATCCAAACCTTAACCCAAACCTATGTCATTTGTGTCCACCATACCTACCTACTACATGGTATTTTCTGCCATTCCAAGTAAATACTTCATGTGCTAACTTTAAACAATTCAAAACTTAGTATCTCTTATTTGTGTTAATGTTTTATAGCTCATGAGGAAATATGTGGTGTTTTATCTTTCAATCTTGTTGGGCAACTTCCACCAACGGTCTAGTGGCTTCATCCGCTTATCCAATAATTTTGCAAAAAGAGCTGGCAATGGGATTCCCAGTCCCAAATTAATTAAACTAAATAGACACTCCTCCATGGTATGTGATTGATGGACGACACCCGAGGATTCGGTTAGCCATGGCGTGTGTAAGCAAAGGTTGGGGGGAGTGTCATCATCATCATAAAGCTAAAATAAAAAGGCACTCCTTCATGGTATGAGATTGTTGGCAGGCACCGAGGATTCGGTTAGCCATGGTTTGTGAAAGAAAGGTTGGAAGGAGTGCCACACAAAATGAAAATATTATGGGAGCCGCTCTTAGGAGGTTGTACGGCAAGGGGTTAGAGTACCCGCTACCGGTCGTTGACAACAACAAACACCTCTCAAAATGTTACTTTTATTATCTCTATATGATTTCAAATCTGAAAGAGCTCTAGCACATGATTTAATCCCTGCTTCCCTCTGCGAAGGGCCTGTCTTTTACTTTATGTTGAGTCAGTAAACCTATTTCTCTCCATCTCAAGCAAGCATTTGAGTAGTTGTGATCAAACCATTATATTGTGATTTGCTACATCATGTCTTTTATTCTTCCTTGTTTAGTACAAGTTTTATATGAATGAATATAGCTTTGCAAGTTATCAATGATTATGAAGAGACCATTATGATTGAGTATGCAAGTTGTGCATTATAAACTTTAACATGAGAGCGCTGCTCAATAAGATAAATATAATCTATTAATTGTTCTCTGACCAAGAGCGAAGTTTGCCATCACCAATTATGATTTCTCATGCACCTTTACTTGTGATTACCTTATACTTGTTTCAATATGAGTTATAAGAGGTTGTTTACTATAATGTCCTGTGTGAATGAATATGATGTTTCTTGTCCGTATTTTGGTTATCGACTCTTCACTCCATAAACATGTGGTCATGTCTATTGAGTTCAGTTTCGCTTGGGGACAAGCGAAGTCTAAGCTTGGGGGAGTTGATACGTCCAATTTGCATCACTATTTTATATCATAATTTGCTGTTATTCATTGATATATTTCATATTGGGACACAATACTTATGTTATTTCATCTATTTTGCATGTTTCATCATTATTGGAGGATCGAACACCGGAGCCGGGATTCTGCTGGAAAAAGCACCTGTCGAACGCAATATTTCGGAAGATCAGCCGTGGAAGGAAATTATACCAAAAATCCTATTTTTCAAGATGACGAAGGAAGCCGGAAGGAGGAGCCGGGAGGAGCCGGGGTGGGCCCACACCCTAGGGCGGCGCGGCCCGAGCCCCGGCCGCGCCGCCATGTGGTGTGGGGGCCCACGACCCCTTTCGCCTCCTTTTCTTCGCCAAACCCTTCGTCCCGAAGACCTAAGCCGGAGGGGGTACCTCACGAAGAGTTACGAGCCGCCTCGCGGGGCGGAGAACACCGGAGAGAAAAGAGCTCTCCGGCGGGCAGGAATCCGCCGGGAAATTCCCTCCGGGAGGGGAAATCGACGCCATCGTCACCGACATCGAGCTGGACATCATCACC
Source organism: Lolium rigidum (assembly GCF_022539505.1). Taxonomy (NCBI): domain Eukaryota; kingdom Viridiplantae; phylum Streptophyta; class Magnoliopsida; order Poales; family Poaceae; genus Lolium; species Lolium rigidum. Next base: position 230,524,129 of record NC_061512.1, on the reverse strand, counting down.
ATCACCATCATCATCATCTCCATCATCATCACCGCCGTCATCACCGCTGGACACCGTCACCGCCGTAGCAATTTGGGTTTGATCTTGATTGTTTGATAGGGGAAACTCTCCCGGTATCGATCTATACTTGTTGTTGATGCTATTGAGTGAAACCATTGAACCAAGTTTATGTTCAGATTGTTATTCACCATCATATCACCTCTGATCATGTTCCATATGATGTCTCGTGAGTAGTTCGTTTAGTTCTTGAGGACATGGGTGAAGTCTAAATGTTAGTAGTGAACTATGGTTGAGTAATATTCAATGGTGTGATATTTAAGTTGTGGTGTTATTCTTCTAGTGGTGTCATGTGAACGTCGACTACATGACACTTCACCATTTATGGGCCTAGGGGAATGCATCTTGTATTCGTTTGCTAATTGCGGGGTTGCCGGAGTGACAAAAACCTAAACCCCCGTTGGTATATCGGTGCAGGAGGGATCGCAGGATCTCGCAGTTTAAGGCTGTGGTTAGATTTATTCTTAATTACTTTCTTGTAGTTGCGGATGCTTGCAAGGGGTATAATCACAAGTATGTATTTAGTCCTAGGAAGGGCGGTACATTAGCATAGGTTCACCCACACAACACTTATCATAACAATGAAGATTATTTAGCCGTATGTAGCGAAAGCACTAGACTAAAATCCCATGTGTCCTCGAGAACGTTTAGTCATTATAAGTAAACAAACCGGCTTGTCCTTTGTGCTAAAAAGGATTGGGCCACTCGCTGCAATTGTTACTCTCGCACTTTACATACTCGTACTTTATTCAACTGTTACATCAAAACCCCCGAATACTTGTCCGTGAGCATTTACGAGTGAATCCTTCATCGAAACCGCTTGTCAACACCTTCGCTCCTCGTTGGGATCGACATTCTTACTTATCGAAGATACTACGATACACCCCCTATACTTGTGGGTCATCGGCGATCATGGCGATGAAGAGACCTCGCGGAGATGATTCCCCTCTCCGGCAGGGTGCCGGAGAGCGATCTCTCGAATCCCCGAGATGGGATTGGCGGCGGCGGCGTCTCGGAAGGTTTTCCGTATCGTGGCTCTCGGTGCCGGGGGTTTCGCGACGAAGACTTTAAGTAGGCGGAAGGGCAGGTCAAGGGGCGTCACGGGGGACCCACACAACAGGGCCGCGCGGCCGGGGCCCGAGCCGCGCCGCCGCTGGCGTGTCGTCGCCCGTGGCCCCACTTCGTTTCCTCTTCGGACTTCCGGAAGCTTCGTGGAAAAATAGGCCCACAGGCGTTGATTTCGTCCAATTCCGAGAATATTTCCTTACTAGGATTTCTGAAACCAAAAAAAGCAGAAAACAACAACTGGCTCTTCGGCATCTCGTCAATAGGTTAGTGCCGGAAAATGCATAATAATGACATATAATGTGTATAAAACATGTGAGTATCATCATAAAAGTAGCATGGAACATAAGAAATTATAGATACGTTTGAGACGTATCAAGCATCCCCAAGCTTAGTTCCTACTCGCCCTCGAGTAGGTAAACGATAACAAAGATAATTTCTGAAGTGACATGCTATCATAATCTTGATCAAACTATTGTAAAGCATATGAGATGAATGCAGCGATTCGAAGCAATGATGAAGATAATGAGTAAACAAATGAATCATATAGCAAAGACTTTTCATGAATAATACTTTTAAGACAAGCATCAATAAGACTTGCATAAGAGTTACTCATAAAGCAATAAATTCAAAGTAAAGGCATTGAAGCAACACAAAGGAAGATATAAGTTTCAGCGGTTGCTTTCAACTTTAACATGTATATCTCATGGATAATTGTCAACACAAAGTAATATAACAAGTGCAATAGGTAAACATGTAAGAATCAATGCACACAGTTGATACAAGTATTTGCTTCTGGGATAGAAAGAATAGGTAAACTGACTCAACAATAAAGTAGAAGATAGGCCCTTCGCAGAGGGAAGCATTGATTGCTATATTTGTGCTAGAGCTTTTAATTTTGAAAACAAGAAACAATTTTGTCAACGGTAGTAATAAAGCATATGTGTTATGTATAAGATATCCTATAAGTTGCAAGCCTCATGCATAGTATACCAATAGTGCTCGCACCTTGTCCTAATTAGCTTGGATTAACATGGATTATCATTGCATAGCATATGTTTCAACCAAGTGTCAAAAAGGGGTACCTCTATGCCGCCTGTACAAAGGTCTAAGGAGAAAGCTCGTGTAGCGACCTCACCTTTTAAGGTGCCGATCTCTGTGCGTATCTGTGCTAGTCCCTGGATCAATCGCTAGCACACACAGTACAAGATGTAATACCAAGAAACAAAGGTCTTTATTACATCGTATGATCCAGAATTTACATAAAGAATTACAAATTGCATAGCACAAGGCTAGCATATCATCAGAGTTTCACAACGAATATTCATAGACAGCATGGAGTCCTTCGTCTTCATGTGCCACAAGCGAGCATGTCGAGGATAGACTCGTAACCCTAATCATCGTAACTCACTCGTCTTTCAAAACATCTGCAACATGAAAAGTTACAGCCACGAATGGTCAATACTTTGAATGTATTGGCAAGATGACACTATGGTGGACTCAAATGGCAACCTAACACTTAAGTGTACATTTGGTCTGGTAGAGCTCGGGTATGATTTGCATAAAGCCAGTTTTCTCCTATCAATTGTCAAATCATTTTCTTCCCTTCTAATTAGGCGGTTCCATTGATAGAAATCAATGAACCTGAAATACCACCGATGGAAACCGAGTGAATTCCTCCTACCCTTGTTCACCCATCAAATTTTAATTTAAGAAGTTAGGATGAGGAGACTTTCGAACATGATCCTTGTCAGTTCGCTCAAATTGTCCGTAACCGGGGACACGGCTAAGTACTTAGATTTAACACTCTGCAGAGGTTGTACAATTTACCCACATGACCTAGTCCTGTTCTTCTTCCATGATGCACATTTTGCTCAAATGGACGGATGTCGACTAGGACGAGACTTTTCCGAAGTGATCACCCGAGACCATCCTCTACGGACCCGCTCCAACCTACATTCCCCTACATCATCATGTCGCGTAGGGCCCAGGTTCACACAACGTACTCCGTCAAGCCGAGCCCATATAGCATGTGGCTGTACGGTAAGCTAATGAGCAAGGTTGTCTAATATCTCTTTGTTCCTGGGTGGCCGTCCACAAGTGCGATACACCTGGCGGTTCAGAGGTTCGACGACATGACCCCAGGGAAGCACTCAACATAATCCGAGCAATACCAATTCCACCTAGGTAGTTCATTAAACTTAGTTGTTTTTCCATAACTCACTAACAAAATCATTTCATAGCATAGCTGAGCAACAACTAAATTTAATGGCGACAAAGTAGTCAAGTAGGGGTAGCTAGACTACTGGGATTGCATAGCAAAGCATATACCCTACACAAGTATATTACAAAAATCTCTACTGTGCATAGATAAAAACTGGGACATTTGTGAGGGTGTGTCACTTGCCTTGGTGAGATGAGGAGTTGGTACACTCTTCGCAGAAACACTCGTTGCAATCAGCACAATCACAATCTACAGAAATTTAACAACACACCATAAACATCTTTGACATACATAGACAAGCACAAAAGAAAATATGAATGCAGTATGTGGGTTAAACATGATCAACACACTTAGTATGTTCTCTGGTTTCAACTATATGCATGATGCCATGATACAATTTTAATCTTGTTTAAACTATTGAAAACATTTTCTATCACTAGAAAAGATCCACAACACTAAACAAATACTATAAAGGAATTATATAGGTCATGTTTTTATTTTCCAATGCTACTGTACAGAGGGTTCAATTTTCTGTCAATATCAAATGGAATTACTCAAAAATAATTTGTAGAACTATTTGTATAGCCAAAATACTCTATTTGAGTTTCTGCAAAAACTGTGTAAAAGTATGATGCAAAAGTGCAATATTATGTGTCTACTGTATTCTACGTATTTTTGTGAATTCAGAGATATAAAGTTTGCTAAATTTGGATAAACGAAACTTAAGTTATGATTTTTAAAAGTTTCTATATTTCTCTGTCTAAAAATTCGAAAACAGAAACAGATATGACAAGTGGCATGTTCCTATTGGACGATACCCCTTCGTTTAAGTGTTCAGATGTTGGCCTTTGGATCTAGATCATGTGGTTGCAAGGAAACAAAGAACAAAGGAAAACAAAAATGAAGAGGGAGGAGCAGCTCACGTACGTACAGTCGCAAGAAAGCTATACGTGCTGATGGTTGGCTGTTCGGCGATGTTCCGTGGTACTCAAGACTTCGGTGCTGCGAACGGCGACGGTCACGGCGACGACGTACGGACTAAACGGAAATCACCTCGGTCGTCGTCATGGTCTCGTGGAGCGATGCCGGCGGAAATACTTCCCGCAGACGGAGCTTACAGTCGAAGATGGGGCTGTCACTCTGGTGCATCAAAATTCATGAAACAAAGACTGAGACGTGCGAAATGAAGAAATAGGAGGTTTGGAAGAAACTAGAGATCAAAACGTGGACCGAGCTCACCGAATTCGACGATATACTGCGGCCGTACCGCGGAGTTGCGAGGCAAAATTCGAGCAGCCTGGGAGCTCTCATGAAGTGACGTTTGGGCGGAAATGAAGAGGAGGGTGTGGAGTTTAAGTAGTAACAAACGGTGCATCAAATGGTGGCTTAAAACGCCCGGAATCAATTGAGGAGTGAACACAAGAAACTGACTGCGTTTCGTGGCGTGCGGCGCGAGCCTTCATGTCTAGGATTGAAGACGAGCTGATGTGGTAGTGGGGCCCGCATACCAGGAAAAGAAGAAAAGAAAAAAAAAAAAAAAAACGGTTGGGCTGCTGCCTGGTGCAACGTTGTTTGCGTGGCGTGCGCGCATGCGGGCCTGGTCAGGCTAGCTCGATTGAGTAGCTTGGCTGGTGCCTCGCTCTCTTTTCTTTTCATTTTTTTTTTCTTCTATTTAGTTTTTTTTTTGAAGTAGAATTTGGAATTAATTTGAAAACTGAATTTGATCAAAAGACTCAAACTAAGTTAGAAAAATACAAATAAAATATCAGCGGATTCCTTATTCAATGAAGAATATTTTAGGACCATTTTTAAATCATTTTGAAAATTTTGAATTCGGTACATAGGCCTATATGGCTTCATTTGCATTACTCCGGGTTTTAGGTTTCTTTAACAAAATTTAAAATTTCATTCAAGTTTTTCCTAGGTAAATGCAACGATGCCATGATGCTTATGAATGCAATGCATATTTTTGAAAACCCCATTTTTGGAAAATAGTATTAAGTAACACCAATTTTTTTTATTTTATTGTAAATTTTAAATCAAGACAACCAACCAAGCTTAAATTTTATTTTTATTTCACATTCCAAAATTTGGAAAATTTTGGGATGTGACAGACTACCACCCTTAAAAGAAATCTCGTCCCCGAGATTTGAAGAGGCTAGAAAGAATAGGTTTGGGCATATGTCGAGGTGGGCTACCACCCTTAAAAGAAACTTTCGTAGCTAGACTAGGTCTTGGGTTCATGGTGGGTTCATCCTAGGTATGACTTAGCATTGGGTCGTCTCTTGAAATATCTATGGCTTTTGACCTCCAATAGGGGTTGTTTACATATAGTGAACACCATATATCTTCAAGTTGAGTCGAGTAGGTTTTCTTACTTGTCGAGATGTCGTCGACGGTCGTCCACTATACTTCAGCTAGAGGTTGGACCTTCAAACTAAACATAGTCCTACGTTTGGCAACACTTGCCTACTATAAGGGTATAATATCTATTCACCCTATGGTTACGGCTTCTCGGCGACACCTCTCTTATAGGTATGTCTCTCTAGATTTACCATTCCTCATAACAAGAGCAAACAATATGAGTAGTCGTCATGGGGGCCAATCCATGTCGCACCCAATCATTTCCTTGTATTTAGTTTGGTATATCTCGTATTCTAACTTTCGGTCAACCTCACAAGTTTGACAAAACTTCCATGGAAAATTGAATCATTGTTTCAATTCCAATTATTGAATTGTTTTCAAAAACTTTCTATCGATCCTTAACTAGGGTTTTGAGTATCTCACACTCTATCCTTCTTCATCTTGATAGGAAACATCAAGGTTGGTTTCACTAATGTTGTCTTCATTTGCCGAGAAAACATTTCGTTGGATTGGGTATAGATGAGAATGGATAGAAAGATTCTAAGGGAGAATTCCTATCCAAACACAACAGATCAAAGCAATTCAGCAAACAACATTCATCTAACAAGCATCAAATGTCATAGCCCGAAACACAACCAAACTAGCATGATCATACCACAATTTGGTATGATCAATGTGTTATTACTATATCGTTGGTACGATGAAAGTTTACTAATGGTGGTCTCTTCTATTTCTATTTTGGATGTGTCAAGTTTCTATTCTACTCCATCGGTGTATCTTCGTGTGTTGTGCAATCTGCATCGAAGTATTTCTTCAAGTTCTTCATTGGTCTTCCATGAAACACTTCGCGGAATTGAAGAATATCACATGAAGCATCGATCCCTCACTTCAAGCACAAGGTCATCATCTCTACTTCCTTGATGGTTTCATATGGTAGGTCATCTAAGGTAAGAGGAAAACATTTTTGAAAATGGAGTAGATGTGAATACTAGAAGTTTACAAATCAACCGCCCTTTTAATAGAAGTAGGATTAGATAGATTTTTCTTCCTAGGGTCTTCCTATTTCTAATCCAAACCTAGGGTCACGAACCTATGGTCAACACAATGCTCTGATACCATCTGTAGCGACCTCACCTTTTAAGGTGCCGATCTCTGTGCGTATCTGTGCTAGTCCCTGGATCAATCGCTAGCACACACAGTACAAGATGTAATACCAAGAAACAAAGGTCTTTATTACATCGTATGATCCAGAATTTACATAAAGGATTACAAATTGCATAGCACAAGGCTAGCATATCATCGAGTTTCACAACGAATATTCATAGACGAGCATGGAGTCCTTCGTCTTCATGTGCCACAAGCGAGCATGTCGAGGATAGACTCGTAACCCTAATCATCGTAACTCACTCGTCTTTCAAAACATCTGCAACATGAAAAGTTACAGCCACGAATGGTCAATACTTTGAATGTATTGGCAAGATGACACTATGGTGGACTCAAATGGCAACCTAACACTTAAGTGTACATTTGGCTGGTAGAGCTCGTGTATGATTTGCATAAAGCCAGTTTTCTCCTATCAATTGTCAAATCATTTTCTTCCCTTCTAATTAGGCGGTTCCATTGATAGAAATCAATGAACCTGAAATACCACTGATGGAAACCAGTGAATTCCTCCTACCCTTGTTCACCCATCAAATTTTAATTTAAGAAGTTAGGATGAGGAGACTTTCGAACATGATCCTTGTCAGTTCGCTCAAATTGTCCGTAACCGGGGACACGGCTAAGTACTTAGATTTAACACTCTGCAGAGGTTGTACAATTTACCCACATGACCTAGTCTGTTCTTCTTCCATGATGCACATTTTGCTCAAATGGACAGATGTCGACTAGGACGAGACTTTTCCGAAGTGATCACCCAGACCATCCTCTACGGACCCGCTCCAACCTACATTCCCCTACATCATCATGTCGCGTAGGGCCCGAGGTTCACACAACGTACTCCGTCAAGCCGAGCCCATATAGCATGTGGCTGTACGGTAAGCTAATGAGCAAGGTTGTCTAATATCTCTTTGTTCCTGGGTGGCCGTCCACAAGTGCGATACACACGGCGGTTCGGAGGTTCGACGACATGACCCCGGGGAACCACTCAACATAATCCGAGCAATACCAATTCCACCCGGGTAGTTCATTAAACTTAGTTGTTTTTCCATAACTCACTAACAAAATCATTTCATAGCATAGCTGAGCAACAACTAAATTTAATGGCGACAAAGTAGTCAAGTAGGGGTAGCTAGACTACTGGGATTGCATAGCAAAGCATATACCCTACACAAGTATACTACAAAAATCTCTACGTGCATAGATAAAAGCTGGGACATTTGTGAGGGTGTGTCACTTGCCTTGGTGAGATGAGGAGTTGGTACACTCTTCGCAGAAACACTTGTTGCAATCAGCACAATCACAATCTACGAAATTTAACAACACACCATAAACATCTTTGACATACATAGACAAGCACAAAAGAAAATATGAATGCAGTATGTGGGTTAAACATGATCAACACACTTAGTATGTTCTCTGGTTTCAACTATATGCATGATGCCATGATACAATTTTAATCTTGTTTAAACTATTGAAAACATTTTCTATCACTAGAAAAGATCCACAACACTAAACAAATACTATAAAGGAATTATATAGGTCATGTTTTTATTTTCCAATGCTACTGTACGGAGGGTTCAATTTTCTGTCAATATCAAATGGAATTACTCAAAAATAATTTGTAGAACTATTTGTATAGCCAAAATACTCTATTTGAGTTTCTGCAAAAACTGTGTAAAAGTATGATGCAAAAGTGCAATATTATGTGTCTACTGTATTCTACGTATTTTTGTGAATTCAGAGATATAAAGTTTGCTAAATTTGGATAAACGAAACTTAAGTTATGATTTTTAAAAGTTTCTATATTTCTCTCGTCTAAAAATTCGAAAACAGAAACGAGATATGACAAGTGGCATGTTCCTATTGGACGATACCCCTTCGTTTAAGTGTTCAGATGTTGGCCTTTGGATCTAGATCATGTGGTTGCAAGGAAACAAAGAACAAAGGAAAACAAAAATGAAGAGGGAGGAGCAGCTCACGTACGTACGATCGCAAGAAAGCTATACGTGCCGATGGTTGGCTGTTCGGCGATGTTCCGTGGTACTCAAGACTTCGGTGCTGCGAACGGCGACGGTCACGGCGACGACGTACGGACTAAACGGAAATCACCTCGGTCGTCATCATGGTCTCGTGGAGCGATGCCGGCGGAAATACTTCCCGCAGACGGAGCTTACAGTCGAAGATGGGGCTGTCACTCTGGTGCATCAAAATTCATGAAACAAAGGCCGAGACGTGCGAAATGAAGAAATAGGAGGTTTGGAAGAAACTAGAGATCAAAACGTGGACCGAGCTCACCGAATTCGACGATATACTCGCGGCCGTACCGCGGAGTTGCGAGGCAAAATTCGAGCAGCACGGGAGCTCTCATGAAGTGACGTTTGGGCGGAAATGAAGAGGAGGGTGTGGAGTTTAAGTAGTAACAAACGGTGCATCAAATGGTGGCTTAAAACGCCCGGAATCAATTGAGGAGTGAACACAAGAAACCGATTGCGTTTCGTGGCGTGCGGCGCGAGCCTTCATGTCTAGGATTGAAGACGAGCTGATGTGGTAGTGGGGCCCGCATACCAGGAAAAGAAGAAAAGAAAAAAAAAACAAAGAAAGAAGGGCTGTGCTACATCGAGGTCGACCTCGATTCCTGGTAAAACGAGGTCAGTCCGACCAGGTGGACTTTCCTTTTCTGGACCAGCGTGGGGACCACGCACTTTCCTTTTTTTGGCCCACCGTGGGGACCCCCCGGCGAGCATACGAGCATCTCCCCCGCAACTCCCACGTGAACGCCACTTTTTTTGGGGACCGCACCATAAAGCTACATCGGATCCCATCTTCTTCTTCCCTGCTACATGTGCGTTGGATCCCCATCTTCTTCTTCACCACGCCAAGAACAGGGATGAACCAGGGAAGAACAGTCACATCCAGATTCTTGAGAAAAAAACTCCTCTCCTCTCGTCCAGTTCCTGCCACCAGTCAATCTGCTACATCGATTCAATCAGCTTGACTGAGAGATCTGCTACATTGAGGAACAGATCTGCTACATACATATAGTTTCAGACCTGCTAGTTTCAGATCTGCTACATACATATAGGGAGAAAATCTGCTACATTGAGGGAGGGATCTGCTACATCTGACGACTTGCAGGTCCGGGGGAATCACCTCCGGCACCCCCTCCCCCCTGCTACATCGTCTATCCCTCTCGCAAAAATTCGGTTGATTGGAGGTACTATCTTAATCGGATTACGTTACATGAACCTTTCCCTTTGCTACATCTAGTGAAAAATATAGTTGCCCCTTGTGGTTCATAGGAACAGTTACATCTAGTGATTCTGTTACATGAACCTTTCCCTTTGCTACATCTAGTGAAAAATATGGCATCATCAAGTCTTTAAACAGCTATAGCTGCCACTAATGTATGTTACATGCACTTAGTAAGCTGACCTATCTACTGCCTTCAGACAAAAGTAGTTGCCCACTAATGTAACTATAGTTACATGCCCCACGTTTCATGTGCCAGAAAAAATAAATTACTGCTATGTTTACATGTGCCACTAATGTAACTATAGGACAAACAAAAAGTAACAAGTTTTTAAAAAAGAGCATAGGACACAAAAAGATAGCATGTTAGAACACAGGATATAACACACAGAAAAAAATGGAACACACAAAAGTAGATAGCATGTAGATAGCATGTAGAACACACAAAAGGGTAGGACAAACCATGTAGAACACACAAAGAAAAAAGCATGTAAGCTGGTAGACACAAAGTTAGGGCAGAGCTACATGAGAGAACACTAGACCGCACCTCTACATGCTAATACGGTTATCGATTCATACTTGGTTTCCCATTAGTAAAGGTAGTACTGCATCTCATTTGGCCATACTGGTTGCCATGACAGTCACATGATCTTTCCCCCTGGTTTTGCCTTGGGTTTCTGCGGAAGATATTTACAACTTGCACCTGTAAAAAACAAAAAGGGATAATGTTATTTAACTGAAGATTGTAAAAAACAGATGTAAAATTACTTTAGAAAAAATGTTGTGCAACCAAGAAATCTTAATGATTCATGTCATTGATTCCATGCAGATATTTGTTTTTGAAGAAGAATGCCAAGGGCTCGCGGATTTGAATACTTGGTTTGGTGGCATTGATCTCAATGCAACTCCCGAAGCTAGTACATCAAGCGATCAACATGCTTGGGCAGCCGCCGGAAGTCGGAGGCCATCGTGTCGATCCCCAAGGAGATGAAGCGGGTCCTTCAAACAATGATCAGCAAGCTGATTCGCGTGCACGGATCTGGTGTTACACTTTCCGAGTGAGGAAAGCGATGGTGAAGGCTGAGGTTGAGTCAACGCCTGAAGGATATGTTCCAAAGGTTCCATTTGTTGGCATGATGTTTGACACACACGAACTAGCTTTGCAGCACTACAACGAGATATGCTCACCACATTGGTTTTTCGGTGAAGATAGAATCATCTAGGAGATGTGCTAAAGATGGTCAGCTAGATAAATATGTTTATGTCCGCAACAAATGCGGGAAGCCTAGAGAAGAAGAAGCGGTCCGGTTAAGCGAGAGAAACCGTAAGCTAAGCGTGCCGACCGATCGCAAAGCAAAGCTTCGAGTAAAACGCGATGGTGATAGATGGAAAGTTACTCAGTTTGTCGAGGTTCATACACATGAGGTGATTGACAAGTTTGCGCTTAAGAAGTACTTGAGATCACACAACAAGATCCCTACAGAAGAGAAAAAGTTCATTGACTTGTTGCATGAAGTCAACCTTTCTTCAGGAAGAATCATGGAAATCATGGGGGAGCTATATGGGAGCAAGCAGAATGTCCCATACAACAGCAAAACAGTTAGTAACTACACCTGCAAAACTAGGGAACTATGACAGGATTAAAGATATCCCAGAGCTGCTAGAGTACTTTGAAGAAATCAAGAAAGATGATCCCAGATTTTTCTACAGGTTCAAGCTAGATGCAGAAAATAAAGTGGAGAACCTGTTCTGGGTGGATAGCAAAGCAAGAGATGTGTACCCCCTGTACAATGATTGTATTTCTTTTGATATAACATTCATGACAAACCAGTACAGCATGCCATGTGCTCCTTTCATTGGAATAAATAGATATGGTCAATCCATCCAGCTTGGTTGTGGTTTTGTGAGGAATGAATCTTCTGTGAACTTTGTGTGGTTGTTTGAGCGGTTTTTAGAGGCAATGGATGGACTACATCCATTGAACATCATTACAGATCAAGATGTAGGTATCAGAACTGCTATCCTCATGGTGTTCATTGGCATCATACACGGAGTTCGCGAGTGGCATATAATGCAAAAAGTACAGGAAAAACTTGGTACTTTTGTTGCTCAGAGAGAAGACTTGCGTTTAGAGTTCAATGATGTGATTGACTACAGCATGACACCGGAAGAGTTTGAACAGCGGTGGGCAAATATGGTGGAAACGCATGGGGTTGCAGATAACACACATTTCCTTGACCTCTATGATTTGCGTGAGTATTTTGTGCCAGCATATTTCCGCCACCGGTTTTTCCCGTTCCTTCCAACTACATCTAGAAGTGAAGGGTTTAATGCTGTTCTTAAGCAGTATGTTCATCCACATGATAGCCTTGTTCGTTTCTTCAAGCATTACATGAAACTACAGGAAAGAATTGATGTAACGAGAAGATGCTCATGAGTTTGATGGTGATGAGAAGACAGTCGGGCTTTGGGGGGACTTTCCCATGGAGAAGCGAGATCCTTCGGACATACACCACCTGCCCATCTACCACCGCTTTCAGCTTGAGCTTCGCAAGATTACATCCTACAATGTTCGTGACATTGGTGTTACTCGAACAAGGGAGCATTCATGAGGTTTTCCCAATACAAGGATCCGTGCGCGGGTACGGTAGGAGGAGTTATCGTGTCGATGCTGATGTAGCTAATGGAATCTACAATTGTGAATGTTGCAAAATTAACGAGGATGGTATCTCGTGTCTGCCATGCAATGAAAGTTATGTCACATCTAGGGATGGTTACAAAATACCCGAGCACTACATCCTACCCGGGTGGTGTCTACCCCCTCCGACATAGTTGCACCGCGGATGAGAGGCAAGAAAGGCACTGTTGGCCGAAGCTATCTAGAAAAGATATGAGATTGCTTAGATATGGTAACCTCTGCGAGTGATTTTGCTAAGCATGTCTGTTGGTTTAGCGGCCTCAGAGAAAACTAATGAAATAGCTGAACGGCACATGAGAGCAATGGAGAAAGAGATGGCAGATTTGAAAAAGGCAAATGCTGATGCACTCAAAAAAAGGAAGAGCGCCAAGCATGCAGTAAACACCAACACTGCTAATGATTCACAAGAAAGTGTACCTATGGAAGAAGATGCTGCTACTGTGGAGAATCGGAAAGCTAGGAACCCACCAATGTCAGCGACAAAAGGGCGCCCAGGTTCAAAAAGAAAGAAAGGTGGTCTACGATTACTGAGAAACCAAAACAAGGTCTCCGTGGTGTGTGCAAGCAACCAGGTCACGATGCTCGTACGTGCAAGGTGCGACTAGCAAACCCAGAGAAGTACAGTTTGTTGGGCCTTTTTCATTGATTTGAAAAAAAAAGGAAAAAATATAAGAAGTGAAGGACATTGTGTTTGATTTAAAAATTATGTGGCTCATGTTACCTTGTCGAACAAATTTGTACGAGACCTTTTTGCGAATATTTAAATGATTTTTGAGACAGTATGTTTTCGATGCGAAAAAATGTATCTTATGATTGACAACTTATACTTTATTGCATTTGCTGAATTCTTTTCGATATAGTAATAATAAAGTAACTATGTAAAGTCAGTATTGAAACATATGTAACATTTAAAAAATGAAAAAAAGAAGAAGAGCATGGTTAGAGATATGAATTACCACTTGACACATTTGCTAGACAAATAACCGCCAATTTGCTTTCTTCGTGAAACGTAACCATTTATCCGTGTACAACTTCCGATGTTTGGAATGTCTTTACTGCGAGTACGTTGTCTGGGGTCACGCTTGGGCATGCTTCAAGATTCTTCGAGTGTGAAAAAACCACAGTCATACACGGGAGATGAAACACGAGATAGTGTGAAGTTAAAAAGTGAAGTTACATTGTTCGATCGATTTGTTAGAAAACAGCAGAAATGAAAAACCTACAGTAAAAGTGAAGTTACATTGTTCCAAAAAAAATATAAAAAAATGCGTTATACACTTGAATTTAAAGAGAATTATGAAGCTTACCCATTGTTTTGGCGCGGGCTATCAATTATCTCTATAGGCCAGTCCATGATCTTTATCTTTGAGTTGGAGTACTGTCATCGGTCCAGTTAGTCTTTATGCCAGCAATTAGCAAGTGGCAAGCGTGCATGTGTACTGGCTCGGAATTGTTTCCTAGTGAATCATATATCTCGAACCTACGAGCTTTGATGTTCGGGTTAACAAGCCAGTAATGGCCTGATGCATCCTTTGGTGTTCCAGGAAAAGCTTGAAGTGTAGGGAAACAAACCTGTAATGTAACAAAAAATATAGATGTGGAATTGTGATGAGGAATCAGAAAAGATAGAAAAACATTCTAGTAATAAAAATGTTTGATCAGGAAAATGATTAGTAATTAAAAAATCAGGTTAGCACTTACAATGTCTTTGTGATCCAATCTGTTTGATGGACTGTTTTCGAAACATCGGGTTACTTCCTTGAGATTATCACGTCCCTCAATAAGGTATGATCTGTTTGAACAGATAAAAAGTAAAAACCAATTACTATTGACTTGACAAAAAACAGAAAGAACAATTAGATGCACATGTGTTCCACTAATTTCAAGTTCTATCTGATTATCCAAAAGAAAAGAAAGAGTACAAAATTGGACATAACTTACAGCTCTACGCAGAGGCATAATGACCTTTTTGGGGTTTTGATTTTCCCTTTTGATGATGTTGATTCCAATTTCTGCAACAGTGTTGTACAGCTTGTTCCTTGGCCTAACAGATTCAGCAAGGTCACCGAGACTAACATATATGTCATCCAGGTCTATAACTGTTTCCTTGTTGAAAGGGTCCCTTGGTGCATGTCTCCATCCATGCTTTGCGGAGACCATCTTGTACACCTCGTCAACGAGACTTGTTGACATAAAATGTTCTACTAGTTTGTGAGTTGACAAAAGGCGATTTCGCATACTGTCCTGGCTTGGAAATCCTCTTTTCATACTCATGAGCCACTCGGTGTAATGCTAGATGCTTGGTTGTTTCGATTTTGGATTCATGCGATCTTGAGCTACCTCTTCCTTCCTAGCTTCGGTTCCATCAAGATTGTTACGTTCGTTTGCGGTTCCTTCGCCTAGGTCATTGACATGCGGAGGAGTGTCGAGATCAAATAGTGGAGGATCTGCGGCCCGTCCGATTGCTTCTTCCCTTATTTTCGATTCGAGCTTTCGAAGTCAAGCTTTCTATTCATAGGATCATGTGCGACGGATTGGGGCACATACGTCGTCGGTGTCCTTGGTCCTGAATTTTCCTTCTACGATTTGATAGCTGCAGCAACTTGTGACCTAGTCCGGCTGCGCGAATTACTCTTGCTTGGGCTGCCTCCCGATTCGGTTGCATTTTTCCTTGGTGTTGTTCCTATTCCATCCTTCATAGGACTGTTTTTGAGCTCTTGGCGCACGACGAGACCTAGTTCGGTACTTGCCTGGTGATGTTACATTGGTTTCCTCAACTTTGGTTCTCTTGTCTTTTTTGTCAACAAACCTTACATCTTTCCTTTTCTTTGGTATGATTTTAGGCTCCATTTGAGCAAGAATTTGTTGGCACTCGAGGCACTGAGAATAGCATCATGCACAGTTTCCGGCCCATCCATTGAAGGTTCCATTTGTGGTATGTTCTTCATTAAGCTGAACCCTATCTAGAATAGGTGTGCCGATATCAATGAACTCGGGTTCTTCGAACAAAGGAAATTCAGGCTCTTTGTGTATCTCGGTGCCAACATACTTCAAGAACTCCATCCTCCTATTTTCTTCTAGTTTGGATTCCGATTCTTCATCTGCAGCTCGCTGTCATCTGCTAACTTGTTTGTTGTACGTACCACATGTTCCTTACGTGATGAGGTCATGTTTGCGTTGCGATCGGCTGGCAGCAAAATTGATGCATGTAGTTTACTGGTTCAACTTCTTCTTCATTGTTTTCAAGTTGGTCAATATCATCCTCTCGCTTTCTGTTACATCTTTTCCTCTTCAGATCCCTCATCAAAGCCGCTATGTGCTCGGTTTTTGTCTCGTCAATGTGAGTAAACTTGAGGGTGTTGGTTGTGACATTATCGATATCCGCCAATGTAACCTCTCGCATCTTCAAGAACTTTATTTTCTTTGTCACCAACGAGTGGAATAACATTTCCACATTCCTTCTCCACTATCTGTAACTTCAGCTTGTTCTTCAAGTTTTCCATGATCAACGAGCTGATTATCAAATGGGGCAGTACTTTTTTCGGTGGGAAGAGCATGTTTCGTGGTGTGCTTGGTCCTCTCGTGGGCAACACTTGCATTCTTTTGTGCTGATATTTCTGTGTTGACCATAACTACATGCTCCTCATCCTTTTGAAGATTCTTCGTATCAACTGAAGTTTCATCTTCTTTTTCCAAGCTCGCGTGTTCAGCGACAAGCATTTTGGTTTTGGCAACGAGCTTGCGGGAGCAGGATTAGACTCTTTCTTCTCTGACTCTGGAATTGCTATGACTGCACCAGCTGAAGGATGTTGGGCGGCATGCGTGTTACCATCCAACTTTGATTCTCCTTGTACATTCTCTTTACTGGTAGTATTGCTTGGTCTTGCTTCAGCTACATCTGCCGTTATTTTACTTGAATCCTTGGTTTCCACTTGAGAATGAATCGTACCAACATCCTCATGATTAGGACCTTGCAACTCTGTGTCTTTGTGTACCTTTGGTTTCCTTGGAGCAGCTCTCTTGCTTTTTTTGGACTGGGTAATATTGATTTCTGTGGCATAGAATTGTGGTTCCTTGATGTCGTTGGGTCGGTTCGACTCGTGGCTAGGTTCCTAACTAGCATCCGCAAGGAAGCTTCAAAACCATGGCACGCATACTCAAGCGCTTACTGTAAATCTCCTTTTGTCCTACAAAAGAAGATAATTGGAAAGAAATGAGATGTAGTGTAGGAGAAGAAAAATTAAAATTGTTTTTCCAAAAAGGATGTAATGATAGTGGTCAGTATTTAAAAATATGCAAAGCATAGAAACAAAAACGATTGCACGACTTACTTCCTGTGTAACGTTTTGTGGAGCATTCTTTTCAATGAACTTGGTTATTTTGCGAGGGTCTGAGAATAGAATGCTTTGTGACATCTGAACATATTCATCTTCTTCTGATTGCCCATTGTCATTAGCAGTATTGTTGTTTTCATACCCCTGCGCTGGTGCATCAGATGGGCCGCTTGTTATGCTTTTTGCAACTTCAGAATCCGACATGGAACCATCATTACCACAGCTTTCATTCATCTCTGGATCGGATGCAACATTCACATTCTCATTATCACTTCCATCTGTTATTGTCCTGTCATCCGATGCATCTTGTACTTCTGAGAATTCTTGCTTTAGCTGCAATTATATTGAGAAAAAAACATAAGGATATAAAAATAAGGTTGTTTCTAAAAAAGACATGAGTGTGAAATGCAATGTAACATTTCAGAGTAATGGAGTTTATGAAAAAACAAACACCAAAAGCACCTAAAATGAAGAGGGAAAAAACTCACCGGTAATGCACCGAATGAGCCATTTTCTTTCATGTCTTGCTTTATAGCTTTTCTAACCATTTCATTTGTCCATACTGACACTCTAGTACCTTCAGGGTTTACATCCAAATCCCGCAACTGTAATGAGTCAAGATATTTTACCTGTCATAAAAAAAAGAGAAGAAAAAGAAGACCATGGATGTAAGTAAAAAGCGTTTCCTTTGTAGAATCATGTTGAGAAGAGACGATGCATGGGTAAAAGTTATATTTAAAAGACATATGAATAAATTGGAGAAGGAAGAGGTACCATGAGGTACAGCATGCATGGACTGACTTGTTCCTTGTCTGCATCTACACTCAATGATTTACAAAGGATCATTATAACAAACTTGCACATGTTGAGCCGCTTTGCTTCTTTAATATTTACCAATGAAGGATATACTCTCGGGCTGACGCGGATTCCAGTTGTTGGAGCCAGAACAGAGCACATTGCAAAAGTTATGAAAAGCCTCAGAAATTTACTGTTAGCAGGTCTCATTGCAGTGAGCTTTGTTTCTAATGAGGTAAGGGTCGGCTGTTTCCTCCCAGTAAGCGATAGTTGCTCCTTCATGAAAGCAGTTGCGTCTCGATCTCGAGCAAAAATGACATCAATATCTCCAAATGGAACACCGATAACTTGTTGAACAGACTCTTCGTCACGGGTATTGCGCCACGTCCGGGAACACTAATGTGTAAGACGACTTGGATCAAAGCTTTCCATTAGAAAGCGGCACGGATCGGGATGCAACTTAGAACACTTAATATCCGAGCAGACCGCCATAGTCATTGCTCCTTATCAACGATTGTTGTTCCTCTGTAATGTTTGGGTATAACCCGACCATCCTCATAGGTGAAGCCCTGCTGAAACAATTTCTTACTTTTTGTCTACATAACAAAGCAAAAGAAGTAGTTGAAAACAATCGGAGGATGTATTTTTCACTATGACGATTACTGAGAAAATACAAATGAAAAAAGAGCAAAAAAAGCACTAGACTAGGATGTTACAAAAAGTGACTAACCATATTATCTTGGTGCTTGTTCATTACCAGCCCCTGGAGATTCTTGTTTTACACATTGAATGCCTGGTCTAGCTTCATGCACATTTTCCTCTTGCTTGACATGGAATTGGACTTGGTGACATGGAATGCTTCGAGTGTAAGCTTATGGCGCATCCGGTTGTACTTTGAATATCTTCGACAGACTTGTTTTTTTTGTTACTACTAGATCTTGTCATTGTACCTGTAACAAAAAATCTGCATTAAAGAAGAAGTTACAATTTATTTGAAAAATGTAACCTGCATAAGACATTTCCCCATGAAAAAAAGTGAACCCTTAAAATTTCAGAGTAATAGAAATTGAGATGGAATACATTACAGAAAAGAGTTATATACTCTCTCTAAAAAGAAACGAACAATCCACACATATATATAAAAAATTACAGACCATAAATGTCGTTCATAGGAACTAATACAAAAATGAGAATGAAGGTTCAACATAATAAAAAAGTACTTATTACATTTCCATGTTCAGAAGTACATTGCAGCATAGGTAAAAAAACACAGGTGGAAATGTGACAAACATAGATTTGGGAACATCCTCCCAAAAATCTAGTTATGAAATTCCAAAAAAAAAACAATCACTCGAAGCCTCTCCCCCCCGGTACAGCCTGATCGTATTTCCTTCCCTAGATGGACTAGACAACACGTTCCCATGCATCATCAATTGAAGCCCTGAAATATATTGGCATGAAAGACGCGTCAAGGGCAGCAATCCTTTTGTTGACATATGCTACTCGATAGAACTTGATCATCATGTGTCCACCCACGTAGAAGTGATGGATAGATGTGTAATGAGCTTCAAATGTGGTCCTATACTTCATGTACATTGTTCCATCTTGGTCAACAGACAAACTTGTGGTTTGGGAGGTTGGCAACTCGTATGGCATACGGGAAATCCCTAGGGCGTCCGAAATACTTGATTTCCACTGCGAGCGAGAGAATGCGAAGGGCCTTCTTGTACACCAAGGATGTCCATTGTGGTGGCGGACAACGTGGGGTAGTAATGCAAGTCCATGTCTTCGATTGGAGTACCAAACCCTCTAGGGTAGTGCATAATAGAATTGCCTTCATGGCATGCAAGGAAATGCTCAACGGTGCATGAGTAAACATCGTCTTCATCATAAGGTAACATGCTTGATGGTTTCGAGGTTGATGCATTTGATCAACGTGTCATTAAACTTGAAGGTGCCCCTTGTGTAATCTAGGTTTAGTGCATCAAGCTGGGTTTGTGCACCTAACAATCAGTTGAGCATGCCGTGTGCTTGTTTACGACATAATTGATAGGAGCGGTAGTCAAAGCTTTGGCTGTGTAGAGTGCATGGAAAATTGCCTCGGGTGATGAAGAGAAACGGACACAAACCAAGAGGACACCAATTCTTGGGCCAGGCTGCGGACTAAGGTAATCCATAACTAAACGAGAAACCATGGGGTTCCTAGATTCTTCGTTGTTGTCCATAGCTCTATTTTCTGTCTAAGAAAATTAGTTAGTTTTCCTGTGAAAAACAAAAAACAACTAATCTGAATATACAGAAGGAAAAAAAGATAGCTCAAAATCTATTATTGCATATAGCATATATGTAAGCTGCATGTTCCATTTTGTGTCCTACACATTATGATGTTACATGCACCAAAAAAACTCAAGCGTAGAAAAAAAGATGGTAGAGAGTCGGAGCTACAAGGTCGACGTGATGCAATAAACACTGCATGTAAGATGATAAAAATATATAGTTACCTTACATGTCACTAAAAGCAGCCAAAAAAGAAATTTAAGTAAAGATATCTCATGTAACATACTACGTCGAGGTGCGGAAGTAATATACTGACCAGATTCGGTTACATGCACCTAGCAAAAAAAAAAAAATAGAAAAAATCCCTTTCCCCCATATCCGTAGCTGTTGTACATGATTCGGTAATATACTTGACCAGATTCGAGTTACATGCATCTTAGCAAAAAATATGTTACAAGCACTTACACGGCTACAGTCTGCTGGCAACGAACACAAACATATCATTTTTCGGTTACATGCCCCCCAGGTATAGCTATCATGTGACATGCGGTAATGCGGATACTTATATCATGGTTTGTGTGACCTAGTTACATGGTTTGTGGACCATGTGCTACATGCTTTATGCCACCTGAAAACAAGCGATAACCATTTTTTCGGGGACTAAAACTAGACTTAGCATTTGATTTTGATAACCATGTGCTACAGCTTGTTACATTTTCGTTCCCACATACATAGCACTGCATGCAAAAAACATAGGTGCATGTAACCACTAATACAATTAGGATGTAACACTGTTTGCATAAAAAAAAGGATCCACACACATCAGCTATGAGCTTGACCATGGATATGTTGCTACAACTAAAATCAGCGAGTTGCGGAGGGAGATCCTCGAAAAATAACTTAGATCCGTGAATGCTTCAACAGATCCTAACATATGCTGAACGAAAATCACCATCAACTTACCAGGAAACAGCTCGGGCGCCAAAGTAGATGTAGCGACAAACGAGAGAAAAGCCGAAAAATCCCCCGAATCCCTGCCGGATCATACGAAGGATGTAACCACGAGAGACAAAACCAGATGCGGGGTGCTGCGCTCGAGGGAGGAGAGGGCGCAAACCATACCTCACCGTCGACGAGCGATGAAGACCTTCCCCCCCGCCGAGCGGACGGAAATGCAGATCCGACGACGAAATCAGCCGCCAGCCGACATGGTGTACACCCGCCGCGGCCGGGATCTCCTACTCTACGGCGAGAATCGCGGGGAGCGGCGGCGATTTGGCCGGCGATTTGGCGAAGCTCCGGGAGAGATTTGGGCGAAGAGCGGAGGGCGAAATGGATGAAGCCGACGGCACGAGTCCCGAAATTTGAACCGCACGGGAAATTACTACGCGCACCAAAAAAAACGGTGGACGTTACGACCAGGTGGTGGCCCCCCGCGCGGGACGACGCGCGATCGTCCGATCTCATCCAACGGCGCGGACGCGTGACCTCGGCGTAGGACCAGAACGAAGTCGACTAAGAGATAGAATTTGCGAAGAAAGAAACGGTTGGGCTGCTGCCTGGTGCAACGTTGTTTGCGTGGCGTGCGCGCATGCGGGCCTGGTCAGGCTAGCTCGATTGAGTAGCTTGGCTGGTGCCTCGCTCTCTTTTCTTTTCATTTTTTTTCTTCTATTTAGTTTTTTTTGAAATAGAATTTGGAATTAATTTGAAAACTGAATTTGATCAAAAGTTACTCAAACTAAGTCAGAAAAATACAAATAAAATATCAGCGGATTCCTTATTCAATGAAGAATATTTTAGGACCATTTTTAAATCATTTTGAAAATTTTGAATTCGGTACATAGGCCTATATGGCTTCATTTGCATTACTCCGGGTTTTAGGTTTCTTTAACAAAATTTAAAATTTCATTCAAGTTTTTCCTAGGTAAATGCAACGATGCCATGATGCTTATGAATGCAATGCATATTTTTGAAAACCCCATTTTTGGGAAATAGTATTAAGTAACACCAATTTTTTTTATTTTATTGTAAATTTTAAATCAAGACAACCAACCAAGCTTAAATTTTATTTTTATTTCACATTCCAAAATTTGGAAAATTTTGGGATGTGACAGATCTACCACCCTTAAAAGAAATCTCGTCCCCGAGATTTGAAGAGGCTAGAAAGAATAGGTTTGGGCATATGTCGAGGTGGGCTACCACCCTTAAAAGAAACTTTCGTAGCTAGACTAGGTCTTGGGTTCATGGTGGGTTCATCCTAGGTATGACTTAGCATCGGGTCGTCTCTTGAAATATCTATGGCTTTTGACCTCCAATAGGGGTTGTTTACATATAGTGAACACCATATATCTTCAAGTTGAGTCGAGTAGGTTTTCTTACTTGTCGAGATGTCGTCGACGGTCGTCCACTATACTTCAGCTAGAGGTTGGACCTTCAAACTAAACATAGTCCTACGTTTGGCAACACTTGCCTACTATAAGGGTATAATATCTATTCACCCTATGGTTCTGGCTTCTCAGCGACACCTCTCTTATAGGTATGTCTCTCTAGATTTACCATTCCTCATAACAAGAGCAAACAATATGAGTAGTCGTCATGGGGGCCAATCCATGTCGCACCCAATCATTTCCTTGTATTTAGTTTGGTATATCTCGTATTCTAACTCTCGGTCAACCTCACAAGTTTGACAAAACTTCCATGGAAAATTGAATCATTGTTTCAATTCCAATTATTGAATTGTTTTCAAAAACTTTCTATCGATCCTTAACTAGGGTTTTGAGTATCTCACACTCTATCCTTCTTCATCTTGATAGGAAACATCAAGGTTGGTTTCACTAATGTTGTCTTCATTTGCCGAGAAAACATTTGCTGGATTGGGTATAGATGAGAATGGATAGAAAGATTCTAAGGGAGAATTCCTATCCAAACACAACAGATCAAAGCAATTCAGCAAACAACATTCATCTAACAAGCATCAAATGTCATAGCCCGAAACACAACCAAACTAGCATGATCATACCACAATTTGGTATGATCAATGTGTTATTACTATATCGTTGGTACGATGAAAGTTTACTAATGGTGGTCTCTTCTATTTCTATTTTGGATGTGTCAAGTTTCTATTCTACTCCATCGGTGTATCTTCGTGTGTTGTGCAATCTGCATCGAAGTATTTCTTCAAGTTCTTCATTGGTCTTCCATGAAACACTTCTGCGGAATTGAAGAATATCACATGAAGCATCAGTCCCTCACTTCAAGCATAAGGTCATCATCTCTACTTCCTTGATGGTTTCATATGGTAGGTCATCTAAGGTAAGAGGAAAACATTTTTGAAAATGGAGTAGATGTGAATACTAGAAGTTTACAAATCAACCGCCCTTTTAATAGAAGTAGGATTAGATAGATTTTTCTTCCTAGGGTCTTCCTATTTCTAATCCAAACCTAGGGTCACGAACCTATGGTCAACACAATGCTCTGATACCATCTGTAGCGACCTCACCTTTTAAGGTGCCGATCTCTGTGCGTATCCGTGCTAGTCTCGGATCAATCGCTAGCACACACAGTACAAGATGTAATACCAAGAAACAAAGGTCTTTATTACATCGTATGATCCAGAATTTACATAAAGGATTACAAATTGCATAGCACAAGGCTAGCATATCATCAGAGTTTCACAACGAATATTCATAGACAGCATGGAGTCCTTCGTCTTCATGTGCCACAGGCGAGCATGTCGAGGATAGACTCGTAACCCTAATCATCGTAACTCACTCGTCTTTCAAAACATCTGCAACATGAAAAGTTACAGCCACGAATGGTCAATACTTTGAATGTATTGGCAAGATGACACTATGGTGGACTCAAATGGCAACCTAACACTTAAGTGTACATTTGGCTGGTAGAGCTCGGGTATGATTTGCATAAAGCCGAGTTTTCTCCTATCAATTGTCAAATCATTTTCTTCCCTTCTAATTAGGCGGTTCCATTGATAGAAATCAATGAACCCGAAATACCAACGATGGAAACCGGTGAATTCCTCCTACCCTTGTTCACCCATCAAATTTTAATTTAAGAAGTTAGGATGAGGAGACTTTCGAACATGATCCTTGTCAGTTCGCTCAAATTGTCCGTAACCGGGGACACGGCTAAGTACTTAGATTTAACACTCTGCAGAGGTTGTACAATTTACCCACATGACCTAGTCTGTTCTTCTTCCATGATGCACATTTTGCTCAAATGGACAGATGTCGACTAGGACGAGACTTTTCCGAAGTGATCACCCAGACCATCCTCTACGGACCCGCTCCAACCTACATTCCCCTACATCATCATGTCGCGTAGGGCCCAGGTTCACACAACGTACTCCGTCAAGCCGAGCCCATATAGCATGTGGCTGTACGGTAAGCTAATGAGCAAGGTTGTCTAATATCTCTTTGTTCCTGGGTGGCCGTCCACAAGTGCGATACACACGGCGGTTCGGAGGTTCGACGACATGACCCCGGGGAACCACTCAACATAATCCGAGCAATACCAATTCCACCCGGGTAGTTCATTAAACTTAGTTGTTTTTCCATAACTCACTAACAAAATCATTTCATAGCATAGCTGAGCAACAACTAAATTTAATGGCGACAAAGTAGTCAAGTAGGGGTAGCTAGACTACTGGGATTGCATAGCAAAGCATATACCCTACACAAGTATACTACAAAAATCTCTACTGTGCATAGATAAAAACTGGGACATTTGTGAGGGTGTGTCACTTGCCTTGGTGAGATGAGGAGTTGGTACACTCTTCGCAGAAACACTCGTTGCAATCAGCACAATCACAATCTACAGAAATTTAACAACACACCATAAACATCTTTGACATACATAGACAAGCACAAAAGAAAATATGAATGCAGTATGTGGGTTAAACATGATCAACACACTTAGTATGTTCTCTGGTTTCAACTATATGCATGATGCCATGATACAATTTTAATCTTGTTTAAACTATTGAAAACATTTTCTATCACTAGAAAAGATCCACAACACTAAACAAATACTATAAAGGAATTATATAGGTCATGTTTTTATTTTCCAATGCTACTGTACGAGAGGGTTCAATTTTCTGTCAATATCAAATGGAATTACTCAAAAATAATTTGTAGAACTATTTGTATAGCCAAAATACTCTATTTGAGTTTCTGCAAAAACTGTGTAAAAGTATTATGCAAAAGTGCAATATTATGTGTCTACTGTATTCTACGTATTTTTGTGAATTCAGAGATATAAAGTTTGCTAAATTTGGATAAACGAAACTTAAGTTATGATTTTTAAAAGTTTCTATATTTCTCTTGTCTAAAAATTCGAAAACAGAAACGAGATATGACAAGTGGCATGTTCCTATTGGACGATACCCCTTCGTTTAAGTGTTCAGATGTTGGCCTTTGGATCTAGATCATGTGGTTGCAAGGAAACAAAGAACAAAGGAAAACAAAAATGAAGAGGGAGGAGCAGCTCACGTACGTACGGTCGCAAGAAAGCTATACGTGCTGATGGTTGGCTGTTCGGCGATGTTCCGTGGTACTCAAGACTTCGGTGCTGCGAACGGCGACGGTCACGGCGACGACGTACGGACTAAACGGAAATCACCTCGGTCGTCGTCATGGTCTCGTGGAGCGATGCCGGCGGAAATACTTCCCGCGGACGGAGCTTACGGTCGAAGATGGGGCTGTCACTCTGGTGCATCAAAATTCATGAAACAAAGAGCGAGACGTGCGAAATGAAGAAATAGGAGGTTTGGAAGAAACTAGAGATCAAAACGTGGACCGAGCTCACCGAATTCGACGATATACTGCGGCCGTACCGCGGAGTTGCGAGGCAAAATTCGAGCAGCACTGGGAGCTCTCATGAAGTGACGTTTGGGCAGAAATGAAGAGGAGGGTGTGGAGTTTAAGTAGTAACAAACGGTGCATCAAATGGTGGCTTAAAACGCCCGGAATCAATTGAGGAGTGAACACAAGAAACTGACTGCGTTTCGTGGCGTGCGGCGCGAGCCTTCATGTCTAGGATTGAAGACGAGCTGATGTGGTAGTGGGGCCCGCATACCAGGAAAAGAAGAAAAGAAAAAAAAAACAAAGAAACGGTTGGGCTGCTGCCTGGTGCAACGTTGTTTGCGTGGCGTGCGCGCATGCGGGCCTGGTCAGGCTAGCTCGATTGAGTAGCTTGGCTGGTGCCTCGCTCTCTTTTCTTTTCATTTTTTTTTCTTCTATTTAGTTTTTTTTTTGAAATAGAATTTGGAATTAATTTGAAAACTGAATTTGATCAAAAGTTACTCAAACTAAGTTAGAAAAATACAAATAAAATATCAGCGGATTCCTTATTCAATGAAGAATATTTTAGGACCATTTTTAAATCATTTTGAAAATTTTGAATTCGGTACATAGGCCTATATGGCTTCATTTGCATTACTCCGGGTTTTAGGTTTCTTTAACAAAATTTAAAATTTCATTCAAGTTTTTCCTAGGTAAATGCAACGATGCCATGATGCTTATGAATGCAATGCATATTTCGAAAACTCCATTTTTGGGAAATAGTATTAAGTAACACCAATTTTTTTTATTTTATTGTAAATTTTAAATCAAGACAACCAACCAAGCTTAAATTTTATTTTTATTTCACATTCCAAAATTTGGAAAATTTTGGGATGTGACAACTCGCATTGGATTTCTCGCTTTTGATTATTCTCAACTTAGACATCCATACCGGGACAACATAGACAACGAGATAATGGACTCCTCTTTAATGCATAAGCATTCAACAACGATTAATATTCTCATAAGAGATTGAGGATTAATTGTCCAAACTGAAACTTCCACCATGAATCATGGCTTTAGTTAGCGGCCCAATGTTCTTCTCTAACGGTATGCATACTCAAACCATTTGATCATGAAAATCGCCCTTACTTCAGACAAGACGAACATGCATAGCAACTCACATGATATTCAACAAAGGTAAAAGAGTTGATGGCGTCCCCAGAAACATGGTTACCGCTCAACAAGCAACTTATTAAGAAATAAGACACATAAGTACATATTCTTCACCACAATAGTTTTTAAGCTATTTTCCCATGAGCTATATATTGCAAAGACAAAGAATAGAATTTTAAAGGTAGCACTCAAGTAATTTACTTTGGAATGGCGGAGAAATACCATGTGGTAGGTAGGTATGGTGGACACAAATGGCATGGTTATTGGCTCAAGGATTTGGATGCACGAGAAGAATTCCTCTTAATACAAGGCTAGGCTAGCAAGGTTGTTTGAAGAAAACTCAAGTATAAAAGGTGCAACAAAGCTCACATATGAACATATTGTAACTATTATAAGACTTTACATTGTCTCCTTGTTGTTCAAACACCTCAACTAGAAAATATCAAGACTCTAGAGATCAATCATGCAAACCAAATTTTAACAAGCTCTATGTAGTTATTCATTAATGGGTACAAGGTACATGATGCAAGAGCTTAAACATGATCTATATGAGCACAACAATTGCCAAGTATCAAATTATTCAAGACATTATACCATTTACCACATGCAGTATTTTCTGTTTCCAACCATATAACAATGAACGAAATAGTTCAAATTTCGCAATGAACATTAAAGATAAAGCTAAGAACATATGTGTTCATACGAAACAACAGAGTGTGTCTCTCTACCAAACAAATAATGCTAGGATCCGATTTTATTCAAACAAAAAAATGCTTGATGGCGTGTAAGACACACGTCCGTTGGGAACCCCAAGAGGAAGGTGTGATGCGTACAGCAGCAAGTTTTCCCTCAGTAAGAAACCAAGGTTTATCGAACCAGTAGGAGTCAAGAAGCACGTTGAAGGTTGATGGTGGCGGAGTGTAGTGCGGCGCAACACCGAGGATTCCGGCGCCAACGTGGAACCTGCAAAACACAATCAAAGTACTTTGCCCCAACGTAACGAGTGAGGTTGTCAATCTCACCGAAGCTTGCTGTAAACAAATGATTAAACGTATTGTGTGGAAGATGATGATTGTTTGCGAAGAACGAGTAAAGAACAATTGCGGTAGATTGTATTTCAGATGTAAAGAATAGGACCGGGGTCCACGAGTTCACTAGTGGTGTCTCTCCCATAAGATAAACAGATGTTGGGTGAACAAATTACGAGTTGGGAAATTGACAAATAAAGAAGGCATAACAATGCACATACATATATCATGATGAGTACTATGAGATTTAATCGGGGCATTACGACAAAGTACATAGACCGCTATGCAGCATGCATCTATGCCTAAAAAGTCCACCTTCGAGGTTATCATCCGAACCCCTCCGGTATTAAGTTGCAAACAACGGACAATTGCATTAAGTATGGTGCGTAATGTAATCAACACAAATATCCTTAGACAAAGCATCGATGTTTTATCCCTAGTGGCAACGAGCACATCCACAACCTTAGAACTTTACATGCCATTGTCCCAAATTTAATGGAGGCATGAACCCACTATCGAGCATAAATACTCCCTCTTGGAGTCACAAGTATCAACTTGGCCGAGCCTCTACTAGCAACGGAGAGCATGCAAGAACATAAATAACATATATGATAGATTGATAATCAACTTGACATAGTATTCAATATTCATCGGATCCCAACAAACACAACATGTAGCATTACAAATAGATGATCTTGATCATGATAGGCAGCTCACAGGATCTAACATGATAGCACAATGAGGAGAAGACAACCATCTAGCTACTGCTATGGACCCATAGTCCAGGGGTGGACTACTCACACATGGATCCGGAGGCGATCATGGCGATGAAGAGACCTCCGGGAGATGATTCCCCTCGCCGGCAGGGTGCCGGAGGCGATCTCCTGAATCCTCGAGATGGGATTGGCGGCGGCGGCGTCTCTGGAAGGTTTTCCGTATCGTGGCTCTCGGTACTGGGGGTTTCGCGACGAAGACTTTAAGTAGGCGGAAGGGCAGGTCAAGGGGCGTCACGGGGG
Source organism: Lolium rigidum (assembly GCF_022539505.1). Lineage (NCBI taxonomy): Eukaryota > Viridiplantae > Streptophyta > Magnoliopsida > Poales > Poaceae > Lolium > Lolium rigidum. Next base: position 230,494,887 of record NC_061512.1, on the reverse strand, counting down.
ACCCACACAACAGGGCCGCGCGGCCAGGGCCCAGGCCGCGCCGCCCTGGCGTGTCGTCGCCCCATGGCCCCACTTCGTTTCCTCTTCGGACTTCTGGAAGCTTCGTGGAAAAATAGGCCCCTGGGCGTTGATTTCGTCCAATTCCGAGAATATTTCCTTACTAGGATTTCTGAAACAAAAAACAACAGAAAACGGCAAGCGGCTCTTCGGCATCTCGTCAATAGGTTAGTGCCGGAAAATGCATAATAATGACATATAATGTGTATAAAACATGTGAGTATCATCATAAAAGTAGCATGGAACATAAGAAATTATAGATACGTTTGAGACGTATCAAGGAGTCAGGTGCAGGTGCAGCAGAAGAGACTGGCTTAAGCTTGTAAGCCTTCTTGACATGGTGCTTTATCAATGGGTACCCGCTCAAGTCTTCACCACCCAAGGCCACAGAGTTGTTGATGAGGAGCTGGATATATGGTGCATAAGGTATAGTGGTCCGGGAGACCATGGCATCATGAATCTCATTGAAGATGAAGTCCATGACATCAATAATGTAGTTACGTTCCTCATTCTCATCACGAGCACACCTAAAGCTGAGGTGCATAAGATCCACAAGAGTTCCCCGGAGTGCATCATTGTTACCACCACTTGGAGAGATGGTGGCCCGAAAGAACCTGGGCAACTGACCATAGATGGGAAGCAGCCCCTTGGAAGAACCAACTTTTCCAGCTGAGGTATAGAGATCAAACAGTACACTCTTATCTGCCCTCTGTGGTCCATGGAGATGACGACCTCCTCCTGCAGGAACTCCAAGAATACCAGCAAAACGGCGCAAGGTGGCCCTACAGTGAGTGGAGCCAGTCATCCAATCCATAGTGCGGTCCTCATCTTTCTGGATGGCCAAAGTGGCAAAGAATTGCTTCACCAACTCTGGACGATAGTCACATTGAATCTTCATGATATCCTTCAAGCCCAACCTGCCAGCTGATACGTCTCCGACGTATCGATAATTTCTTATGTTCCATGCCACATTATTGATGATATCTACATGTTTTATGCACACTTTATGTCATATTCGTGCATTTTCTGGAACTAACCTATTAACAAGATGCCGAAGAGCCGATTGATTTTTTCTCGCTGTTTTTGGTTTCAGAAATCCTAGTAACGAAATATTCTCGGAATTGGACGAAATCAACGCCCGGGGTCCTATTTTGCCACGAAGTTTCCGGAAGACCGAAGAGGAGTCGAAGTGGGGCCACGAGGCGCCGCCACACTAGGGCGGCGCGGCCCAGGCCCTGGCCGCGCCGACCTATGGTGTGGGGCCCTCGTGTGGCCCCCGCGTTGCCCTTCCGCCTACTTAAAGCCTCCATCGCGAAACCCCCAGTATCGAGAGCCACGATACGGAAAACCTTCCGAGACGCCGCCGCCGCCAATCCCATCTCGGGGATTCGGAGATCTCCTCCGGCACCCTGCCGGAGAGGGGATTCATCTCCCGGAGGACTCTTCACCGCCATGGTCGCCTCCGGAGTGATGAGTGAGTAGTTCACCCCTGGACTATGGGTCCATAGCAGTAGCTAGATGGTTGTCTTCTCCTCATTGTGCTTCATTGTTGGATCTTGTGAGCTGCCTAACATGATCAAGATCATCTATCTGTAATACTATATGTTGTGTTTGTCGGGATCCGATGGATAGAGAATACTATGTTATGTTAATTATCAAGTTATTACCTATGTGTTGTTTATGATCTTTCATGCTCTCCGTTATTAGTAGAGGCTCCGGCCAAGTTTTTGCTCTTAACTCCAAGAGGGAGTATTTATGCTCGATAGTGGGTTCATGCCTCCATTGATATACTGGGACGGTGATAGAAAGTTCTAAGGTTGTGGATGTCTTGTTGCCACTAGGGATAAAACATTGATGCTATGTCTAAGGATGTAGTTGTTGATTACATTACACACCATACTTAATGCAGTTGTCCGTTGTTTTGCAACTTAATGCTGGAAGGGGTTCGGATGATAACTCGAAGGTGGACTTTTTAGGCATAGATGCATGCTTGGATGGCGGTCTATGTACTTTGTCGTAATGCCCAATTAAATCTCACTATATTTATCATGACATGTATGTGCATTGTTATGCCCTCTCTATTTGTCAATTGCCCGACTGTAATTTGTTCACCCAACATGCTTTTATCTTATGGGAGAGACACCTCTAGTGAACTGTGGACCCGGTCCATTCTTTTATACTGAAATACAAATCTGCTGCAATACTTGTTCTTTACTGTTTTCTGCAAACAATCATCTTCCACACAATACGGTTAATCCTTTGTTACAGCAAGCCGGTGAGATTGACAACCTCACTGTTTCGTTGGGGCAAAGTACTTTGGTTGTGTTGTGCGGGTTCCACGTTGGCGCCGGAATCTGCGGTGTTGCGCCGCACTACATCCCGCCGCCATCAACCTTCAACGTGCTTCTTGGCTCCTCCTGGTTCGATAAACCTTGGTTTCTTCCGAGGGAAAACTTGCTGCTGTGCGCATCATACCTTCCTCTTGGGGTTCCCAACGAACGTGTGAGTTACACGCCATCAAGCTCTTTTTCTGGCGCCGTTGCCGGGGAGATCAAGACACGCTGCAAGGGGAGTCTCCACTTCCCAATCTCTTTACTTTGTTTTTGTCTTGCTTTATTTTATTTACTACTTTGTTTGCTGCATTATATCAAAACACAAAAAAATTAGTTGCTAGTTTTACTTTATTTACTATCTTGTTTGCTATATCAAAAACACAAAAAAAAATTAGTTACTTGCATTTATTTTATCTAGTTTGCTTTATTTACTACTGTTAAAATGAGTAATCCTGAAGTTGAAGTTCGTTCGTTTAAGCAACAAGGGGGGAATGTTTAAAAGATGCTTGGTATAGAATTAGTGATGCCCATAATAGGTGCACTAAGAAACACTCCACCACTATCCTACTCAGGAATTTTTATGTTGGTATCTCTAGCTGGAATAGGTATGTTCTTGATTGTCTCGCGGGAGGTAACTTCCTAGGCGCTCCTATTTTAGAAGCTAGTTGCATTATTGAGAGTTTATTTGGAATACCACCTGTTAATGAAGTTAAAATTGAAACCTCTCTTGAAGATGTTATGAAAAAATTGGAAACCATAGAGAAAAATTTCCCAAGCGTTGAAACTAAATTGGAAATGTTACTTGATAAAACTGATGAACTTGATAAATCCTTAGGAGGAATTGATGAAAGAATTAGTGTCCTAGGAACTTGTGTTGACCATGATAATCAAATTAATAGGATTGGCGAACTTGAAAAATCTATGGGAACCTTGGGTTCAACCTTTTCATCTTTACAGTTTAGAGAGAAAGCTTATGTGGGAAAGGAGCAAAAGTTTATGTATGTCTCTAAAGTGCCTAAATCAAAGAAATATTATTATAGGCCTAAAATTGACAAAGCCCTTAGTACCACTACAGATGGGGGAGCTTATGATATCAATGCTCCATCTCTCGATAACACTTGAGATACACTTTCTGCGCCTAGCTGGAAGGCGTTAAAGAAAAGCGCTTATGGGAGACAACCAATGTTTTTACTACAGTATTTTTTGTTTTATATTTGAGTCTTGGAAGTTTTTTACTACTGTAGCAACCTCTCCTTATCTTAGTTTTGAGTTTTGTTGTGCCAAGTAAAGTCTTTGATAGTAAAGTGAATACTAGATTTGGATTACTGCGCAGAAACAGATTTCTTTGCTGTCACTAATCTGGGTCTAATTCTCTGTAGGTAACTCAGAAAATTAAGCCAATTTACGTGAGTGATCCTCAGATATGTACGCAACTTTCATTCAATTTGGGCATTTTCATTTGAGCAAGTCTGGTGCCTCAATAAAATCCATCTTTACGGACTGTTCTGTTTTGACAGATTCTGCCTTTTATTTCGCATTGCCTCTTTTGCTATGTTGGATGAATTTCTTTGATCCATTAATGTCCAGTAGCTTTATGCAATGTCCAGAAGTGTTAATAATGATTATGTCACCTCTGAACATGTTAATTTTTATTGTCCACTAACCCTCTAATGAGTTGTTTCGAGTTTGGTGTGGAGGAAGTTTTCAAGGATCAAGAGAGGAGTATGATACAATATGATCAAGGAGAGTGAAAGCTCTAAGCTTGGGGATGCCCGGTGGTTCACCCCTGCATATTCTAAGAAGACTCAAGCGTCTAAGTTTGGGGATGCCCAAGTCATCCCCTTCTTCATCGACAACATTATCGAGTTCCTCCCACGAAACTATATTTTTATTCCGTCACATCTTATGCACTTTGCTTGGAGCGTCTGTTTGTTTTTGTTTTTGTTTTGGTTGAATAAAATGGATCCTAGCATTCACTGTATGGGAGAGAGACACGCTCCGCTGTAGCATATGGACAAGTATGTCCTTAGGCTTTACTCATAGTATTCATGGCGAAGTTTCTTCTTTGTTAAATTGTTATATGGTTGGAATTGGAAAATGCTACATGTAGTAATTCTAAAATGTCTTGGATAATTTGATACTTGGCAATTGTGTGCTCATGTTT
>NC_061512.1:230479628-230490233 GCF_022539505.1 Lolium rigidum | reverse complement strand
ATTGTAATTACATTCCACTAGTCATTAACCCATGCAACTGCACGGGCTAGACCTTTTAAAACTTCTTATATGGAAAAGTTCATATGACTTACAAAATAATAGACAAATTATTTTTTTACGGATTATTAATAATCGTTTTCTCGCTTTTTCACATGGATACATAAAAGCTATATTTTCAATATATTTGTTATTGGATTGTATGGATTATAATTACGCTTTATAGAGCACCAGTTGCTTCACAACGTTATATTCACGTATAGTGCAAGCGACCTCACTTTTACGAACTATGTAATAAATATGATTGTAGAACTTCGTCTAGAAATTACATACTCAATTTCTTAAAGAATTATTTATCAAAATTATATGAGTTTACAGTCAACAATCAGAAATTTCTCTACAAAATTATCATCACCACTAAAAAGGACACATGATATATTTTGTTGAATTTTACAGAGGATCGGTAAAATTACTAAAAAGGAGGATTAGTTCTTGGATACCTTTTTTAAAAGACGAAGCTTTTCATCAGAGCCTAAATTTTATCTTTTTTTTCTGTATCTAGGACTACAACACAAATCAATATATATTTGATTATATCATAGGTAAACCATCGTACTCAGGATATTTCAAGGAAATAATATGACATCCGCCGATCCTCATGTGGTGTTTAATTAGTAGGAAACTATTAGCACATATATAAACATATCCTCGATGATATAATTACTATTTTGCATTTGCATAAACATATCCCGGATGATATAATTACCATTTGCATTTGCATACAATTGATGTAGGAGTCAACAATGTCCGATGACATAGGAGGAGGAGCATGGCGAGCCAAGTCCATCGCCCTCTCTTACAATATCATTGTGCTCGGAGTCTGTCATCCGTTCCCGAAAGTGTGGTGTTTAATTAGTAGAAAACTATTAGCACATATATAAGCATACCCCTGATGATATAATTACTAATTTGCATTTGGATAACCATATTCCCGATGATATAATTACGATTTTTCATTTGCATAAAACTGATGTTGGTGACAACAATGTCCGGTGACATGGGAGGAGGAGCTTGGCGAGCCAACTCCATCACCTCTCTTATAGTATCATGGTGTTCCGAAGTCTGTTGTCTGTTCGCGGCAGAGCCATCGATATCCCATCATACTCAATGCCAAATTTGTGTTGCAATTGTTCTTAACACATTTATATTTTTTATAGGACACACAGACCTGTAAAGTTTTTCCAAAAAACAGCTAGATAGAAAAAAATAAATTAATCAATCGAACTTTTATGGTCTGCCGATGCACTATCAAAGTTGTCTGCACGGACTTGCACCTAGGATCAGTTATTTTTGCAAAGAAGTTCAAACAAAAGTTATATTTTTCCAAAGCCTTTTTCCAACTAACATGCGTGCCTGATCAAGTTTCACCAAGGAGTAGTCGTGAGGGGTATAGTAAACCGATCAGACTCCTATGGGAAGTCTACATGCATCTTGTACTATTGATTTTTTTAGGGACTTGAACGAACTGTTTTTTTAGGGACTTGTACAGTATACGATTAATTATTTTAAGTACTTTATGCAGCATACATAAACAATAAACTTAGAGACTCCCTCAAAAAAAACTTAGGGACCACCCGTTCTTTACAAAGGAAACAAACTCTGGGACACCTGGCTAGAGGAGTAAGTTACTAAGACTCTTAATTAGGACCGGCTGAAGCAATATCTGAACAACTATATGAAACAAACTGTTTCGTGCCAACTCTGTTTTAATGTCTCACGATTTGTAACGACTCTATATAAACAACAGAAAACAAATCCAACGTGTCAACGTGACTTTTACGTTACATTATAAATCACAACTCCCTTGACTAATCATAGCCATTAATTTTAGATCTAATTGTCTTAATTATTCTGATGATGTGGATTAACGTGGTGTCTCGTATGGTGCCTCCAATTAGTAAATATAAGATGTCTTGTTGCAGGAGGTCCTGACATGATTAACAACAAGTTCTACCCCATGGTAGACGTTCGGGATGTCGCTGAGGCAATGCTCTTGTTGTACAACAAGGCAGGGACATCCGAGAGATACTTATGCTCATTGGACCAAATGGACCTAAAGGATTTGCTGGGGATTATGAAGACCATGTTCCCTAACTACAGTTACGCAAACAAGTAAAGTGCCTCCATATAAATGCCTTGTCATAGCTTGCTCATCGATCATTCTGAAATATTTAAAACCACTTTTTTTTTGTTGGCACTTGGCAGGATGGTTGATGTGGATTTTAACGTTACATTTACTTCTGATAAGCTCAAGAACTTGGGGTGGAAGCCAAGGAAGTTGGAGGAGATGCTCACGGAAAGTGTCAAGTCGTATGATAAAGCAGGTCTTCTCCGTGTTTCAGATGGCGAACCTTGCCGACTTCCCGTCTTCTTCCGCGCACCACCTGTCTAGGAGTGGAAATGATAATATTTGTTCCATTGATTTTGTATTTTTCTTGAAACATTGTCAAATATATTTTGGACAATTGGTGTGTAGGATCATTAGCTGGCCCATTCAGGATGGATGCAGATTCATCATGTGTATGTTTGATGTTTTAGCTAATCTATCAAACCATGGGCAGTTGCATGTTATGCGTTTATGAAACCATGAATGATGGTTGCATGTATAGTTTGTTTTTGATAAAATAATTATGGGATACATTGGTCCTGACAACAACATGCGGGCGCCTCGGCTAAGCCCAAACATGAGGAAACCGGTGGCTCCGCCCTGGGTGTGGTGGTGGACTGGTGGTGATCTCCTCCTCCCCCTGAGGGGGTTGGCTAGCTCGTTGTGGCGAATCTATGGATCCCACATCTAGTGAGGCGCGATTGCTAGTGAAAATTTGATCTAGGATAACCGACTAAGTTTATTGCGGGTGATGGCAGCATATACACATAGTTACCTAATTGAAGGCATTGTATTTGCAGACGGCATCTTCTCACTCATGCTGCTTTGGGGGCGGGGGGGGGGGCACACTAGAACTGGTTCCTCACTCATGCTGCTTTGGGGGGCACAGTAGAACTGGTTATCCTAGATCGAACGATGTTTTGCGCTTTTTGCATCGATCTCCCTCATCAGGGAATTGTTTTTGGAGCAACTGCTGGAGATTGGGAGCGGTGTGCATCTACCTCCTTGACGAAGACGAGTTTTGGTGGCACGGTGCAGCTAGGCCTCCGCGTGGGTCACAATATGGTGGACACGTGTAGGGTGGAGGCGTTGCCTGATGCCATGGCGGCGACGACATGTCTGGCTAGGGTTATGTGAATCTCTTCCCCGAAGATGGACCATCGGTTGATGGCCATGATGGATTTTGGAGCGAGTGCATGATAAGCTCGCTAAGGGTCTGCTACCCGGATATGTGCTCCTATTTTTACATTGGGAGGCTCAGTGATGTGTTGGAGATATGTCCAAGAGGAAATAATAAAGTGTGTGTTTATGATAAATGTGTGCATTCCATGCTATAATTGTATTAACTGGAAATATTAATACTTGTGTGTCTTGTAAACATAAAAGAGTCATTAGTAAGGCTCTTGTTAACCTAGCTTGTTGATTAATAGATGATCATAGCTTCATGATCATGAACATTGGATGTTATTAATAACAAGATCATATCACTAGGTGAATGATGTGATGAACACACACCCATAGTAAGTGTAGCATATGATCAAGTTATTAAGTTTGTTTTGCTACAATCTTTAAGATACATAGTAACCTAATCCTTCGACCATGAGATCATATTAATCACCTGCACCGGATGGATGCTTTGATGACATCAAACACTACTTCGTAAATGGGTAGTTATAAATGTGACATTAAGTATTCGGAAAGTATAGGTTGAAGCGCGTGGATCAAGAGTGAGATTTGTCCATCCAAATGATGGATAGATATACTCTAGGCCCTCTAGATGGAATGTCATCCAACTAGCTTGCAAGCATGTGACTGGCTCACAAGGGATGCCATATCACAATACGAATAAAGAGTACTTACACTCTGCAGAGGTTGCACACTTGTGCCACAACATTTGATTACATCCGTCAGGGATAGCCCTGAATAATCATAACTCAGTATGCGGATCATCAACCATTAACATTTCACTTACACATCCTAGTATAGGCACCTCCCCCATGAGTTTGGCCTCCCAGTGATAACTGATGGCGTGTAATACACACGTCCGTTGGGAACCCGAAGTGGAAGGTGTGATGCGCACAGCAGCAAGTTTTCCCTCAGTAAGAAACCAAGGTTATCGAACCAGTAGGAGTCAAGGAAGCACGTGAAGGTTGTTGGTGGCGGAGTGTAGTGCGGCGCAACACCAGGGATTCCGGCGCCAACGTGGAACCTGCACAACACAATCAAAGTACTTTGCCCCAACGTAACAGCTGAGGTTGTCAATCTCACCGGCTTGTCGTAAACAAAGGATTAGATGTATAGTGTGAATGATGATGTTTGTTTGCGAAGAACAAGTAACGAACAATTGCGTGAGATTGTATTTCAGATGTAAAGAATTGGACCGGGGTCCACAGTTCACTAGTGGTGTCTCTCCCATAAGATAAACGCATGTTGGGTGAACAAATTACAGTTGGGCAATTGACAAATAAAGAAGGCATAACAATGCACATACATATATCATGATGAGTGATACGTCTCCGACGTATCTATAATTTCTTATGTTCTATGCCATATTATTGATGATACCTACATGTTTTATGCACACTTTATGTCATATTCGTGCATTTTCTGGAACTAACCTATTAACAAGATGCCGAAGTGCCGGCTCTCGTTTTCCGCTGTTTTTTGTTTCAGAAATCCTAGTAACGAAATATTCTCGGAATTGGACGAAACGAAGACCCGTGGCCCTATTTTTCCACGGAGCTTCCGGAAGACCGAAGAACACACGAAGTGGGGCCACGAGGTGGCCAAGCTATAGGGCGGCGCGGCCCAAGCCCCGGCCGCGCCGACCTATAGCGTGGGCCCCTCGTGACGCCCCTTGACCTGCCCTTCCGCCTACTTAAAGCCTCCGTCGCGAAACCCCGAGGCGAAAAACCACGATACGGAAAACCTCATCGAGACGCCGTCGCCGCCGATCCCATCTCGGGGGATTCCGGAGATCTCCTCCGGCACCCTCGCCGGAGAGGGGATTCATCTCCCGGAGGACTCTACACCGCCATGGTCGCCTCCGGAGTGATGAGTGAGTAGTTCACCCCCGGACTATGGGTCCATAGCAGTAGCTAGATGGTTGTCTTCTCCTCATTGTGCTTCATTGTTGGATCTTGTGAGCTGCCTAACATGATCAAGATCATCTATCCGTAATTCTATATGTTGTGTTTGTCGGGATCCGATGGATAGAGAATACCATGTCATGTTAATTATCAAGTTATTATACATGTGTTGTTTATGATCTTGCATGCTCTCCGTTTCTAGTAGAGGCTCGGCCAAGTTTTTACTTTTAACTCCAAGAGGGAGTACTTATGCTCGATAGTGGGTTCATGCCCGCATTGACACCTGGGGGAGTGACAGAAACCCTAAGGTTGTGTTGTGCCGTTGCCACTAGGGATAAAACATTGACGCTATGTCCGAGGATGTAGTTGTTGATTACATTACGCACCATACTTAATGCAATTGTCTCGTTGTTTAGCAACTTAATACCGGAGGGGGTTCGGATGATAACCCGAAGGTGGACTTTTTAGGCATAGATGCAGTTGGATGGCGGTCTATGTACTTTGTCGTAATGCCCAATTAAATCTCACTATACTTATCATGTCATGTATGTGCATTGTTATGCCCTCTCTATTTGTCAATTGCCCGACTGTAATTTGTTCACCCAACATGCTTTTATCTTATGGGAGAGACACCTCTAGTGAACCGTGGACCCCGGTCCATTCTTTAATACTCGAAATACAAATCTGTCGCAATACTTGTTTTATCGTTTTCTCTCGCAAACAATCATCTTCCACACAATACGGTTAATCCTTTGTTACAGCAAGCCGGTGAGATTGACAACCTCACCGTTTCGTTGGGGCAAAGTACTTTGGTTGTGTTGTGCAGGTTCCACGTTGGCGCCGGAATCCCTGGTGTTGCGCCGCACTACATCCCGCCGCCATCAACCTTCAACGTGCTTCTTGGCTCCTCCTGGTTCGATAAACCTTGGTTTCTTTCCGAGGGAAAACTTGCTGCTGTGCGCATCATACCTTCCTCTTGGGGTTGCCCAACGAACGTGTGAAATACACGCCATCAAGCTCTTTTTCTGGCGCCGTTGCCGGGGAGATCAAGACACGCTGCAAGGGGAGTCTCCACTTCTCAATCTCTTTACTTTATTTTTGTCTTGCTTTATTTTATTTACTACTTTGTTTGCTGCACTTATATCAAAACACAAAAAAATTAGTTGCTAGTTTTACTTTATTTACTATCTTGTTTACTATATCGAAAACACAAAAAAAATTAGTTTACTTGCATTTACTTTATTTAGTTTGCTTTATTTACTATTGCTAAAATGGCCAACCCTGAAAATACTAAGTTGTGTGACTTCACTAGCACAAATAATAATGATTTCTTATGCACACCTATTGCTCCACCTGCTACTACAAGCAGAATTCTTTGAAATTAAACCTCGCTTTACTTAATCTTGTCATGAGAGAGCAATTTTCTCGGTGTTAGTTCCGATGATGTCGCTGCCCATCTCAATAATTTTGTTGAACTATGTGAAATGCAAAAGTATAAAGATGTAGATGGTGACATTATAAAATTAAAATTGTTTCCTTTCTCATTAAGAGGAAGAGCTAAAGATTGGTTGCTATCTCTCGCCTAAGAATAGTATTGATTCATGGACTAAATGCAAGGATGCTTTTATTGGTAGATATTATCCCCCTGCTAAAATTATATCTTTAAGGAGTAGCATAATGAATTTTAAACAATTGGATAATGAACATGTTGCTCAAGCTTGGGAAAGAATGAAATCTCTGGTTAAAAATTGCCCAACCCATGGATCGACTACTTGGATGATCATCCAAACCTTCTATGCAGGGACTAAATTTTTCTTCGCGGAATTTATTGGATTCAGCTGCTGGAGGTACCTTTATGTCCATCACTCTTGGTGAAGCAACAAAGCTTCTTGATAATATGATGGTTAATTACTTCCGAATGGCACACTGAAAGAGCTCCACAAGGTAAGAAGGTAAATTCTGTTGAAGAATCCTCTTCCTTGAATGATAAAGTTGATGCTATTATGTCTATGTTTGTTAATGATAGGACTAATGTTGATCCTAATAATGTTCCATTAGCTTCATTGGTTGCTCAAGAAGAACATGTTGATGTGAACTTCATTAAAAATAATAATTTCAACAACAATGCTTATCGGAACAATTCTAGTAATAACTATAGGCCATATCCTTATAATAATGGTAACGGTTATGCTAATTCTTATGGGAATTCTTACAACAATAATAGGAATACACCCCCTGGACTTGAAGCCATGCTTAAAGAATTTATTAGTACACAAACCGCCTTTAACAAATCTCGTTGAGGAAAAGCTCAATAAAATTGATATTCTTGTTTCTAGAGTTGATAGTCTTGCCTCCGATGTTGATCTTTTGAAATCGAAAGTTATGCCTAATAGGGATATTGAAAATAAAATTGTTACTACAGCAAATGTCATCCAAGTTAGAATTAATGAGAATATAAGATTAATGGCTGAACTCGCGTGCTAGGTGGGATAGAGAAGAAAATGAAAAACTAGCTAAAAAGAAAATGTAGCTAAAGTTTGGACTATTACCACCACTAGCAATGCTAATGACTCATATGTTGCTGCACCTCCTACTATCCATGATAAAATAATTGGTGTTGGCAATGCTTCTACTCCTAGTGCAAAGCGCGCAAAATTACCCGAAACTCGCTAAAACCGCCGAAACCGCCCGTGATAAAACCAGCTGAAATTTTTTCCAACCTTGGGGATGATAATCCCATTGCTTTAGATTGTAATGATTTAGATTTTGATGATTGCCACATCTCTGAAGTTATAAAGTTCTTGCAAAAACTTGCTAAGAGTCCCAATGCTAGTGCTATAAATTTGGCTTTCACAAAACATATTACAAATGCTCTCATAAAAGCTAGAGAAGAGAAACTAAAACTTGAAACTTCTATTCCTAGAAAGCTAGAGGATGGTTGGGAGCCCATCATTAAAATGAGAATCAAAGATTTTGATTGTAATGCCTTATGTGATCTTGGTGCAAGTATTTCTGTTATGCCTAAAAAAGTCTATGATATGCTTGACTTGCCACCATTGAAAAATTGTTATTTGGATGTTAATCTCGCTGATAATGCTAAAAAGAAACCTTTTGGGAAAGTTGATAATGTTCATATTATGGTTAACAATAACCTTGTCCCCGTTGATTTTTTTGTCTTGGATATTGAATGCAATGCATCTTGCCCCATTATATTGGGAAGACCTTTTCTTCGAACCGTTGGTGCTACTATTGATATGAAGGAAGGTAATATTAAATATCAATTTCCTCTCAAGAAAGGTATGGAACACTTCCCTAGAAAGAGAATGAAGGTACCTTATGATTCTATTATTAGAACAAATTATGATGTTGATGCTTCATCTCTCGATGTCACTTGAGATACACTTTCGCGCCTAGCCGAAAGGCGTTAAAGAAAAGCGCTTATGGGAGACAACCCATGTTTTTACTCCAGTATTTTTGTTTTATATTTGTGTCTTGGAAGTTGTTTACTACTGTAGAAACCTCTCCTTATCTTAGTTTTGAGTTTTGTTGTGCCAAGTAAAGTCTTTGATAGAAAAGTAAGTACTAGATTTGGATTACTGCGCAGCAGTTCCAAATTTCTTTGCTGTCACGAATCTGGGTCTATCTCCCCGTAGGTAGCTCAGAAAATTAAGCCAATTTACGAGCATGATCCTCAGATATGTACGCAACTTTCATTCAATTTGAGTATTTTCGTTTGAGCAAGTCTGGTGGCCTAATAAAATCCATCTTTACGGATCTGTTCTGTTTTGGACGTATTCTCGTCTTTTATTTCGCATTGCCTCTTTTGCTATGTTGGATGAATTTCTTTGATCCACTAATGTCCAGTAGCTTTATGCAATGTCCAGAAGTGTTAAGAATGATTGTGTCACCTCTGAACATGTGAATTTTTATTATGCACTAACCCTCTAATGAGTTGTTTCGAGTTTGGTGTGGAGGAAGTTTTCAAGGGTCAAGAGAGGAGTATGATGCAATATGATCAAGGAGAGTGAAAGCTCTAAGCTTGGGGATGCCCCGGTGGTTCACCCCTGCATATATTAAGAAGACTCAAGCGTCTAAGCTTGGGGATGCCCAAGGCATCCCCTTCTTCATCGACAACATTATCGGGTTCCTCCCCCGAAACTATATTTTTATTCGGCCACATCTTATGCACTTTGCTTGGAGCGTTCGGTTTGTTTTTGTTTTTTGTTTTGTTTGAATAAAATGGATCCTAGCATTCACTTTATGGGAAAGAGACACGCTCCGTTGTTGCATATGGACAAATATGTCCTTAGGCTCTACTCATAGTATTCATGGCGAAGTTCTTCTTCGTTAAATTGTTATATGGTTGGAATTGGAAAATGATACATGTAGTAACTCTAAAATGTCTTGGATAATTTGATACTTGGCAATTGTTGTGCTCATGTTTAAGCTCTTGCATCATATACTTTGCACCCATTAATGAAGAAATACTTAGAGCTTGCTAATTTGGTTTGCATATTTGGTTTCTCTAGAGTCTAGATAACATCTAGTATTGAGTTTTGAACAACAAGGAAGACGGTATGGAGTCTTATAATGTTTACCATATGTCTTTTATGTGAGTTTTGCTGTACCGTTCATCCTTGTGTTTGTTTCAAATAACCTTGCTAGCCTAAACCTTGTATCGAGAGGGAATACTTCTCATGCATCCCAAATACTTGAGCCAACCACTATGCCATTTGTGTCCACCATACCTACCTACTACATGGTATTTATCCGCCATTCCAAAGTGAATTGCTTGAGTGCTACCTTTAAAATTCCATCATTCACCTTTGCAATATATAGCTCATGGGACAAATAGCTTAAAAACTATTGTGGTATTGAATATGTACTTATGCACTTTATCTCTTATTAAGTTGCTTGTTGAGCGATAACCATGTTTCGGGGGACGCCATCAACTATTCTTTGTTGAATATCATGTGAGTTGCTATGCATGTCCGTCTTGTCCGAAGCAAGAGAGATCTACCACCTTCATGGTTGGAGCATGCATATTGTTAGAGAAGAACTTTGGGCCGCTAACTAAAGCCATGATTCATGGTGGAAGTTTCAGTTTGGACACATATCCTCAATCTCATATGAGAATAATAATTGTTGCCACATGCTTATGCATTAAAGAGGAGTCCATTATCTCGTTGTCCATGTTGTCCCGGTATGGATGTCTAAGTTGAGAATAATCAAAAGCGAGAAATCCAAAATGCGAGCTTTCTCCTTAGACCTTTGTACAAAGCGGCATGGAGGTACCCCATTGTGACACTTGGTCAAAACATGTGCATTGCAAAGATCCGGTAGTCCAAGTTA
>NC_061512.1:230324947-230479528 GCF_022539505.1 Lolium rigidum | reverse complement strand
AGCTAACAAGATTTGTATTCCCGAGTCTTCGCTTCGAAAATTGCTTTTGCAAGAGTCACATGGAGGTGGTCTCATGGGTCACTTCGGAAGAGAGAAGACATATGCCATGCTCTCGACCCACTACTATTGGCCAAGAATGTACCGCGACGTGGAACGCCTTTGCCGCCGGTGCACCACTTGCTTACAAGCTAAGTCTACCTCTAATCCCTATGGTCTTTATACGCCATTGCCTATACCTTATGCACCATGGACGGATATTAGCATGGAATTTGTACTAGGATTGCCTCGCACCAAACATGGACATGATTCAATCTTTGTGGTAGTGGATAGGTTCTCTAAGATGGCTCATTTCATACCTTGCCATAAGAGCCGATGATGCTTCACACATTGCTTCGTTGTTTTTCAGGGAAATTGTTCGCCTACATGGAGTACCGCAAAGCATTGTGTCGGATCGAGACGTCAAGTTCATAAGTTATCTTTGGAAGTCGCTCATGGCCAAGTTTGGAGTGAAGCTCTTATTTTCATCATCCTCGCATCCGCAAACGGACGGCCAAACGGAAGTGGTCAATCGAAGCCTCTCCACCCTTCTACGCATCCTCGTGAAGAAAAACTTGAAGTCATGGGAGGAATGCATTCCACACGCGGAATTCGCCTACAACCGCGCCAAGCACTCGACTACATCAAGGAGTCCCTTCATGGTCGTCTACGGGTTTGAGCCGCTCACGGCACTCGACATGCTCCCGCTCCCCCTTCATGAGCGGATCAACATGGACTTCGACAAGCGCACCGCCGCCGTCAAGAAACTTCATGAAGAAACAAGAGCTACCATTCAAGAACATGTGCTTCGTCAAGCTACCCGCCTCAACGCCAAGAAGAAGGAACGCATATTTCAAGAAGGCGACCTCGTTTGGATCCACCTCCGGAAGGAAAGATTCCCTCATGACCGCAATTCGAAGCTCAAGCCAAGAGGAGATGGTCCCTTCAAGGTCCTCAAACGCATCAACAACAACGCTTACGTCATCGACATCCCCACCTCCAAGTACTTGGTGAGCAACACGTTCAACGTGTCGGACTTATCGCCATATCATGAAGATGAAGAGGAGCAAGAGTCGAGGGCGACTCTTTCCCAAGGGGGGGGAGATGATGCGGGGTGGCCTTCGGTCACCTCCACACCAAGACCAACAAGTCCCCCAAGTGGACCGATGACACGAGCCCGAGCCAAGGCTCTACATGATGAGGTGAACTCGCTCCTCACTACCCTTGATCTTGGTACCCCTTTGGATGGATTGCTACCTCATGCCGACGTGCTATGTGTCATTAGGTACAAGGCGCATCAAGACCTCGGAGAGGAGGAGGCGCCAAGATCAAGGGAGGGAGAGAAGCAGCTGGACATGGAGATGATCATGGAGCCGAAGCCGACGTCGCTCGAAGCGCTCCAAGGAAGAGACGGACGCCGGCCGGTCCAGGACCCGGCCGGACCGGACCCACAACCGGGCGCCCTGGTCACAGGCCCGGTCGACCGGTCGGAAACCGGACCAGCTCCCTCGTACCGGACGACGACCGGACCCAGGACCGGAAACCTCGCAGGAATCCGGTTTCCGACCGGTCGACCGGACCCATGACCGGACAACCTGGTCACAGGCCCGGTCTGACCGGACCCCAAACCGGATCTGACGGAAGTGCCCCACCAAACTGCCTTAACTTATCCTTTTGCGTACCTGTTCGCCCTTGCTGGCCATGTGTGACTATATAAGTAGCTGGAACCCCTCATTAGCTCTTTAGACTTGTTTTGAACTCAAACCTACCTTTGAGCTTAGTCTCCCTTGGGTATCATCCCTCCGTAATCAAGGCACCTTGGTTGTTGACTTAGATCTTGTTGAAGGAGATTCTAGTACTTGTTACTCTCTCTCCTTCCCCAAGCTCTTCCTCTCCAATCCCAATCTCTCTCCGGGAATTCTACCGCGTGTCTCTTCCTCGGAGATTCTATTGGCGTGGTCCATCGAGCCACGGAGGTAAGCATCGGGTGTATCGGGTTGGTGTGCGTGCGTGAGTCCCGGAGTTCCTCGTGCCCGTCGTGTGTTCTTCGTGTTCCTCGCGTTTTCCCATCTCCCCCTTTGGTTTCGACGTCAATCCGCAAGATCGGGCCACACACGGGGTCTTAGACCTCATCATCTTGGCTTCGCGATGGCGGCGGCTCTGGAAGGTTTTCCGTATCGTGGTTTTTCGCGTCAGGGTTTTCGCGACGGAGGCTTTATATAGGCGAAGAGGCGGCGCAGGAGGGTCGAAGGGGTGGCCACACCATATGGCGGCGCGGCCGTGGCCCGGGCCGCGCCGGCCTATGGTCCGGGGGCCCGGTGCCCCCTCCGGTCCTTCCCGGTGTTCCGGATGCTTCCGGTGAAAATAGGAACCCGGGTCTTGATTTCGTCCGATTCCGAGAATATTTCGTTACTAGGATTTCTGAAACCAAAAACAGCAGAAAACAAGAATCGGCACTTCGGCATCTTGTTAATAGGTTAGTTCCAGAAAATGCACGAATATGACATAAAGTGTGCATAAAACATGTAGGTATCATCAATAATATGGCATAGAACATAAGAAATTATCGATACGTCGGAGACGTATCAATACCAATTGACGAAACTCCAGAAAAACTCCAGGGGCGCCGCCGCCATCGCGAAACTCCAATTCGGGGGACAGAATCTCTGTTCCGGCACGCCGCCGGGACGGGGAAGTGCCCCCGGAAGCCATCTCCATCGACGCCACCGCCTCCATCATGCTCCGTGAGTAGTTCCCCCATGGACTACGGGTTCTAGATGTAGCTAGTTGGTACTCTCTCCCCCATGTACTTCAATACAATGATCTCATGAGCTGCCTTACATGATTGAGATTCATCTGATGTAATCGGTGTTGTGTTTGTTGAGATCCGATGGATTGTTACATTATGATTAGTCTATCTATATAAGTTTGTGAAGTTATTGTTGCTGCAATCTTGTTGTGTTTAATGCTTGTCACTAGGGCCCGAGTGGCATGATCTTAGATTTAAGCTCTATACTTATTGCTTAGATTGTATCTACAAGTTGTTTGCACATGTCTATGTCCGGAACCCGAGGCCCCGCAGTGACAAAGAATCGAGATAACCTGGAGGGGAAGGCTTAGATATGAGGATCACATGTTTTCACGGAGTGTTAATGCTTTGCTCCGGTGCTCTATTAAAAGGAGTACCTTAATTGCCAGTATATTCCCTTGAGGCCCGGCTGCCACCGGCTGGTAGGACAAAAGATGTTATGCAAGTTTCTCATTGCGAGCACGTATGACTATATATGGAAAACGTGCCTACATGATTAATAATCTTGATGTTCTGTCTTAATGCTATTTCAATCCTATCAATTGTCCAATTGTAATTTGTTCACCCAACACTTGTTATTGGAGAGTTACCACTAGTGTAGATAGCTGAGAACCCCGGTCCATCTTTCATCATCATATACTTGTTCCTACATGTCATTGGAAGTAGTATCAACTATTTTCTGGTGCCATTGCTCTCATATTACTGTTACTACTGCTCTCATATTACTGCTGCTTTCACATCACCCCTGTTACTAGTGCTTTTCCAGGTGCAGCTGAATTGACAACTCAGTTGTTAAGGCTTATAAGTATTCTTTACCTCCCTTGTGTCGAATCAATAAATTTGGGTTTTACTTCCCTCGAAGACTGTTGCGATCCCCTATACTTGTGGGTCATCAAGACTATTTTCTGGCGCCGTTGCCGGGGAGGCATAGCTCTACTCATAAGTTCACCTGGGGAGTACACTCTACCTCTCTCTCTCTCTCTGTTTTTATTTTATTTTGTTTTGCTTAGTTTACTTTTCTCTAGTTTATTTGTGCTTAGTTTATTTCTGTCTAGTATTATTTTTCTTAGTTTACTTTTGTCTAGTTTCTTTTTGTCTTGTTTTACTTTCCTTATATACCTAAAAATCCATAAAAAATTGAAAAACCTAAAAATAAAAACTGCTGTTATGGGAGAACCCACAACCTATTTGGAGCTTATAGTATTATATAATAATTATAGAGAATCAAGAAAGGGTAAAGTTATGAGTGTTGTGATAGAAAAATTGAATACAATTGCTAAAATCTTGCTTAAACGCCATGATATAAACTGTTGCTCTAAAGAGGATACTAAACATCTGAAATTTCAATGTGGCTTTAGTGAGGAAATTTTAATTAAGAACTATAATTGGAATAGCTATATTCATTTTGGGTTCGAAGAGGTAGAACAATTTGTCTTATTTATGGGAGCCTCTGAGATAGAATCCTTCATGTCTAAAAATTATGAAACTTGTGTTGTTTGTAAGGACCTTAAAGATTATGTCTCTTCTATCCTTAATTTTTGCATAGAAAGTTACAGTGATAATCCTTATATCATTGATTATAAAGAGAGACTCATTAATGCACAAGAATGCACTCACAATTTGCAGGAACCAGTGGAAGAAGAAATTGATGAACCTGAAAGCTCATTGGATGAAAAAGAGGAGGAAATTGATGAACCTGAAGGCTCATTGGATGAAAAATAAGAGGAGAGGGATGAACAAAAGGAGGAAGAATGGATTAGCTACCCATGCCAACCTTCTAATGAGAGTAACTCTTTATCTCTTACACTATTTGATTGTCCTCCATGCTTACCAAAGAAGGATGAATGTTATGTTCCTGTGGATTCTCTTGAAATATTACCTATGAGTAAAACTTGTGAGAATGATTATGCTGCTGTTATCTATGATAATCCATGCTATTTTGATAAATCTTATGATAATGCTTTGTTTGTGCCTGATGTCGAAATGCATGGTACTAAAGGATTTTGCTTAGCAAATGTTTATGATAAAGCTCTAGATGATGGTCCTATGTTACTTGATAATATTAATTGTACTACTAATGAAAATGGGATTGGAGAGGTCTTGACTTTATCTAGGAGTCCCATATCTCTTGAGATTGATCAATCATCTTGTTATATTATTGATAAAAGTGGGTTTGAAAGTTTTAATCCCGCTATTTTTGAGCTTGATAAAAATTATATGTTTATGGATCATGAGAAACATGCTTTATGTGATAGTTATATTGTTGAGTTTGTTCATGAAGCTACTGAAAATTATTATGAGAGAGGAAAATGTGGTTGTAGAAATTTGCATGGTACTAAAACACCTCTCTATATGCTGAAAATTTTGAAGTTACTCTTGTTTTATCTTCTTATGCTTGTCACTTTGTTCTTCATGAATTTATTGTGTACAAGATTCCTATGCATAGGAAGAGGGTTAGACTTAAATGTGTTTTGAACTTGCTTTTTGATGCTCTCTTTTGCTTCAACTCTCATCCTTATGTGAGCATCATTAAAATTGCTGAGCCCATCTTAATGGCTATAAAGAAAGCACTTCTTGGGAGATAACCCATGTTTTTATTTTTCTATTGTTTTGTTGTGTCTTGGAAGTTGTTACTACGGTAGCAACCTCTCCTTATATTTATTTTATTGCATTGTTGTGCCAAGTGAAGTCTCTAATAGAAGGTTGATACTAGATTTGGATTTCTGCGCAGAAATAGATTTCTATCTGTCACGAATTTGGGTAGGGCTCTCTGTAGGTAACTCAGAAAAATCTGCCAATTTACGTGCGTGTTCCTCAGATATGTACGCAACTTTCATTAGTTTTGAGTTTTCCGATTTGAGCAACGGAAGTACCTCTTAAAAATTCGTCTTTACTCGGCTGTTCTGTTTTGACAGATTTTGTCTCTGTTTTTTGCATTGTCTCTTGTGGACTTTAAGTGAGGCTTTCTAGACGTGGAGAGCTGTAGCTAATGTTTTATTGAGTTCTTGCAATGTGTCACTACAGGACTAAAGTGGATTAAAGTTTTTTTTGAGTACTAACCCCTCTAATGAAGTTTATGAGAAGTTTGGTGTGAAGGAAGTTTTCAAGGGTCAAGAGAGGAGGATGATATATGATTAAGAAGAGTGAAAAGTCTAAGTTTGGGGATGCCCCCGTGGTTCATCCCTGCATATTTCAAGAAGACTCAAGCGTCTAAGCTTGGGGATGCCCAAGGCATCCCCTTCTTCATCAACAACTTATCATGTCACTCCTAGTGAAACTATATTTTTATTCAGTCACATCACATGTGCTTTACTTGGAGCGTCTGTTTGTTTTTATTTATGTTTGAATAAATTCGGATCCTAGCAATCCTTGTGTGGAAGAGAGACACGCTCCGCTTTTCCATAGGAACACTTGTGTTCTTCGTTTTACTTTTGATGTTCATGACGGAAGTTGAAAGCCGCAACACTTATTGATATTTGGTTGGAAACAGAAAATGCTTCATATTGTCTTGAATAATTTGATACTTGGCAATTGTTTTGAGCTCTCAAGTAGATCATGTTTAAGCTCGTGCACCATGTAGTTTAAACCTATTAGTGGAGAACTACCGTAGAGCTTGTTGAAAATTGGTTTGCATGATTGGTCTCTCTAAGGTCTAGATATTTTCTGGTAAAAGTGTTTGAGCAACAAGGAAGACAGTGTAGAGTCTTATAATGCTTGCAATATGTTCTTATGTAAGTTTTGTCTGTACCGGTTCATACTTGTGTTTGCTTCAAACAACCTTGCTAGCCAAAGCCTTGTACCGAGAGGGAATGCTTCTCGTGCATCCAAAACCTTGAGCCAAAACCTATGCCATTTGTGTCCACCATATCTACCTACTATGTGGTATTTCCCGCCATTCCAAGTAAATACTTCATGTGCTACCTTTAAACAATTCAAAAGCTATTATCTCTTATTTGTGTCAATGTTTTATATCTCATGAGGAAGTATGTGGTGTTTTATCTTTCGATCTTGTCATTTACTTCGACGGACTTTCACCAATGGACTAGTGGCTCATCCGCTTATCCAATAATTTTGCAAAAAGAGTCGGCAATGGGGTTCCCAACCCCAATTAATTAACTTTCTTTAATAATTCTCTTCACATGTTTTGCTCGATTCATCAAGTAAGCAACTTAATTTTGCAAATAGACACTCCTCCATGGTATGTGAAATGTTGGAAGGCACCCGAGGATTCGGTTAGCCATGGCTTGAGAAAGCAAAGGTTGGGAAGAGTGTCATCTCTAAATAAAACTAAAATAAATAGACACTCCTTCATGGTATGTGAAATGTTGGAAGGCACCCGAGGATTCGGTTAGCCATGGCTTGTGAAAGCAAAAGGTTGGAAGGAGTGTCATCCATAAATAAAAAAAAAACTAAACTAAAGTACATGTGTAAACAAAAGAGAAGAGGGATGATCTACCTTGCTGGTAGAGATAACGTCCTTCATGGGAGCCGCTCTTGAAAGTCTGGTTGATAAGGTAGTTAGAGTACCCGCTACCATTCGTTGACAACAACAAACACCTCTCAAAACTTTACTTTTATGCTCTCTATATGATTTCAAAACTTGAAAAGCTCTAGCACATGATTTAATCCATGCTTCCCTCTGCGAAGGACCTTTCTTTTACTTTATGTTGAGTCAGTTTACCTACTTCCTTCCATCTTAGAAGCAAACACTTGTGTCAACTGTGCATTGATTCTTACATACTTGCTTATTCGCATTCATTATATTACTTTGTGTTGACAATTATCCATGAGATATGCATGTTGAAAGTTGAAAGCAATTGCTGAAATTTAAATCTTCCTCTGTGTTGCTTCAAACCTCTTATTAAGAATTTATTGCTTTATGAGTTAACTCTTATGCAAGACTTTTGATGCTTGTCTTGAAAGTACTATTCATGAAAAGTTTTGCTATATTTTATCTATTTGTTAGCAAAGATAGATCATTACCTCACTTCATTCATCTCATATGCTTTACAATAGTATGATCAAGGTTATGTAAGTAGCATGTCACTACAGAAATTATTCTTTTTATCGTTTACCTACTCGAGGGCGAGTAGGAACTAAGCTTGGGGATGCTGATACGTCTCCAACGTATCTATAATTTCTGATGTTCCATGCTTGTTTTATGACAATATCTACATCTTTTGCTCACACTTTATAATGATTTTATGCATTTTCCGGAACTAACCTATTAACAAGATGCCGAAGTGCCAGCTCTCGTTTTCTCGCTGTTTTTTGTTCCGTAAAGGTCGTTCGGGCAATATTCTCGGAATTCGACGAAACGAAGACCAAACATCATAATTCACCGAGACGGACCAGGACACCGAAGGGGAGTCAGAGGGGAGGGCTGGGGCCCCCAGACCATAGGCCGGCGCGCCGCCCTATGGGGTGGGACCCCCAGGCGCCCTCCTGCGCCGCCTCTTCGCCTATATAAGCCCTTTCGACCTAAAAACGCGATATCAATTGACGAAACTCCAGAAAGACTCCAGGGGAGCCGCCGCCATCGCGAAACTCCAATTCGGGGACAGAATCTCTGTTCCGGCACGCCGCCGGGACGGGGAAGTGCTCCCGGAAGCCATCTCCATCGACGCCACCGCCTCCATCATGCTACGTGAGTAGTTCCCCCATGGACTACGGGTTCTAGCTGTAGCTAGTTGGTACTCTCTCCCCCATGTACTTCAATACAATGATCTCATGAGCTGCCTTACATGATTGAGATTCATCTGATGTAATCGGTGTTGTGTTTGTTGGGATCCGATGGATTGTTACATTATGATTAGTCTATCTATATAAGTTTGTGAAGTTATTGTTGCTGCAATCTTGTTGTGTTTAATGCTTGTCACTAGGGCCCGAGTGGCATGATCTTAGATTTAAGCTCTATACTTATTGCTTAGATTATATCTACAAGTTGTTTGCACATGTCTATGTCCGGAACCCGAGGCCCCGCAGTGACAAGAATCGGGATAACCGGAGGGGAAGGCTTAGATATGAGGATCACATGTTTTCACGGAGTGTTAATGCTTTGCTCCGGTGCTCTATTAAAAGGAGTACCTTAATTGCCAGTAGATTCCCTTGAGGCCCGGCTGCCACCGGCTGGTACGACAAAAGATGTTATGCAAGTTTCTCATTGCGAGCACGTATGACTATATATGGAAAACATGCCTACATGATTAATAATCTTGATGTTCTGTCTTAATGCTATTTCAATCCTATCAATTGCCCAACTGTAATTTGTTCACCCAACACTTGTTATTGGAGAGTTACCACTAGTGTAGATAGTCGGGAACCCCGGTCCATCTTTCATCATCATATACTTGTTCATACATGTCATTGGAAGTAGTATCAACTATTTTCCGGTGCCATTGCTCTCATATTACCGCTACCGTCGTCGTGTTATCGTTACTACTCGCTCTCATATTATCGCTGCTTTCACATCACCCCCGTTACTAGTGCTTTTCCAGGTGCAGTCTGAATTGACAACTCAGTTGTTAAGGCTTATAAGTATTCTTTACCTCCCCTTGTGTCGAATCAATAAATTTGGGTTTTACTTCCCTCGAAGACTGTTGCGATCCCCTATACTTGTGGGTCATCAGACATCGGCATGGACAGGATCATCTAGAAAGTCTCTAATTCCATCGTACTCATTGCCATTGAGCCGTTGCCGCATCACCTCACCTCTGTCACGTTCGCGCTCATCAAAGTCGACTTCCGTGACGTACCCATGCATATACCCATATTTCAGAAGGTGTCTATACATTTCATCCTTTCCACGACGTTGACGCTTCACGCAGCGAACACAGGGGCAAAGTGCCCGAACCAGCCCTTTGTACCACGCGCTAACTCTTTCACTAGAAAATGGGTCTTCCTTGTCCACTCAGTTGTTTTCTCAGTCGCACTAACACGCTCATTGTACATCCATCCATTATCAGCCATCTCTGCTTTATTGGGAGCCAAACCACATACATAGCATTTATATCAAATAGGAAATTAAATGCATCATATTTTTATTTATTTTACCGGACGAAACGCATGCATCAACCTACATCTCTACTAGGTGGGCTCCTAGCAGCCGCCGGATCCGTAGTTGGCTACGTTCTCCATGCTCTACCCCGGTCCAAGTCAGAATTTCGGCAGCACCTCCCCGCTGCTCTCCCGATACACGTCTCGGCAAAAAGCTGAGAGGATGTGCATCCAGAGAACAACGGGGAGGCGCCGCCGAAATCCTGACTCGGACATGGAAAACGTAGACAACTACGCATCCGCCGATTGTCCCGTAAATGCCGCAAGCGTTACGGTTCAAAATATGCTGACCACTAATGCATATTTATCCGCGTAACGCTCGCGGACGGGAAGTGACACCTAGTTACGCAACTTTACTTGAAAAATGAATCTAGTGACATAAGAAAATGCGGAGAATAAGTTAGAAATTTAGCTCACCCTCGGCTGTAGAGGAAGTAGTCCAATAACCGAGTGTCGATGTCGGCGACCGTCGAGAAGCGCGTCAAGATCCGGGATCGTCACGCCGGGGCACTCATGACGAGGCGGTCACCACATGGCCTATTACAAATTCACATTATTAGAACAAATTCACATTATTAGAACAAATTCACATTTGCATTTCTATTTCCATTATTAAACAAATTCATTTTTATTTCTATTACACATTTCCATTTCATTTCTATTTCTTTCCAATTTTCAAATCAATTTCAATTTCAGTTTCTATTTCTTTCAATTTCAATTTCAATTACTATTTCTTTCTTTCTATTTCAAATCAATTACACATTTCAATTACTATTACAACAACTAAAACTAAAACAATTACACATTTCTATTCCTTACCGTGTGTGCTGCAGGGAAGGGCCGAGCAGGGAACTTGGTGGGCGGGGGCGCGAGGAGAAGGCCGGCCAGGGGACGGCGGGCAGGGGAGCGAGGAGGAGGAGGAGGGCGGGGCAGCACCGGCAGGGGAGAGGATGACGGCGGCACGGCAGGGGAGAGGAGGGCGGGGCAGGGGAGGACGGCGGCCGGGGGCGAAGCGTAGCGGCGGGCGGCCAGATGGCACCGAGGGGAGGAGGGCGGCCGGGGGCGGAGCGTGGTGGCGGGCGGCGGGGAGGGGCAGCGCGTGGCGGCGCGGGCGGGGCAGAGCGTGGCGGCGCGGGCGGGGCAGAGCTCGGGCTCGGGGCGTTGGCGTGCGGGTGTGGCTCGGGTTGGGTGTTGGCGTGCGGGTCCGACTCGACCAAACCTGCCCCTAACCCTAGAGGCTATGCCGAGGGCCAGTGCTATGCCTAGCCGTCACCCCCGTCGGCTCCGCCTCGTCGTCCTCGACCTCCCCGTCGAAGGAATCGGTCGGGGAGACCCGGAATCGCCGCTGCTATCCTCGTCTTCCAGCCATCTCCGGCCTCGCCACCAACCTCGTCACGCTCCTGGTGAGCTGGAGGTCCTCCTGGACCCCTTCGTTACCCCCCCTCTCGCTCTGCAGCTCCCTGTCGGCGTGCGCCGCCGTCGGATGTCATCGCTCCGGCAACAATTAGCCAGTGGCACCGCCCCCATACGCCTCCATGCGGTCATGTGTGTCGAGCTCACGCAACCGTGCGTCCGCACGTGCGCCGCTGTTGCGCGGTCACCGGCGGACAACGCCGTGGTCAACCACCGGCGGTTGACCCGGTGGGCCCCAACGGCCTTTTCTTTTTATTTCTATTTTTGGTAAATACATTGACACGTGGGGCCCATTGTCAGATTTTTATTATTTTCCTAAATGTTATAAATTGTTAAAACCCTGACGGTGAGTCTAGCATGTCAGATTTTTATTATTTTCCAGAAATTCTAGAAATTGAATTAAAACTTGTTTAAATCGTAACTAATTCGGAAAAATGTGTATAATATATCAAAATCTTCAGAAAAATGAGATCTACATTTTGGTTACAAAATCATGCATTGCTAAATAACTTTGAACCCTAGTTGTTTTAGAAGAACTAATTGTACCCCTCTGAAATCACCAAGAACATAAGTATTTTAGAAGCATACCTTTTACGAAGACCCCGCTCTAGCTAGCAAAGGAAAAAATGAACTAGCCGATACATATTGGAGTACAAAGGAAAGAAAATACAGTAGCTCGTGTATAGACTAATCTTGGAAGAGAAGCTCTGCTCTGCGCATGGGCAGGAGGCTGTGGCCAGGGATCCCACGCCAGAGCAGCAGACGGAGCGCGGTCGTTGGAACGCGTCAGCGTAACCGGAGGAGTCGCCGGCCTCCCCTGCGCGAGCGCTGACTCCCGCAGCTGGATTGCGAGCCCCTCCCACAAAGCGAGCTCGTTGAGCTCGTCTCCGCGCGCTGTTGGCCAGTGCCATGGCAATGGCCTCATCCTCGGAAAGGTCCGGCGGCTGGGTCTCCGGATCTCACGCCGGCCCGCCGTCATCGTGGTCGTAGTCGACCATGTCGACGTCCTCGTCCGCGTCCTCCTCCTCGTCCGCGTCCTCCTGGTCGTTCTCTTCTTCTTCTGCGGCGATCTCTCGGTCGAAGAAGTCCATGTCGCCGAGGTAGCCGCGCGTCGAACTCCCACGTCCCGAATGAAATCCAGTTGTAGGAGTTCAGCGCGTACGCCTCATCCTCCCGCAGATCCGGCGGCAAGATCGCTCGGCGGCGGCGCACCTCGTCCCGCTGCTCTCGGCCCTCGCGCGGCACGGGAGGGACCGGCACGCGCCGCGAGTTCAGGTACCAGGCCCCTCCCGGCAAGTTCGCGTCCGGCCATGGCACAGGCCGGTTTTCCTCACATAGCTGCCGCGCGAGCTCAACGCGGACGTACCGGCCGACCCTTGCCTTCTTGCCGGAACGCGAGTCGCTTGCCTCCTGGTCGTTCTTCGTCTTGCGGAACGGCCAGCATTTCTTTCCCATGGCGTCGGTGGGGTGGATACTGTGGGATTTGGCAATGGTTTGGTCGTCGAAATGGACGCCGGCAGCGTCTATGCGTCTATTTAAAAGGCTCCGACGCCATATCGCCTTCAATGGCCTGCCAGTGCAACGTCTACTAGTTGCGCACGCTCGCGGAAGCCGAGGCACGCCATTAACACGGCCCTGCGAAGGCTGCAGCGCGCCGCCCGGAAGTAATGCACGAAGACGAAGCAGTTGTGCCGCTGCCAGGCGGGCCCGTGCGAGGACCGAGCGGACACTTTGCGCGTCCACGCAACGTCCGCAGAGACGCAAACCTGGCCCAAATATGGGCCAGGTTTGCGTCTCTGCGGACGGCCTGGTTACTTTGCGTCGCGCCGCTGGAGGTGGTGCACGACGCATTTTCGGTCACGGCGGACACAAACGGTCGCTCAGCGTCCGTTTGCGTCGCGCCGCTGGAGATGCCCTGAAAGAGACTGAGATTGGGGCGCAGATTTCGAACCGAGGAAAAGATATGGAAGCGGGTCCTAGCACTGCGTAGCCGTCAGACAGCGTCGCTTAAGGGAAATTATAGAAATTGAATTAAAACTTGTTTAAATCATAACTCCTTCTTTTA
The DNA here is from genome assembly GCF_022539505.1 of Lolium rigidum. NCBI lineage: Eukaryota > Viridiplantae > Streptophyta > Magnoliopsida > Poales > Poaceae > Lolium > Lolium rigidum. Next base: position 230,466,149 of record NC_061512.1, on the reverse strand, counting down.
AATCGGAAAAATGTGTATAATATATCAAAATCTTCAGAAAAATGAGATCTACATTTTGGTTACAAAATCATGCATTGCTAAATAACTTTGAACCCTAGTTGTTATAGAAGAACTAATTGTACCCTCCTTTGCGGTAGACAATTTTCGTAATGTATAATCATGCAGTATTTTTTCTTATATGTTGTACGGAGTAGACTATAGTTCATACTCCTCTGTTCCAATGAATAAGGCTTATATTTATTTTTTGAAAAGTCAAGCCAAGTAAAGTCTGACCAAACTTATAGAAAAATGTATCAAGAAATATGGTATTTTGTAGAAATCATTTGAAAATATAGTTCATGATGTATCTAACGATATTGATTTTGTCTTTTGCATGTTAATGATTTTTTGTAAAAACTTAGTCAAACTTTACATGGTTTGACTTTTGAAAAATAAGATAAGCCTTATTCATTAAAACGGAGGTAGTACTATTTAAACTTCATAATGAAAATAATGTCCCTTTTAATATGTTGCTATCCACATGACCAATGTGCGCAAGACGAATGAACTTTTCCGGATATCTATTTCAGTGACTTTTCGAGTTTATTCCATTCAAAGATATCATGTGCTTTCTTCAACCAAGACCCACAGCACAAGTGAAACGCAAACATTCAAGAAGTTATGTATGTCAAAAAGTGAATATTGATTAGAATAGGACAAGAAAATACCACTAGCATGTAACAAACTCAAATACTCCCTCCGATCCAAATTACTTGTTGCAGATTTAGGATCTGCGACAAGTAATTTGGATCGGAGGGATAAACTCATTACACTAATAAAGTGTATACCTTTGCAAAAGAAATCTCAGAAGACAAATTTGATGTTTCTGTTAGCTCAACCGGGAATTCTGAAGCCAGGGAGTGTAACTTTTCCAAGTGGTCAACCTAAGAAAACATGGCAATGACGAAAGATTGTCACCACAAAATAAGAAATGGTAGGTTCAAGAAATTAACTCTGCAATGTGAGTATCATTTGTTTCCCACATAAAATGTTTCCTGATTGTAGTTATCTTACAGAAGAATTATGGGTTTACTTATGAACAAAAAATAAAGATTACCGTTGAGCAGGATGATAACGCAATGTTTATTTCACTAATCATCATTACCTTTCTCTGTGAATCTTAGCAACAGAGTAAATATTAGGGTCTCACGAAAAAGAACTACAACAGAACCTGATTTTCCATACCTGCAGCTGCGTAAGACTAGATTGGCAGGATGATTTACATCTTACAGCTACTAATTCTTTGATGTCCACATATTTTACATTCTCCAAACACTTGTATTTACAAAGAAAAATATCATCAATCTTGAAAGACAATTTCTAGCACTCAGAACCCATTTCTTAGCATCAGTTAATTTTAGTGCCATGTTCAGCAGCTTTTAAGGCAGAGCAGTATCCAGGAACGGGATATGGAGAATACGATCAGATTCTGAAAGCCAATCCTCAGCATGTTGTGCATATGATATATACCGATCTTTCACCTAGAGACAGCAAATAGGGGCCTGTCAAAAGAAAGAGATAACGGAAAAGAAACAGACATGATCGAGATGGTCTTCCATAGCACAAATTATGGTACCAGTACCACCGTAAAAAGCAAGCTAATTACCCCATGCATACTATTCTTTAAGAACAACTAAGTGCAAATATTGAAAACATATTACTCAACTGCAGAGGTGCATTGTAGTCCATCGTGCGGGAATGTCATTAAGAAAGAATGGGCTCTGCTTAACATTCTCCCCTCAGAGAGCCTTGACCTCGCAAGATAAATCACCCAACTCTGCAAGGGTGTGGTGGTAAAGTAAGCGATGCTTCTCCAGACTGCATTCACAAAGGTGCTTCCAGTGCTGGGAAAAAAGGAATTATTCTTAACAAACTTGGCTTAAATCTATTTTCTGAAAGCACTATCAACGCTACTACATAAGATGGACATGCTTATCAAAGATGATTTTTTTGCTTCCGTACAGCAGTTAAAATATGATATTCACAGACAAGTTTAGCAATAAATGTAGCAACTCGTAAAGACGACATAGAGTTAAGAATTGACTAACAAAACAATGTCATAAGACAAACCTCAAGGCAAACATAAGAACGAAAATGCTGAAAGATACAGGTACTGTCGGCATATGACGCACATAGGATCCTGCATGGTGAATTTTGATATTGGCTCAAAATACATTGAAAATATATCATGACAGGAGACGAAGTATATTAGTAGAAGTACCTCTTCACTTCCGATATAGTTCAGGTTACTCCTTGCTGGCACTGGACTGGATTTGACAATTCCATTAAACCATAGCTCCTCTCAACATTTTTTCTCTTTCACAAATAGCCTATCTATTTCACCTTTTAAGTAGAAAAGTGATTTACTATTCACCATTCTACAAATAGAAGGATTAAGGAATGTAAGCATTTGCCTGCATGCTGCACAGGTTATAGATACTACAGTGGACCATTATGAGCAAAACCTGACCGGTCAACGGTGTCAAAATTATCCTATTATTCTAACAAGCAAAAACCACAATAAAGTAATCTCAATTCATTCAGCATTATGGTGCTAGGGACCAGAACCAGAACCTCTAAGTTCTCCATTTCTTAACAGGATTGTAATAGTAGTACGCCAAATCTTCAAAGGTCCATTTTCCAAAGTAAAACGTAAGCAGCATCACATGGTCACTATTGATTGTGCATTTGATATTGTGTATGCCGCAGCAAAAGAAAGACCAAATCTCGTATCTGAATTCGCTAAAGTGCCTCATTGTACCCTGTACTACTTTTGCTTTATATGATAGCCATATTAAATCGTTCCTATAGGGTTACTTTTGGCGAGAAACACAAACACGACAACAAAATTGCATTTCAAACAAATACATGTGAAGTTTTTAATATTTGTCACTTAGAGCGATGAAGTGTCTTGTGAAAGCTAACTGGCTAAACTAAAAGCTGGTGACGAAATTCAATAAGCGACCAGCATAGCAGCAGATAAATTTACAAAAAAGCAGGTCTGCTGACTAGTGACAAAAGAACAGGTAAGCCAGCAAATAACTAATAGCCATTCTCTAATCAGGTTCTGTTGAAATGTTTCTGAAATCCTAAAAGTTACATAGACACAAATTTCAGCATTTTGAGAAAATTAGACTAATTTGTGCAAGCTGTGTGTATTTATTTCTGACCGAGTAGCAGCTGGAGAATGCAAGGACACAATGTACATTCATACTATTGTTTTAGGAAGCACTTGCATAACTGTAGCCGATTTACTGGAAGACATCATTTGACGCTAACTAATCTCCCCTCAGAAACTGCTGGACTATCCAACTTGTCTTGTGTACTTTGTGCTGCATCATCACCATCATTACCAGGGAAAATTACTGACTGAAGCAAAGGTGTGATATTGCTAACTTGAAGCCATGTTGCTTCCCACAAACTGGAATCCCCGCTGATGCTTTTCTTTGATAGGATCCCACTCGCTTTCATCACCAACAGTATGTTCTTGAGTTGCTCTGTGATGGCCTCTTGTAGCTTCTCGGTCCTACTCCCTCTAAATTTGACTTTCATGAGCTTCTCCATCATGTCCAAGACTTCCAACCACAGCTTACTGAAACTGCTCTGTGCTGAAAGATCATTAAGCGACTGCAAGAATAATTTGAATAACAGTTTTACAGCATGTAAGAGAGACACCTCCATGTTTCTGAAATCCTTTGGTGAGGAAGTCTGTGCAATGTCTAAAAATTCATCGAGCAACTGGAAAACAATGTCAAATGACATCAACCATGCTGAAGATGAAACTGACATTCCATCAACTACTAAGCATCTGTGCAACAATAACAGAGCATGATTCCTCACTTCTTCCCTCTGATCTGTGCACATCTTCCGTAGAGCCTGAATTAGCCGCAGCCACATCTCATTAATTCCTTCCGACATCCTTGCCGCATCTCCACTAGCTTCCTTAATCTCATGTGACCAGCGTGTAAGACAGTTCATTGATTCCGCCATTAGGTTCAAAGCATGGATAGATCTTTCTGCAGACCCAAGCCGAGACTCCGCAAACTGTCTTGAGGCCTCCACCGAAAGGACAAAGTTCGCAGGTGAGAGGTGTGATCCTTCAAACATGATAAAAACTAGGGCTTCAAAACAAGCGTCAGAAGCATCTGGATGGCGAGCAGTGATGCACAGCAAGGAAATGATAGTTTGCCAACCAATCTGGGACTTGATATGTGTTGCATTGTCTCTGACAAGGCGTGTAACCTCCTGGGTAATGTTCTCGCAATAAGCATCAGCCACACGAGCATCGAGTTTCAAGATTAACTGAAGCGACCTCAGTAAATCATCCACAAGATTCTCCTTATAAGGAAGCAAACGATGAACAATGTCCAGGAGGCCAAAAACAGCTTTCTCCACAAGATTGCAGGGCGTCACTGTGGACTGAACAATATGAGTTATGTGCTCATAAACATCATGCCATAAAAGGACAATCCTATCTCTGTTATTTAATGCAACAGTAATGATCAGCTCTAAGCAGAAGACTGCATTGTCTTCATCATCTATCGAGCTGGAGATCTTCCGACGTTGGCCAGCCGCCTTAATGAGGGCTCTTGCCAGATTCAAGAGTGAGTCAGCTTGTAAGAATTTGCTCTCGGTGAAGATTGTACCTATTTGGCACTTCTTTATGGTCTCTGAAGCATTCCTCTGAGCAGCAAGCTGCTCCTCGGTTGGCTGGAACTTTGGCTCTTCGGTATCTAAATACAATAGTTGACTGAACCTCCCCATTAGCCCATATGTTTTCTTAGGAGTGCTGACTGGCATGACTTGAGATGCAGCGGAATATGAAGAGGAAATCTTGCTAGGCAATGAAGCAGAAGAGGGCTCCTGATCATCAGCTGTATCGTTAGAGAGGCGAGCAGGAACAAGGCCTGTCTTGTGAAATCTTAAAATGCAATCAATTATGGTTCCCCATCCTGTGTTTATGTGATCACCATGAATAGTTGCTATAGTGAAAAGAGCCTCCGCTGCCATTCTAGCCTTGGTATCCTCACCAAAAGCTGTTACAGGATCATCATAGGAAGCGTTCCACACAATGGTGAACTTGCCAAGTTCCACAACAAGATCATTCAGCACATCGTTAAGATCATAGAATGCAGCCAGCCTAGCCACTGACAGAAAACCATCAATGCATCTCGCAAGATTCTCTTCTTGCTCAACATTACCCAAAATCACTGAGATAGCAGCAATTGTTGGCCTGGCCATGATAAGAAACATGTCATGATCAAGAAAAGGGTAGGAGTGACAAGCAATGTAAGCTGATGACCTCTTTGACTTAAACATCAGATCAGCCCAGCGGCTAAATGACATCTCAGAACATCCCACTCCTTGGTCGGGAATGGTTTTGATTTCATTTTTACAAATAGAATAATATATCTCAGACAAGAACTCCATTGGAAGATCATTCCCACCATTGATATGGCGATTGTTCCTGATGAAGTCTTCCTCGGTCATCTTCTTCTTAACCCGTACATTGTGTTGATCCGTGTTGAGCAAGATAACTGAGTATGACAGCACCAGAGTGGCATCACAGTTAACAAACAATTTTGGTGACTGCTCATAGTACCTCTCAGAAAAGGCCTCAAGAATCCTTTGTATCTTCTGTGATTCACCAGGCAGCCGGAAGGTTTCCAGGAAGAGCCTTAGGGCAGCATCCAAGTTCAACTCCTTGAAGTCAAAGGTTTTAGAGAATTCATGAAGGACCTGAATGGAGAACTCATCATGATTCCCCAGATAGTCCCCAAGAAGATTCTTGTCTAATCCAGGTGTGTAGCGGAAAAACAGGGCGACATTACGTGGATCAAGTTTTTCAGGCAAGAGATGAGCACCTTGCAAATACTCAAAACCCTTCTTTTTATCCGTATTGAAATGTTCAACACCAACCATCAGCTTTCTCTTGATGCTTTTCTGCTGGTTAACAAATCTAACCAATTGATTAGGATCATTAATGTTCTCACACTTCAACTGCCAAAAAGGAAAATACTCTCTCATTTCTTCTACCGTTTGCTGGCAGTGCTGAGGTGAATTGCCAGTCCTCTGTGCTATTGCCTGAATGACAGCAAGCAAACCATCCAAAGATAGCACATTCAAAGGTGACAAAGTAACTTCCACAGAGAATGCACTTTTAGACAGAATGTTAACTAGGTCTTCAAAAACATTAGAGCACTGTAAATCACAGTCCATATTCATATACATCTCAGCCATAAACTCTTTCTGTCGGCAAAACTCCACTATAGTCTCCAAGGCAACTTCCTGCTGCTGATAAGTAGCTCCATATCTACTCTGGGATAGTCTTAGGATCACACATGCAAAGAAAGCCTCAAGTTGAAGCTTAAGTTCCTGGCGTAAATGGTAGAAGAGGGTAAAAATAATGTTGGATACCGTCGATAGAATCAAGGGGCTGATTGACAGGCCGATCTGCATTAGATTGCGGAACAGTTCATCTTGTAAAAAACATAGTAGTTTGGGGTGTCTGTGTATGTATGAAGATGATAGCTCAATAGCAGAATTGATCAACCCCAGAGCAAAGAGTGGCATATCCTCATCAAAGTCAACTGCATTCATCCTTGGGTTCACCTCATTGTCTTCAGCTATGTTCAAAAGAGAGCACAAAAACTGCAATATTTCTACCATGCAAGGAACCCCAAACAGCTCCATCATAGCTTTGTCTTGCACAACACCAGATTTACCTTCCACTTCATCCTTGGAACTACTCAAGCACACAGAATCATTACCATTCCCCATCTTGCTAGCACTGAAACATTGTTGCTTGCTACCAGCAATCTGCAAAAGAGAATAACAAGTGATGCACGTTAAGAAAACAAATGCAATCAGTAGTAATGTTTTAAAAAAACAAAAACTTATTTCTAAACAATCTTTACTAAATGCCAGCAAAACTTATTTCAGTAAGGTTTTAATTTACAGGAAGGGAAAACTGAACTCGATTTCACAAGTTCAGATTGCTAGTGAATAAAGTATAACCAATAAATCCTCTAAAAAGAAGAATTACATGAACACATTCTCTTTTTATAGGGCTCTATACATTTCATTCTTTTACACTATCCCATATGAGCATTGCAGTTCAATTATAATGGTAAGTTCTTGCAAAAAAGAAAAACAGTACAATGGTAGGTGGAAGAAAAGGAAATCATTCCTAGTACGCGAGTAAGCAAACACTAGATTCGTATGCTTAGAGGAAATCATACCTGCTGGTCTTCAGCCGCGGTGGCATCAATGTCCGGCAAGCGGGCGAAGACACAGCGTACAACCTCGTGCATAGTCTGGCGGGAAATACGCTGTAGCAGCTCTCCCTTAGTACCAGCCTGCTGCACGACGCGGAAGCAGGTGCTGACGATGTCGCAGACGTGGCGGTTGGAGAGCGCCGGCGCGGCGCGGGCACGGACGCAGGCGAGCAGCACCTGCAAGACCCGAGCCAGGACGGCCTCCTCTGACGCCAGATCAGTAACCTCGAAGCGGCATGCCGTGACGGTCTCCACGACGGCGGCCATGGCTTCGGCAACGTTGGGCGCGTCGGGGCCAACGAGGTCGAGGGAGAGTATCTTGTGCAGGGACGAGAGCGCGGCGCCCGTGGTGGGCGCGCCGGCCTCGTCGGAGCGGACGAGGTCCAGGAAGGGGCGGAGGTAGAGGAGCGGCTCGACGTCCCCCCACCGGCTCGGGTCCCACGTGGCGACGGCGCGGCGGAGGGATTTGAGCCCCGCGATGAGGGGGTGGTCGAGCTCGTCGCCGGCGTAGCGGCCGCCGGACCAGCGGACGTTGCGGCGCATGATGGCGAGCACCGTGGCGACCTCCGACGTCAGCACGCACGCCATGGACACGCGTGGCGCCGACGACGGTGGTGGTGCGTCCATGGATCACGGGAGCGGGGTGGGGAGGACTAGACTAGCTAGTACCAGAAGATCTGGGGTACGTTTGGTTTCCGACTTTCCGCCTCAGCTGGCCCTACCAACTTTGGCGTCACCAATTTTTTGGCAGCCAATAGCCCAGCCCAGTTTCCACACGGTAGTCACTTTTTTCGCCGCCAATGAATGTGTCCGAGCGGACGCGGTTACCGCCTTACCGGCCGGTCGCTAACGCCTAGCGCACACAATGCTCAGCCCCGGCCATCCAAACAGACACGCTGGACCTTCTATTTTAGGCTGCTTGGGTGACCGTACGGACACGTGGACGGAGCGCCGTATCCGCGTGTTCGTTTGGGTCGTGCGCTGCGTTCAACGCGGCTAGATTTGGATCGCGGCCATAGAAGTGGTGGCTATTTGCCTCTAAATTCACTATAAAACATAAAAAATTATAAATATATATTAATAAATTTAAATGCTAAAGATTTATTACATAACATTATTGTCCACGCTTTCAATGACAAATTATTATTAAAAAAATGTAAAATGATACAAATGGCCTAGGCATTGTTTTCTTCGGATTTTTCTTCATTGTTGCCAACATGCGCCCACATGTGCTCGACCAAATCAGCCCTGGAGCTAGTTGTGTACAGCTAGATCCCGAATTTCGTGGTGCACATAGAGGATATCCTGGAATGATGCCGGACCACCTTGAGGAGTAACCAACTCTCCCTGGCCATCTCACTCATTATCAAACAGTGAATCATCCCGCTCTACCTCAACAATCATGTTATGCATGATTACACGAGTGGTAATCACCTCCCACAGACTTTGAACACTCTAGGCTCTAGCAGGGTGTCTGACGTTAGCCCAACGAGCTTGGAGGATGTCAAACGCCCGCTCGACATCTTTACGGGCTGCCTCTTGCTCTTTGGCAAACCTTGCCTCCTGCTCTGAGTTGGGACGTCGGATTGTCTTCACGAGTGTAGCCCAAGGTGGATAGATACCATCAACAAGGTAGTACCCCTTGTTGTAGTGGTGGCCATTGATCTCAAAATCCACATCACGGGACTGACTGTATGCTAGCCTATCAAATACCGGAGAGCGCTGCAGCACATTGATTTCATTATGCGAGCCGGCCATTTCGAAGAATGAGTGCCAAATCCATGTGTCATGTGAAGCAACAGCTTCAAGAATCACTGTGCGCCCTTCAGAATGGCCGTTGTACGCCCCCTACCAACCAAAGGGGCAGTTCTTCCACCTTCAGTGCATGCAGTCTATGATGCCAAGCATCCTAGGAAACCCCCTGGAAGCGTTGATTGACAACAGACGGGCGGTGTCCTCTGCATTGGGTTGCCGCAGATATTGTTCTCCGAACGCACCGATCACTGCTCTGCAGAACCTGTACATCGCTACGAAGCAGCTCGACTAGCTCATGCACGTGTACTCATCTACGAAATCACCGGCAACACCATATGCGAGCATCCTAATCACTGCCGTGCATTTGTGATACGAAGAGAGGCCTACCTTGCCAATTGCATCCACTGTGGCGCAGAAGTAGTTATCGTAGACCTTGACGCCATCCATTATCTGGGTGAACAACAGTCTGGACATCCGAAAACGACGACGAAACATGGCCGGCGTGAAAAATGCCTTGCGGTAGAAGTAGTCGTAGAAGAGTTGGTCGTGGCCGCGTTCTCTTTTGCGGTCCAAGGCGGCCGCGCGCCCCGGCAAGGACCCCCGGTACACGGGGATCTGCGAGACATTGTGCTCGTGGATGATCAGTGCAGCGTCCGTGAGAAAGTCATCGTCGGACTCCTCGTCTGACGACGTGTCGATGAAGTTCCTGAAGAAGTACTCGTCGTCGCTATCCATGATCAACAGATGAAATGGGACAAATTTTAGATCGCCCATTTCATCGAACACCTCGCAGGTGGAGGCCATCCAATGCGTCCGTAGGGACCTGCAGTCAATGGCCGTCCCGGCGGACTAGCGGCCTGGAAACACGATGCACGAGAGCTCACCTCAGGCGGCAACGCCGAAGCTGCTGACGCTGGGAGGTCTCACGACGGCGAGAGGACAACAGCGTCGGTGACGGTGTCCTCCGACTCTGCTACGAGGCCATGAAAGCAGCCCGGAGCCGCGTCCTATGCTTCCGCACCGCTTGTCGGCGTCTCGACGATGGTGGCCGGCATCGACAGCGCTCCCAAATCGTCGGTCCTGAGGTGGCGGCGGAGCGGTGGGAGATGTGTGCAAGGGGGGCTGTGTTTTGGGAGGCAGACATGCGGGCCAGGGGAGGACAAGGGGAGGACGCGAGCGGCTAGAGATAGGAGTCCGCGGCTACGCAAACGTGGCCCATATTTGGGCCGGCTTTGGGTCATCCCAGCCGTCGCGGCCATCCGTTTTAGGGATGGGTCCGCACGCTGGGCCGGGTTTTTGTCCGATTCGACCCATCCGGACGCGCGGGCGCGGGATGGGTCGCCGCGTTGGAGATGCCCTAATATACTCCAACGGGCTCACACATATTGGATATTCAAAGTTGTTGCACGCGTCCGTTTCCGTCGGTCCACGGACAACAAAATGATTGTGCATGGCCACGATGACCGTTTACGTTTGGGACATCCCTCCGACACTTTTTTGGCCGACGGTGTCAAGGTCGGTAATGGCGGTTAACGTCCTACCGAGGCCTGCCGCCGGCGATTGCGTGCAAAGGCGGTGAAGCACCGCCAATACATTGGCACGTTTCACCACCGCTTCGATCACGGTCGATGTTTCCCGCCCTGTCGTGGGTATATATGGTGCAGGCTAAAGGTCGAGGAGAGCACACCCGACCCAACCGTAGAAATCATCCATGGCCAAGCACGACTGCCCATGGGCTCCATTTGTTCACATGGCCCGTGGCGTCTTCCCCGATGATCCTTACCTCGCCTCTGTCCACGCGACGAAGGCGTTCGATGAGGAGCACACGGCCGCGTACGCGGCTGAGTAGCTAGAGGCAAAGACATACGCGGAGTCGGAGGTGGCGGAGGCCTGGGCGGAGGAGGCGGTGATGGAAGCGGTGGCGGCAGATGCAAGGGCGGAGGAGGCAGCGGTGCAGGCGGCGACCATGGCTGACCTCCAGGCGCAACTTGCAGAAGTCAGGCCGGAGCTCGCGGCGGCGAGCACGGCGGCCATTGCCAACCTCTAGGTGGACCCCAAAGCGCCGACGACATGGTAGGTGGAGCTCGAGGCACCGACGGCGTGGCCAGCGGTGACCATGGCGGCCAGGGTCATCGACGACATGGACGACGAGGATGAGCACGACCTCGACTTCCTCCCCTACGGTGACGAAGAGGGTGCATTTGTGCGCGCTGAGCAGGGGCCTTGATCGCGTCGTTCGAGAGCCTCCCTGAGGATGGTGATCGCCATGGGTTCTTGCGGTGGAGGCGTGAGCTTGCATCGATGCGATGGCCATGAGGCAGGCTTTCGTGCACTCAGACCTGGTGGCTTTCGCGTGGGCAGGGCGGGACCAACACGGATTGACCGGGACAACCGCGAGCTGCAGGACGCCATCACGGCGAGGGACGATCGGACGAAGCGGTGGCGGCATAGCCGAGGGACAGGGCCTGCTTGCGAGGACCTGGTGCGCATGGCGGAGGACGAGGCGGCTGCGCAGCGAGTCTGGCGGAGGCCGTCGAAGGGAGCGGCACGCTGCTGACAAAGCCCGCATACGCTCCAACGACGGCGCCGGCCCCTCAGGTCACTCCGGCGGTCAGTAGTAGACCACACGACTGCCAGTAAACCTAGCTGTAGTAGGCCATGCAATGACGAGTAGGTACGGCGGTCGTAGATGTAGGTTAACTCTAACCATCTCTGTAAAGATGGTCCTTTTGGCCAATCAATAGGAATGACAAACATTTTGCTTACGTGTGTCACTGACCATCGGGCCTTGATTTGGCCAACGCGGACGCGCGGCGTGACCGCGCAATGGTCCGTGCAGACACAAAGATACCGCATATTGATAACTGCAAAAACACAGATCAGTTGTAGCTAGTTTCGAAATAAGAGTATCGAACCACGAGGGAGCTACTGGTTACGGTCTTAATGCACTTTGCTACTCTCTACCAAAGATTACTTAATAATTGTTTTCTAATCTCGAAAATGTTTAAAGGGAGGTGTTGTAAATGGTTGCAAATAAAGTAAATAAAGCAGTAAAAACCTCATAAGAAAAGGGTTGAAACTTAATAAGATAAAGTGTTCTCAGAGATTATTGGATCCACCTCTAACACTAGTATTCATGTTAATAAAGATAAAGTATGTTTTTAACCATACTGTGCGTGGGAGAGCTCCGTAATAAAATGCGCCCAGAAAGTCATCGGTCATCGCATTCTCTAAATAACCACAACAGCTAGTCTTCTGCAAGCCACATATTGACCATTGTTGTTAAGGGATTTACCCCGTGGTTATCGATATGAGCTTTGTGAATCCCTCTTATCCCCCTTATTCTTGTGTCAAAGCGCTGATACGTCTCAAACGTATCTATAATTTCTTATGTTCCATGCTACTTTTATGACAATACTCACATGTTTTATACACACTTTATGTCATTATTATGCATTTTCCGGCACTAACCTATTGACGAGATGCCGAAGAGCCGCTGTCTGTTTTCTCGTTGTTTTTGGTTTCAGAAATCCTACAAAGGAAATATTCTCAGAATTGGACGAAATCAACGCCCAGGGTCTTATTTTTCCACGAAGCTTCCAGAAGACCGAAAGGGATACGAATTGGGGCCACGAGGTGGCCAAACCATAGGGCGGCGCGGCCTGCGAGGGGCCCGCGCCGGCCTATGGTGTGGGCCCCCCGCGCCGCCTCCAACCCTACCCTTCCGCCTACTTATAGCCTTCGTCGCGAAAACACCTGTACCGAGAGCCACGATACGGAAAAAGTTCCAGAGACGCCGCCGCCGCCAATCCCATCTCGGGGATTCAGGAGATCGCCTCCGGCACCCTGCCGGAGAGGGGAATCATCTCCCGGAGGACTCTTCATCACCATGATCGCCTCCGGATTGATGTGTGAGTAGTTCACCCCTGGACTATGGGTCCATAGCAGTAGCTAGATGGTTGTCTTCTCCTCATTGTGCTATCATGTTAGATCTTGTGAGCTACCTATCATGATCAAGATCATCTATTTTTAATGCTACATGTTGTGTTTGTTGGGATCCGATGAATATGGAATACTATGTCAAGTTGATTATCAATCTATCATATGTGTTGTTTATGTTCTTGCATGCTCTCCGTTGCTAGTAGAGGCTCTAGCCAAGTTGATACTTGTAACTCCAAGAGGGAGTATTTATGCTCGATAGTGGGTTCATGCCTCCATTGAATCTAGGATAGTGACAGAAAGTTCTAAGGTTGTGGATGTGCTGTTGCCACTAGGGATAAAACATCGATGCTTTGTCTAAGGATATTTGTGTTGATTACTTACACACCATACTTAATGCAATTGTCTGTTGTTTGCAACTTAATACTGAAAGGGGTGCGGATGCTAACCCGAAGGTGGACTTTTTAGGCATAGATGCATGCTGGATAGCGGTCTATGTACTTTGTCGTAATGCCACGATTAAATATCATAGTAGTCATCGTGATATGTATGTGCATTGTTATGCCCTCTCTATTTGTCAATTGCTCAACTGTAATTTGTTCACCCAACATGCTATTTATCTTATGGGAGAGACACCACTAGTGAACTGTGGACCCCAGTCCATTCTTTTACATCTGAAATACAATCTCATCGCAATACTTGTTCTTTACTTGTTCTTTGCAAACAAACATCATTTTCCACACCATACGTTTAATCCTTTGTTTACAAGCAAGTCGGTGATATTGACAACCTCACTTGTTTCGTTGGGGCAAAGTACTTTGATTGTGTTGTGCGGAGTTCCACGTTGGCGCCGGAATCCCCGGTGTTGCGCCGCACTACACTCCATCACCAACAACCTTCACGTGTTCCTTGACTCCTACCGGTTCGATAACCTTGGTTTCATATCGAGGGAAAACTTTCTGCTGTACGCATCACACCTTCCTCTTGGGGTTCCCAACGGACGTGTGTCAGCTGCACGCATCAAGGATTTTTTCTGGCGCCGTTGCCGGGGACCTGAAGAAAAGTTACACCACAAAGATTTCTATCTCCCACGTCAACTGCACGCTAGCAGCTTTTTTTCTGGCGCCGTTGCCGGGGAGATCAAGACACGCTGCAAGGGGAGTCTTCCACATCCAATCTCTTTACTTTGTTTTTGTCTTGCTTTACTTTACTTTATTTACTGCTTTGTTTGTTCTCTATATCAAAAATACAAAAAAAATTAGTTACTAGTTGTACTTTATTTACTGTCTTGTTTGCGTTCTATATATTAAAAACACAAAAAAATTAGTTACTTGCATTTACTTTATTTAGTTTGCTTTATTTACTACTGTTAAAATGAATACTCCTGAAAACACTAAGTTGTGTGACTTCACTAGCATAAATAATAATGATTTCCTATGCACACCTATTGCTCCACCTGCTACTACAGCTGAATTTTTTGAAATTAAACCTGCTTTACTAAATCTTGTTATGCGAGAGCAATTTTCTAGTGTTAGTTCTGATGATGCTGCTGCCCATCTTAATAATTTAGTTGAACTTTGTGAAATGCAAAAGTATAAGGATGTAGATGGTGACATTATAAAACTGAAATTGTTTCGTTTCTCCTTAAGAGGAAGAGCTAAAGATTGGTTGCTATCTTTGCCTAAGAATAGTATTGATTCATGGACTAAATGTAAAGATGCTTTCATTGGTAGATATTATCCTCCTGCTAAAATTATATCTTTGAGAAGTACCATAATGAATTTTAAGCAATTGGATAAGGAACATGTTGCCCAAGCATGGGAAAGAATGAAATCTTTGGTAAAGAATTGCCCTACCCATGGACTAACTACTTGGATGATCATCCAAACCTTCTATGCAGGATTAAATTTTTCTTCGCGGAACCTATTGGATTCAGCTGCTGGAGGTACTTTTTGTCCATCACTTTGGGGGCGGCAACAGAGCTTCTTGATAATATGATGATCAACTACTCTGAATGGCACACTGAAAGGGCTCCACAAGGTAAGAAGGTAAATTCGTTGAAGAAACCTCCTCCTTGAGTGATAAGATTGATGTGATTATGTCTATGCTTGTGAATGGTAGATCTAATGTTGATCCAAATAATGTTCCTTTAGCTTCATTGGTTTCTCAAGAAGAAAATGTTGATGTGAACTTCATTAAAAGTAATAATTTCAACAACAATGCTTATAGGAATAATTCTGGTAACAACTATAGGCCATATTTCTAATAATGGTAATGGTTATGGTAATTCTTATGGTAATTCTTAAAACAATAATAGGAGTGTACCCTCTATTCTTGAAGCCATGCTTAAAGAATTTATTAGTACACAAACTGCTTTTAACAAATTTGTTGAAGAAAAGCTTGGTAAAATTGATATTCTTGCTTCTAAGGTTGATAGTCTTGCTGCTGATGTTGATATTTTAAAATTGAAAGTTATGCCTAATGAAGATAAATATATTAAGTCATTTTCTACACCAAACGCCATACAAGTTCGAATTAATGAAAATATTAGATTAATGGCTGAATTGCATGCTAGGTGGGAAAGAGAAGAAAAACGAAAAACTTGCTAAAGAGAGTAATGTAGCTAAAGTTTGGACTATTACCACCACTAGTAATGTTGATGCTTCACATGTTGCTACACCTCCTACTATCAATGGTAAAATAATTGGTGTTGGCAATGTTTCTACTCCTAATGCAAAGCGTACAAAACTGCTTGAAACTGCTAAAACTGCTGAAACTTTTTGTGATAAAACTGCTGAAATTTTTCAAAATATTGGGGACAATGATCCCATTGCTGTAGATCATAATAGTTTAGATTTTGATGATTGTCACATCTCTGAAGTTATAAAGTTCTTACAAAAACTTGCTAGAAGTCCTAATGCTAGTGCTATAAATTTGGCCTTTACAAACATATTACAAATGCTCTCATAAAAGCTAGAGAAGATAAACTAAAACTTGAAACTTCTATTCCTAGGAAGTTAGAAGATGGTTGGGAGCCCATCATTAAAATGAGGGTCAATGATTTTGATTGTAATGCTTTATGTGATCTTGGTGCAAGTATTACTGTTATGCCTAAGAAAATCTATGATATGCTTGACTTGCCACCATTGAAGAATTGTTATTTAGATGTTAATCTTGTTGATAATGCTATAAAGAAACCTTTGGGGAGGATTGAAAATGTTCGCATTATGGTTAAAAATAACCTTGTCCCCGTTGATTTTGTTGTCTTGGATATTGAATGCAATGCATCTTGTCCCATTATATTGGGAAGACCTTTTCTTCGAACTCGTTGGTGCTACTATTGATATGAAGGAAGGTAATATTAAGTATCAATTTCCTCTCAAGAAAGGTATGGAACACTTCCCTAGAAATAGAATGAAGTTACCTTATGATTCTATCATTAGAACAAATTATGATGTTGATGCTTCATCTCTTGATAATACTTGATTCACACTTTCTGCGCCTAGCTGAAAGGCGTTAAAGAAAAGCGCTTATGGGAGACAACCCATTATTTTACTACAGCACTTTTGTTTTATATTTGAGTCTTGGAAGTTGTTACTACTGTATCAACCTCTCCTTATCTTTATTTTATTGCATTGTTGTGCCAAGTAAAGTCTTTGATAGTAGGGTTGATACTAGATTTGGATTACTGCGCAGAAACAGATTTCTTACTGTCACGAAATTTAGCCGCCCCTTCTTTAGGTAACTCACAAAATTCTGCCTATTTACGTGCGTGATCCTCAGATATGTACGCAACTTTCGTTCAATTTGAGCTTTTTCATCTGAGTAAGTTAAGTGCCCCAGAAAAATTCGTCTTTACGGACTGTTCTGTTTTGACAGATTCTGCCTTTTATTTTGCATTGCCTGTTTTGCTATGTTTGATGGATTTCTTTGTTCCATTAACTTTTAGTAGCTTTGTGCAATGTCCAGAAGTGTTAAGAATGATTATATCACCTCTGAATATATGAATTTTCAATTATGCACTAACCCTCTAATGAGTTTGTTTCGAGTTTGGTGTGGAGGAAGTTTCAAGGGTCAAGAGAGAAGGATGATACAATATGATCAAGAAGAGTGAAAAGTCTAAGCTTGGGGATGCCCCCGTGGTTCATCCCTGCATATTTCAAGAAGACTCAAGCATCTAAGCTTGGGGATGCCCAAGGCATCCCCTTCTTCATCGACAACTTATCAGGTCACCTCTAGTGAAACTATATTTTTATTCAGTCACATCTTATGTGCTTTACTTGGAGCGTCTGTTTGTTTTTATTTTTATTTTTGTTTGAATAAAATCGTATCCTAGCATTCTTTGTATGGGAGAGAGACACGCTCCGCGGTTGCATATGAACACATGTGTTCTTAGTGCTACTTTTAATGTTCATGGCGAAGGTTGAAAACTGCTTCGTTCATTGTTATATGGTTGGAAACAGAAAATGCTTCATGTGGTAATTGGTATAATGTCTTGAATAATTTGATACTTGGCAATTGTTGTGCTCATATAGATCATGTTTAAGCTCTTTCATCATGTACTTTGCACCTATTAATGAAGAACTACATAGAGCTTGTTAAAATTTGGTTTGCATGATTGGTCTCTCTAAGTCTAGATATTTTCTGGTTAAGGTGTTTGAACAACAAGGAAGACAGTGTAGAGTCTTATAATGCTTGCAATATGTTCTTATGTAAGTTTTGTTGTACTGGTTTATACTTGAGTTTGCTTCAAACAACCTTGCTAGCCTAAGCCTTGTATTGAGAGGGATTACTTCTCGTGCATCCAAATCCTTGAGCCAAAAACTATGCCATTTGTGTCCACCATACCTACCTACTACATGGTATTTCTCTGCCATTCCAAAGTATATTACTTGAATGCTACCTTTAAAATTCTATTCCTTGTCTTTGCAATACATAGCTCATGGGAAAATAGCCTTAAAAACTATTGTGGTATTGAATATGTTGCTATGTATCTTATTTCTTATAAGTTGCTTGTTGAGCGGTAACCATGTTTACGGGGACGCCATCAACTATTACACCTTTGTTGACTATCATGTGAGTTGCTATGCATGTTCGTCTTGTACGAAGTAAGGGCGATTTTCATGATCAAATGGTTTGAGTATGCATATTGTTAGAGAAGAACATTGGGACGCTAACTAAAGCCATGAATCATGGTGGAAGTTTCAGTTTGGACACAAATCCTCAATCTCTTATGAGAATATTATCTCGTTGTTGAATGCTTAAGCATTAAAAGAGGAGTCCATTATCCGTTTTCTATGTTGTCCCGGTATGGATGTCTAAGTTGAGAATAATCAAAAGCGAGAAATCCAATGCGAACTTTCTCCTTAGACCTCTGTACGAGGCGGCATAGAGGTACCCCTTTGTGACACTTGGTTGAAACATATGTTATGCAATGATAATCCATGTTAATCCAAGCTAATTAGGACAAGGTGCGAGCACTATTGGTATTCTATGCATGAGGCTTGCAACTTATAAGATGTATTATGCATAACACATATGAATTATTACTACCGTTGACAAAATTGTTTCTATGTTTTCAAAATGAAAAGCTCTAGCACAAAAATAGTAATCCATGCTTCCCTCTCGCGAAGGGCCATTCTTTTACTTTATGTTGAGTCAGTTTACCTACTTCTTTCTATCTTAGAAGCAAACACTTGTGTCAAGCTGTGTGCATTGATTCTTACATGTTTACCTATTGCACTTGTTATATTACTTTGTGTTGACAATTATCCATGAGATATACATGTTGAAGTTGAAAGCAACCGCTGAAACTTATATCTTCCTTTGTGTTGCTTCAAAGCTTTCTACTAAGAATTTATTGCTTTATGAGTTAACTCTTATGCAAGTCTTATTGATGCTTGTCTTGAAAGTACTATACATGAAAAGTCTTTGCTATATGATTCAGTTGTTTATTCATTTTCTTTACCATTGCTTCGAATCGCTGCATTCATCTCATATGCTTTACAATAGTATTGATCAAGATTATGATAGCATGTCACTTCAGAAATTATCATTGTTATCGTTTACCTACTCGAGGGCGAGTAGGAACTAAGCTTAGGGGATGCTTGATACGTCTCAAACGTATCTATAATTTCTTATGTTCCATGCTACTTTTATGACAATACTCACATGTTTTATACACACTTTATGTCATTATTATGCATTTTCCGGCACTAACCTATTGACGAGATGCCGAAGAGCCAATTGTTGTTTTCTGCTGTTTTTGGTTTCAGAAATCCTACAAAGGAAATATTCTCGGAATTGTACGAAATCAACGCCCAGGGTCTTATTTTTCCACGAAGCTTCCAGAAGACCGAAAGGGATACGAAGTGGGGCCACGAGGTGGCCAAACCATAGGGCGGCGCGGCCTGGGAGGGGCCCGCGCCGGCCTATGGTGTGGGCCCCCCGCGCCGCCTCCAACCCTACCCTTCCGCCTACTTATAGCCTCCGTCGCGAAAACACATGTACCGAGAGCCACGATACGGAAAAAGTTCCAGAGACGCCGCCGCCGCCAATCCCATCTCGGGGGATTCAGGAGATCGCCTCCGGCACCCTGCCGGAGAGGGGAATCATCTCGCGGAGGACTCTTCATCACCATGATCGCCTCCGGATTGATGTGTGAGTAGTTCACCCCTGGACTATGGGTCCATAGCGGTAGCTAGATGGTTGTCTTCTCCTCATTGTGCTATCATGTTAGATCTTGTGAGCTGCCTATCATGATCAAGATCATCTATTTGTAATGCTACATGTTGTGTTTGTTGGGATCCGATGAATATGGAATACTATGTCAAGTTGATTATCAATCTATCATATGTGTTGTTTATGTTCTTGCATGCTCTCCGTTGCTAGTAGAGGCTCTGGCCAAGTTGATACTTGTAACTCCAAGAGGGAGTATTTATGCTCGATAGTGGGTTCATGCCTCCATTGAATCTAGGACGGTGACGAGAAAGTTCTAAGGTTGTGGATGTGCTTGTTGCCACTAGGGATAAAACATCGATGCTTTGTCTAAGGATATTTGTGTTGATTACATTACGCACCATACTTAATGCAATTGTTTGTTGTTTGCAACTTAATACTTGGAAGGGGTGCGGATGCTAACCCGAAGGTGGACTTTTTAGGCATAGATGCATGCTTGGATAGCGGTCTATGTACTTTGTCGTAATGCCATGATTAAATCTCATAGTAGTCATCGTGATATGTATGTGCATTGTTATGCCCTCTCTATTTGTCAATTGCTCAACTGTAATTTGTTCACCCAACATGCTATTTATCTTATGGGAGAGACACCACTAGTGAACTGTGGACCCCGGTCCATTCTTTTACATCTGAAATACAATCTACTGCAATACTTGTTCTTTACTATTCTTTGCAAATAAACATCATTTTCCACACCATACGTTTAATCCTTTGTTTACAGCAACCGGTGAGATTGACAACCTCACTGTTTCGTTGGGGCAAAGTACTTTGATTGTGTTGTGCAGGTTCCACGTTGGCGCCGGAATCCCTGGTGTTGCGCCGCACTACACTCCGTCACCAACAACCTTCACGTGTTCCTTGACTCCTACTGGTTCGATAACCTTGGTTTTATGCGAGGGAAAACTTTCTGCTTGTACGCATCACACCTTCCTCTTGGGGTTCCCAACGGACGTGTGTCAGAATATGAACATTGAATTGTGGAGCTTGTTAACTCCGGCATTGAGGGTTCGCTGTAATCCACACGTCAAATGGTAGTTTCATCATCCAGACCATAGAGTGTAGAGTATGCATTGTATCATATTCACATTATGTGATCAATGTTGAGAGTGTCACACTTAGTGCTTAAAGTCTATATCATCCTAGGCCTTGTTCCTAAATATTCTGCTATCGCTGTTTGTTTACTCGTGTTTAACTAATAGCGACTACTCACACATGGCGTACTATTAAGAACATTGTCTAATCTTGTCGACGGGACTAAAGGCACTTTGAAGTGCATTCGCATACTACTCATATATATTGCATACCAACGTATTACAACTATCTCTTCGCCGATGACTAGTACACCTATTAGGTGTGTTGGGGATGACGAAGAGGACTTCTTGCTTTGTGGTTGCAGAGGTTGCATGTAGCAGCGGATCATTCTTTGACCTCTTCCTCCTGAGTTCGATACAACCTTGGGTGATCCACTTAAGGGAAACTTGCTGCTGTTCTACAAACCTCTGCTCTTGGAGGCCCAACACTGTCTACAAGAATAGAAGCTCCCGTAGACATCAGTGGTACCGGCGGACGGTACGGGCGGCCCTGCCTGTACCGATGCCCATTAAAGTCCCTGGAAGCTGTCCTCGCTTTGTCCATTCGCCCAGGCGCATTATTAAGTGCAAAAAATATTTCTATCACGTCAAAATGCTAGAAAATGACAGTTTTCATTGATATTTCATTATTGACTTATTATTTTAAGATCATGTGTAGACAAGCATAAAAGGGTGTGGTAGCGCGGTGAAATACAAAAATCCTACCACTACTTGATGATAACTTCATAAAATAGTAATGCAAAAAATGGTAAAAATGCACTCATCAACTTCCCCAAGCTTAGACTCTTGCTCCTCCCCAAGCAAGATATGAGCTTAATGGAGAGAGTCATCTTTGTTCATGAAGCGAGAGTCATTAAAACAAATGAGGCATTTTTAAAGAACAAGGTTTATTACATCGGATGTAAAACTAGAGCATGAATGACACCATACTATTCTCAAACTCAAATGACTTAAAGGCCTTCACACCTTTTAAGATTTAATAAAAGACAAGAAGATTACTTTGTCTAAATATCATAAAATCATGAAGTTAGCTTTTCTTCATGGATCTTACTAATAACTCTCTTTTTCACACTTCCTCTTTCTTCACTTCTTTTTATTTCACAGTCTTCTTTTTTCCTTCTTTCTCTGTTTCTATTTTTCACACGAAGGAACCAATGATTATAAAATACTTTGCAAGTAATTTTCCTATATCCTATCAAAGCTTTCTGGTGTGGAGGACCATAAAATCATTATCATGATGCAAGTACAATTATACTCATCCTAATTCACACATCTAATGCAATATTCATAATTCAATCATACTTCAGATAGGATAATGACTCAAGATTCATTGGATAAAAATCATTCACTTTTGGAGCGAAACTAAACAAGTGCTAAATGCAATCATTATCGAAATTTGAACTAAATGCATGCTCAAAGTTAATATTCGAACTAAGGGATAGATTACAAGGTGTTATAGATCTCCCCAAGCTTGGAGTCAAGCCATGTGGGATCAAATAATCCTTGCGATTATTTGATACTGTTGCAACTTCAAGATGGAGGGATGACGTTGGAGAAGCAGCTATGCGATGGTTAGCATTCTGCAACTCATAGTGCGTCGAGTTCACTGCTTCAGTCATTGCTTTCACCACTTTATTGAGTTCCTTCTTCTTAGCCAAGTCCAGGAGACGCCAACGCACAATATCCCGATGGATAATCTCATTGTTTTAATGCTTCTCTAATAGGCTAAGGCGTAGCTTGGTCCTCATAGGCGACTTAACTGGTGAGGCATGTTCATCTTTAAGCACAAAACCCCATTCATCCATGGGCTTCACGTAGATGCGAGCATTCAACTTCATCTTCTTGGTTGTGGAAGTATGGGTGGTAGTCTCCTCGTAAGTTCCTGCATCAACATCATTATACTTACGTTTTGGCGACGCATAGTGAGTCGCGATGAACTTGAAAGATTGCACGCGCCCTTTCCCCTGCAACTTCTTGTCTTCTTCTTCATCTTTTGGAGTTACCATAGCTAGGTATGGATGTGTCCAGCCACATGAAGCTGGAGTCATGAATTACAGATTGTTTTAATCATCCGTGTCATAGTATACTTCATGCTTGTTGTCCTCTTGGGACGAGGTCTCGGAGTTGTCCCATGACGGAGGCATGAGGCCGAAAGGCTTCCCTTTCCAGGACCTACGTAGCGCATAATGTGGTGAAGATCTGCAAGGATGGAGAAGGAGAGGCTTTGGGATGCCTTGTTAGGGGTGAAGCAGAAACAAAAATCTCGTGGGTTTGGAGTTTATAGTCGCAAGGAAAAAGAATCTGAACAAATTGGAAATAGATAAACCTGAAAAAGGAAATTATGGGCAGCACGACGGTTCGTGGTACAGGCGCGGACCATACCGTCCGCCCGTACCCGACGTCCTGCCAAAATCCGCAACGGACAAAGTCAGTTCGGGTCGTTGGTACGGGCGGGTTTGCACTGTACCGTCTGCCCATACCGAGTTACCGACATACGAAGAATGGATTTTTTTAATACAAGGAAAAACGAAAATGAAAGAGAAAACATATTGTATCTTTAACGACCGTCTGTATGGGCATATATGACCGTACCGGTTGCCCGTACGGCGGACCAGGTTGGAAACAAAATTCGTCGCGAGCTTGCCGTAAGTTTAACGACCACTAGTATGGGCGGGTTTGGTCGTACCATCCGCCTGTACCGAGGTCGCGAAAACTCCAATCAGCTCAGAAAACTGTAGATACCTCGAAAATGCATGTGAAAAACTGAAAATTTAGAAACTTCAAACCTATAAAATCAAAGAAAACTGTCTGACAGTAGTTAGGAGTAAAGAGTACCGAATTTCCTGGATTATCATATCGTTCCTCTCCTTGTTCCACAGATGGTGGGTAGCAAATGCTTGCTTGCACCATTACAAGAAATAGGGGAACTCCTTCATAATAACGAAGCATCTCTGGAGGAACAACGATCGTAGATATGCCACATGGGAATGCTTCTTTGCCAATGGAATCTCGTTCTTCGAGTTGTTCTTCACTTCTCTGTATAATCTGCAAATCAAATTCTTGCAAAAGAAAAATCCACCGGATCATTCTAGGCTTAACATCAGCCCTTTCAAGAACTTTTTTCAAACCCATACGATTAGTGTAGACTCTAACTTTTGAGTCAGTGATTGATGTCTACGGGTGCTTCTATTCTTGTAGACAGTGTTGGGCCTCCAAGAGCAGAGGTTTGTAGAACAGCAGCAAGTTTCCCTTAAGTGGATCACCCAAGGTTTATCGAACTCAGGGAGGAAGAGGTCAAAGATATCCCTCTCATGCAACCCCGCAACCACAAAGCAAGAAGTCTCTTGTGTCCCCAACACACCTAATAGGTGCACTAGTTCGGCGAAGAGATAGTGAAATACAAGTGGTATGAATATATATGAGCAGATAGTAACGACGCCGTGAAAAGTGCTTGGCGGCGTGTGGTTGATGGTGGTAATATTGCGGGAAGTACGGATGCGAGTAAAACGATAAACAAGCAGCGATACCGGTATTTAGGAACAAGGCCTAGGGATCATACTTTCACTAGTGGACACTCTCAACTTTGATCACATAACAGAATAAATAAATAGATGCTAGACTCTACACTCTCTTGTTGGATGATGAACACCACTAATCGTGCGAGGATTACACGAACCCTCAATGCCGGAGTTAACAAGCTCCACAATATTCGATGTTCATGTTTAAATAACCTTAGAGTGCATGACAGATCAACATAACCAAACCAAGTACTAACATAGCATGCACATCTGTCACCTTCACACTACGAAAGGAGGAATAGATCACATCAATACTATCATAGCAATAGTTAACTTCATAATCTACAAGAGATCACAATCATAGCCTACGCCAAGTACTACACGATGCACACACTCTGTCACCATTACACCGTGCGGGAGGAATAAACTACTTTAATAACATCACTAGAGTAGCACACGAGATAAATTGTGATACAAAACACATTGCAATCATAAAGAGATATAAATAAGCACTTCACTATGCCATTCATAACGATGAATAAGTATTACGTGAAATATAGCCTAAGAGACCCACACGGTGCACACACTTGTCACCTTTACACACGTGGGACAAGGAGTCTCCGGAGATCACATAAGTAAAACCCACTTGACTAGCACAATGACATCTAGATTACAAGCATCATCATATGAATCTCAATCATGTAAGGCAGCTCATGAGATTATTGTATTGAAGTACATAGGAGAGAGATGAACCACATAGCTACCGGTACAGCCCCGAGCCTCGATGGAGAACTACTCCCTCCTCATGGGAGACATCAGCGTTGATGGAGATGGCGGTGGTGTCGATGGAGGAGCCTTCGGGGGCACTTCCCCGTCCCGGCGGCGTGCGGAACGAGACTCTGTTCCCCAGATCTTGGCTTCGCGATGGCGGCGGATCTGGAAGGTTTTCTCTGGTTTCGTTGAACGTGTCGAGGTTTTTAGGTCAGGGACCTTTATATAGGCGAAGAGGCGGAGTCGGAGGGTCGACGAGGCGACGACACACTAGGGGGGCGCGGCCAAGGCCTGGGCCGCGCCACCCTGTCATCTGGGGCCCATAGGGCCCTCCTCTGGCGGCTCTCGGGTGTTCTGGAAGCTTCGTGGAAAAATAGGATGCTGGGCGTTCATTTCGTCCGATTCCGAGAATATTTCCTTACTAGGATTTCTGAAACCAAAAACAGCAGAAAACAGCAACTGGCCCTTCGGCATCTCGTCAATAGGTTAGTTCCGGAAAACGCATAAATATGACATAAAGTATGCATAAAACATGTAGATATAATCAATAATGTGGCATGGAACATAAGAAATTATCGATACGTCGGAGACGTATCAGCATACCCAAGCTTAGTTTCTGCTCGTCCCGAGCGGGTAAACGATAACAAAGATAATTTCTGGAGTGACATGCCATCATAATCTTGATCATACTATTGTAAACACATGTAATGAATGCAGCGATCAAAACAATGGTAATGACATGAGTAAACAAGCTGAATCATAAAGCAAAGACTTTTCATGAATAGTACTTTCAAGACAAGCATCAATAAGTCTTGCATAAGAGTTAACTCATAAAGCAATAAATTCATAGTAAAGGTATTGAAGCAACACAACGGAAGATTAAGTTTCAGCGTTTGATTTCAACTTATAACATGTATATCTCAATGATAGTTTGTCAATGCAAAGCAATATAGCAAGTGCAATATGCAAGTATGTAGGAATCAATGCAGTTCACACAAGTGTTTGCTTCTTGACTCAACATAAAAGGTAAAAGAATGGCCCTTCGCAGAGGGAAGCATTGATTGCTATATTTGTGCTAGAGCTTTGGTTTTTGAAAACATAAAGAGAGCATAAAAGTAAAGTTTTGAGAGGTGTTTGTTGTTGTCAACGAATGGTAGTGGGCACTCTAACCCCCTTGCTAGACAAACCTTCAAACAGTGGCTCCCATGAATTATTTTTATTTTTGGGTGGCACTCCTTCCAACCTTTCTTTCACAAACCATGGCTAACCGAATCCTCGGGTGCCTGCCAACAATCTCATACCATGAAGGAGTGCCTTTTTATTTTAGTTTTATTATGATGACACTCCTCCCCACCTTTGCTTTCTCAAGCCATGGCTAACCGAATCCTTTGGGTGCCGTCCAACAATCACATACCATGGAGGAGTGTCTATTTAGGTTAATTAATTTGGGACTCGGCAATCCCATTGCCGGCTCTTTTTGCAAAATTATTGGATAAGCGGATGAAGCCACTAGTCCATTGGTGAAAGTTGCCCAACAAGAATGAAAGATAAACACCACATACTTCCTCATGAGCTATAAAACATTGACACAAATCAGAGGTGATAAATATTGAATTATTTAAAGGTAGCACTCAAGCAATTTACTTTGGAATGGCGGAGAAATACCATGTAGTAGGTAGGTATGGTGGACACAAATGGCATAGTGGTTGGTGATACGTCTCCGACGTATCGATAATTTCTTATGTTCTATGCCATATTATTGATGATACCTACATGTTTTATGCACACTTTATGTCATATTCGTGCATTTTTCGGAACTAACCTATTAACAAGATGCCGAAGTGCCGATTGTCGTTTTCTGCTGTTTTTGGTTCAGAAATCCTAGTAACGAAATATTCTCGGAATTGGACGAAACAAAGACCCAGGGGCCTATTTTGCCACGAACCTTCCAGAAGACCGAAGAGCATACGAAGTGGGGCCACGAGGTGGCCAGACCATAGGGCCGCGCGGCCAAGGAGGGGCCTGCGCCGCCCTATGGTGTGGGCCCCTCGTCAGCCCCCCGACTCTGCCCTTCCGCCTATTTAAAGCCTCCGTCGCGAAACCCCTGAGGCGAAAAACCACGATACGGAAAACCTTCCAGAGCCGCCGCCATCGCGAAGCCAAGATCTGGGGGACATGAGTCTCTGTTCCGGCACCCTGCCGGAGTGGGGAAGTGCCCCGAAGGCTTCTCCATCGACACCGCTGCCATCTCCACCGCCATCTTCATCACCGCTGCTGCTCCCATGAGGAGGGAGTAGTTCTCCATCGAGGCTCGGGGCTGTACCGGTAGCTATGTGGTTCATCTCTCTCCTATGTACTTCAATACAATAATCTCATGAGCTGCCTTACATGATTGAGATTCATATGATGATGCTTGTAATCTAGATGTCACTATGCTAGTCAATTGAGTTTTACTTATGTGATCTCCGGAGACTCCTTGTCCCACGTGTGTAAAGGTGACAGCGTGTGCACCGTGTGGGTCTCTTAGGCTATATTTCACAGAATACTTACTCACTGTTATGAATGGCGTAGTGAAGTGCTTATTTATATCTCTTTATGATTGCAATGTGTTTTGTATCACAATTTATCTATGTGCTACTTGTTATCACCAGATTTTGGCTAATCAGGAGTTGGGCCGCGAACAAGATGGGCTTGGAAGATTACACGTGGACGATCTGTGAAGCGGCCCTGTTCGGTGGAGTTGGGCCAGATTGCCCATGTATCTGTAGTTATAGTAGATTGTATTTAGATTAAAAGTTAGAGTTTATCTCGTGCACGGTTTAGTGCACGCCCACGATAGAAAGTCCGCTGGACTATAAATATGTATCTAGGGTTTATGGAATAAACAACAACCAACGTTCAACCACAAACAAATCTCGGCGCATCGCCAACCCCTTCGTCTCGAGGGTTTCTACCGGTAAGCATCATGCTCGCCTAGATCGCATCTTGCGATCTAGGCAGCGACAAGCCTGCCTACGTTGTTCACGCGTTGCTCGTATCGAAGCCTTTTTGATGGCGAGCAACGTAGTTATCTTAGACATGTTAGGGTTAGCATTGTTCTTCATGCTGCATGTTTTCGTAGTGCAACCCTTGCATGTCTAGCCGCCCTTACGCCTATCTTAGGCGTAGGGGCGGCACCCCGCTTGATCATAGTTTGGTAGATCTGATCCGTTACGATTACTCCTTGTTCTGCAAGGATTAGTTTAATATCCGCAATAGTTAGGCCTTACAAAGGGGGAGGATCCAGCGGCACGTAGGGTGTCGTTCGTTGGCCCTAAGCAGGATGTTCCGAGGATCAACCTCGTGTTGGTTTTTAGGCCTTGTTTAGGATCGGCTTACGATCACCGTGCGTGGCCGCGAGGCCCAACCTCGGAGTAGGACGATCCGATTATGCGGTGAAAACCCCACATCGTCGTAGATCTCATTAGCTTTACCTTGATCAAGCAGGACCACCATATATTCGGACACCTCGTCTGAATCATGGGTGGATCGGCTCTTTGAGCCGATTCACGAGATAACCCGAGAGCCGATCGAGGCTCGTATTTAACGTTTACGTGTGTGCCCTGCGCAGAAACTAAGCGAGGCATCATCCACACCTTCCCGACCAGGTATAGGTCGGTGGCACGCCCTTGTGATAAACATCGGTGCGTGCGACCAGAAGGCTTTGCGGGCCGTCGCTCAGAGGGACTAGGGCCAGCCGCAGCCCTAGTTGTTCCCGGCTCTACGGTGTTGCCCGTCTCTACCCGCCGGTGGGTTTCTGACGTCAACACATTGTGGCACGCCCGGTGGGACACCCTTCGACATCGGCAACATCGCCATCTACATCCGAGATGGCGGAAAGCACTCCGGTCACATACGCGGATCTGCCCGAGGAGCTCAAGAAGGAGCATGACGAGATCAAGGCAACCCTCAAAGCCGAACTCATCGGCTCCTCTGAGAAGACCGGGCCGCACGATATCAAGCTCGATAGAGACTCAAGTCCGTCGCCCGGCGTCAACATGGTGGATCTCAGCCACTCCATAGGCCAGCCAAAGTCCTCCTTTGGTGTCAACATGGCAGGGCTTGCGAGCTGCCACGGCAAAGACAAAGCAGAAAGCAGCCACTCCCGTGGCAACAATGAAGAGGAGGCCGATCCACGCGACCGGCCCCAAGATGATGACAGGCGGTACCTGACAGGGGAGAGGATAAGACGCGTGCGGTATCAGCGTCCACTCTCCGAGCGCCTCCTCCACAAATATGAGCACCAGCACGACCGACGTCGGCACTACGACGTAGATGATGAAAGGAATTGTCGGTCTGATGCAGAGGTCAGGAGGTACCGTCAGCATGATAGGAGCGACGACGGATACAATCGTCGCGCTGAAGGAAGGTCAAGGGGGCAGGATAACATGGATAGGCACTGGGACTGTCCGTTCTTCAAACATTGCTGGGACTCAGGAATGAGCCGATTGCCAACAATCGAGAACTGCCCAGAATGCAAACAAAGGAAGAAGGACGCCGCTAACGTGTCCGTATTCGAGCGTCTGGGGCCTCTCCCACCTCGGAGCAAGCATGCCGAGCTCGCTCGGGTGGAAGATCTCGAGGAACTAGAGGACGATGATGAAGAAAATAAATATCATCGGCCCAGGTGGTGCCCTGATGGGCTCAGCCATTCCCAAAAGCGAAGGGTTCAGCGTCTGCGTGGGTTGGAAGAAGCTGAAACGATGTACCTGCACACGCTAAGGAAGGCACGGCCTGATCTGGCCGCCAAAATCCGGCGAACCCTGGACGAAGAAGGTCGGCCACAAAGAAAAGAGTGGCGCCCGCAAGCAGGAAAGCCGATGATGATACATCGGCCGACACAAACATGGTCTTCATCCTTCCATCGGAGTTTAGCGCTCCAAGGTTATATGAAGCACCCGTGGCGCAATTAGATCGCGGCCCACGGCCGGTCATCTTTGAGAAGCCAAAGGAAAGGAGTTACGAGCATCCGAAGGCCCTGTACGTGCGAGGTTACATCAATGGGCAGCCTGTCAACAAGATGTTGGTAGACACTGGAGCGGCAGTCAACATTATGCCATACTCCATGCTACGTCGGTTGGGACGCTCTAGTTCAGATCTGATCAAGACCAACGTAACATTGAGCGATTTCAACGGCCAAGCATCTGACGCACAAGGTGTTCTGAATGTGGATCTGACCGTAGGAAGAAAAACTGTCCCTACGACGTTCTTTATCGTCGACAGCAAAAGTACCTACGCCGTCCTACTAGGGAGGGATTGGATCCACGCCAACTGTTGCATTCCATCCACAATGCACCAATGCCTGATACAGTGGGATGGAGATGAAGTGGAAGTCGTCCGTGCGGATGATTCAGTCGAGGTTTCAACAACTGGCATGGACATTTGGGAGACATCAGGCCAAGAGCCGCTCTCGTGTATCAATTTGGACGACCGTGAGCGCATCGACGTGACAAAGAACGGGGTTAGGCTGGTTTTATCCACCGGCCTGACCGTGTAACAAAAGTGAATGTCGATGGATAAACGTGGCGAGACCGATCCTTGTGATCGGCCCCAAAAATATTTGTGAAGGGACATCACAAAGCCTTCACCGAGAGAGCAATGGGAGGCCGATTCTAGCGATCGGCCAGATTTATCCTCAACATCCAGTCTGCCTAGGTTCAACACATGATCCAACAGAGCCGATACCATCAGTTCTCTTGACAGAATCGGCTCGGGGGGCACATAGAAGGATAAAACGCGAGGAAAAGCAGTCTCATCCTTTAATGATGGGTATTTGAGTATGGGGGCCGATACACAAATCGGCCGAAAATTCAAAAAATTTAATGATGGGTATTTGAGTATGGGGGCCGATACACAAATCGGCCGAAAATTCAAAAATTTCGAGCATAGCCGATGTACGGCCATCGACTCAAGGGAACCCAATGGAGCAGTTATAGAGTCACGTGAAGAAGCTCTAATAAGCAAGCTCCTCAAGGGAGCTGTTGGTGGCTCGAATCCTCTCTTCAAAGACTCCTAACCCCCATTGGCAAGTCTTCAAGTTCAGCGGTGCTGGCAGGGATGTCACTTTTGGCGACCAGAGCTACCTTTGTTTCAGTGGAAGCCGCTGATGATTGTCTGCAAGACGGAGGATCACGGCCCTGGCCAACAACAAGAGCAGCGTGAACATACAGATCAGAGCAGCCCGTGGTCACCATGTCTTGATAAAGGTAACGGCTTCATCAACATTCTCGCCAGGAGCAGCGTCAGACTGCCAGAGATGAGGGGTCGACCTGAGTAGCAAGACACGAGGGGGTTGTGATTTTCTCCTAAGCCCGTTTAAGTGCATCGGCTCTATGGGTGGTAACCCTACTGCCACATTGATAGAACTGCAGAGGTTCGGGGGGCAGGCTGCCCTGGAATATCGATGATCTGGAAAGCCGACTTGTTAGAATCGGCCGATGCAGCACCACAATTGGGAAGCCGATGATGGCCTACTAGGTTGGTCCACCTTTATCCTCGCCTTGACTGAGGCTCGGGGGCAGCTCGCCCTCAAGGTCTTATTCTGCGGAGCCGACTTTCGTCGAAATCGGCTCCCTATTCATCAAAGCTCATTTGAAAAGGTGATGAATTATTGCGAAGGGAACTCACGGGAGCGGAGGAGAGGAATGTGGGAGGAGAGCCACGATCGTTGGTAGGTCCTGGACCAGTGTTGTGACTTCAAAGAGATAGTGGTGGGCAAACAATGCCTGTTCTGCAAGAGTGTTAGCTTCAGCGGTCGAGTTGATCCAGCGACAGTCCTAGGGATCTCCTGGAGGCAAAAAAGATCTGGGGTTTGCATGATTGTGGCTTGGCCCTGTTCAGCTGGAAGTTTGGAAGCACGGATGGATTTACCTCGAAAGTTGTCACGAGAAACCGATGCGCTGCTATCGGCTCATTGAGCGTGGACCAAATTGATAATCGGCAGAGTCAGTGTAAGGGGGAATCGGCTAAATCGGCGTGAAGGAAATCGGCAAAATCAAAAAGGGGAAATTTTCCATTGATGAACACGATTTCTTACATGAAGAGCTGATTGCTCTCAAAAGGAAGCACTAAGGGGATACATTGCCCCACCTACTACTACTGGCCCTATGCTACGACCCTATCTACGGGCCGTTGCTGCCCTCATCGTCGCCGTCGCCGCTGTCGGTGCTGCTCCCGGCCGGCTCGTCGTCGCTACTCCAGTGGCCGCCGGCAGGACCTTCGTTGTCCTCGTCTTCCTCGTCGTCGTCGTCGTCGCTGTCGAAATCGCTCAGATTCCCCGGCCAGGGGCAATGGCGCTTGGCCGGCGGCTCGTCGGGGAAGCTGTCGTCGTCATCCTCCTCTTCATCCTCCTCCATCTCCTCGGAGGTGGTGAAGTCGTCCCAGGAGAAGCGATCGTCATCGCTCTCCTCTTCCGCCTCCTCGCCGACAAGGAAGTGGAGGTCGCTCTCCCCGTCCGTCGAGGATTTGTCGTCCTCCGACCAGAGGGAGAAGTCGTGGCTAGACTCCTCCCCGGCCTCAATGGCGCGGCGAATGTTGGCAGCATGGGCCTCCGCCGGGTTCGGCTCCGGCGTCGGCGCGCGAGACGAAGAAGAAGAAGAGGAAGAGGAAGACATGGTGGTACAGGAGGGTTTTTGGGGAGTGCTAATGCGAAGGGGATGGGGCGGAAAAATGCTCGATGCGGTTAAATAAAAGGGGATGAGGATTTAATTTTCGAGCAGTTTTCGAGGACATGGTGCCAAAACTGTCAAATCGTGTAGAGGAGTTGGGAAGGCAAGTCGTCATGATGAAGCGTACTGCGACGGTTCTGCTCTGCCACGACATGACCCCTCGGAGGAAAAAAACAGAGTGGTTTTGAAATTGTCATTGCCAAAACCAGGGGGGCATGTGTTATCACCAGATTTTGGCTAATCAGGAGT
This sequence comes from Lolium rigidum, assembly GCF_022539505.1. Taxonomy (NCBI): domain Eukaryota; kingdom Viridiplantae; phylum Streptophyta; class Magnoliopsida; order Poales; family Poaceae; genus Lolium; species Lolium rigidum. Next base: position 230,433,066 of record NC_061512.1, on the reverse strand, counting down.
TGGGCCGCGAACAAGATGGGCTTGGAAGATTACACGTGGACGATCTGTGAAGCGGCCCTGTTCGGTGGAGTTGGGCCAGATTGCCCATGTATCTGTAGTTATAGTAGATTGTATTTAGATTAAAAGTTAGAGTTTATCTCGTGCACGGTTTAGTGCACGCCCACAGTAGAAAGTCCGCTGGACTATAAATATGTATCTAGGGTTTATGGAATAAACAACAACCAACGTTCAACCACAAACAAATCTCGGCGCATCGCCAACCCCTTCGTCTCGAGGGTTTCTACCGGTAAGCATCATGCTGCCTAGATCGCATCTTGCGATCTAGGCAGCACAAGCCTGCCTACGTTGTTCACGCGTTGCTCGTATCGAAGCCTTTTTGATGGCGAGCAACGTAGTTATCTTAGACATGTTAGGGTTAGCATTGTTCTTCATGCCGCATGTTTTCGTAGTGCAACCCTTGCATGTCTAGCCGCCCTTACGCCTATCTTAGGCGTAGGGGCGGCACCCGCTTGATCATAGTTTGGTAGATCTGATCCGTTACGATTACTCCTTGTTCCGCAAGGATTAGTTTAATATCCGCAATAGTTAGGCCTTACAAAGGGGGGAGGATCCAGCGGCACGTAGGGTGTCGTTCGTTGGCCCTAAGCAGGATGTTCCGAGGATCAACCTCGTGTTGGTTTTTAGGCCTTGTTTAGGATCGGCTTACGATCACCGTGCGTGGCCGCGAGGCCCAACTCTGGAGTAGGACGATCCGATTATGCGGTGAAAACCCCACATCGTCGTAGATCTCATTAGCTTTACCTTGATCAAGCAGGACCACCATATATTCGGACACCTCGTCCGAATCATGGGTGGATCGGCTCTTTGAGCCGATTCACGGATAACCCGAGAGCCGATCGAGGCTCGTATTTAACGTTTACGTGTGTGCCCCTGCAGGAAACTAAGCGAGGCATCATCCACACCTTCCCGACCAGGTATAGGTCAGGTGGCACGCCCTTGTGATAAACATCGGTGCGTGCGACCAGAAGGCTTTGCGGGCCGTCGCTCAGAGGGACTAGGGCCAGCCGCAGCCCTAGTTGTTCCCGGCTCTACGGTGTTGCCCGTCTCTACCCTCCGGTGGGTTTCTGACGTCAACACTACTCTAGTGATGTGTTATTAAAGTAGTTTATTCCTCCTGCACGGTGTAATGGTGACAGTGTGTGCATCCGTGTTAGTACTTGGCGTATGCTATGATCACGATCTCTTGTAGATTGTGAAGTTAACTATTGCTATGATTGTATTGATATGATCTATTCCTCCTACGTGGAGTGAAGGTGACAGTGTGCATGCTGTGTTAGTACTTGGTTTAGTCGTGTTGATCTTTCTTGCACTCTAAGGTTATTTAAATATGAACATTGAATTGTGGAGCTTGTTAACTCCGGCATTGAGGGTTCGTGTAATCCTACGCAATGTGTTCATCATCCAACAAGAGTGTAGAGTATGCATTTATCTATTCTGTTATGTGATCAATGTTGAGAGTGTCCACTAGTGAAAGTCTAATCCCTAGGCCTTGTTCCTAAATATCGCTATCGCTGCTTGTTTACTCGTTTTATCGCGTTACTACTGCTGCGTTACTACTGCTGCGTTACTACTGCTTGTTTACTGTCCTGGGCAAAGCACTTTTCTGGTGCCGTTGCTACTACTTATTCATACCATCTGTATTTCACTATCTCTTCGCCGAACTAGTGCACCTATTAGGTGTGTTGGGGACACAAGAGACTTCTTGCTTTGTGGTTGCAGGGTTGCATGAGAGGTATATCTTTGACCTCTTCCTCCCTGAGATCGATAAACCTTGGGTGATCCACTTAAGGGAAACTTGCTGCTGTTCTACAAACCTCTGCTCTTGGAGGCCCAACACTGTCTACAAGAATAGAAGCTCCCGTAGACATCAAGCACTTTTCTGGCGCCGTTGCCGGGGAGGAAAGGTAAGAAGGCACTCATACTCCGGTCTCAGGTAAAGTACTTTTCTGGCGCCGTTGTGTGTGTGCTCGAAGCTATTTCCTTTAGATCCTGCAATTGCATCTTTTTGTTTCTTGTTTACACTAGTTTGACATAATGGACAACAATGAGCTTCTTATTCTATTTCCTGATTTAAAACTTGGATTGTTTGATGCGAAAATTAAAAAAACTATGAAATCTTATTTGCATGCTGGTAGTAATATTAGTATGAACGCTTTGAACACCATTGTTGATAATGATATAGAAAGTTCTAATCTTGGGGAAGCTGGTTTTCATGATCTTTTTAGTCCCCCAAGCATTGAGGAGAAAATTTTCTTTGATGATACTTTGCCTCCCATATATGATGATTATAATGATAGTGGTATTTTGGTGCCACCTACTATGGAGAGTAAATTTTGTTGTGATTATACTATGCCTCCTACACTTGATGAGAATAATAATGATAGCTACTTTGTTGAATTTGCTCCCACTACAACTAATAAAATTGATTATGCTTACGTGGAGAGTAATAATTTTATGCATGAGACTCATGATAAGAATGCTTTATGTGATAGTTACATTGTTGAGTTTGCTCATGATGCTACTGAAAATTATTATGAGAGAGGAAAATATGGTTGTAGAAATTTTCATGTTACTAAAACACCTCTCTATGTGCTGAAATTTTTGAAGCTACACTTGTTTTATCTTCCTATGCTTGTTACTTTGCTCTTCATGAACTTGTTTATTTACAAGATTCCTATGCATAGGAAGCATTTTAGACTTAAATGTGTTTTGAATTTGCCTCCCGATGCTCTCTTTTGCTTCAAATACTATTTCTTGCGAGTGCATCATTAAAATTGCTGAGCCCATCTTAATGGCTATAAAGAAAGAACTTCTTGGGAGATAACCCATGTGTTATTTTGCTACAGTATTTTATTTTATATTTGAGTCTTGGAAGTTGTTTACTACTGTAGCAACCTCTTCTTATCTTAGTTTTATGTTTTGTTGTGCCAAGTAAAGTCTTTGATAGTAAAGTAAATACTAGATTTGGATTACTGCGCAGAAACAGATTTCTTTGCTGTCACGAATCTGGGTCTAATTCTCTGTAGGTAACTCATAAAATTAAGCCAATTTACGTGAGTGATCCTCAGATATGTACGCAACTTTCATTCAATTTGAGCATTTTCGTTTGAGCAAGTCTGGTGGCCTAATAAAATCCATCTTTACGGACTGTTATGTTTTGACAGATTCTGTCTTTTATTTCGCATTGCCTCTTTCGCTATGTTGGATGAATTTCTTTGATCCATTAATGTCCAGTAGCTTTATGCAATGTCCAGAAGTGTTAAGAATAATTGTGTCACCTCTGAACATGTGAATTTTTATTATGCACTAACCCTCTAATGAGTTGTTTCGAGTTTGGTGTGGAGGAAGTTTTCAAGGATCAAGAGAGGAGTATGATGCAATATGATCAAGGAGAGTGAAAGCTCTAAGCTTGGGGATGCCCCGGTGGTTCACCCCTGCATATTTTAAGAAGACTCAAGCGTCTAAGCTTGGGGATGCCCAAGGCATCCCCTTCTTCATCGACAACATTATCAGGTTCCTCCCCTGAAACTATATTTTTATTCCGTCACATCTTATGTACTTTGCTTGGAGCGTCGGTTTGTTTTTGTTTTTGTTTTGTTTGAATAAAATGGATCCTAGCATTCACTTTATGGGAGAGATACACGCTCCGCTGTAGCATATGGACAAGTATGTCCTTAGGCTCTACTCATAGTATTCATGGCGAAGTTTCTTCTTCGTTAAATTGTTATATGGTTGGAATTGGAAAATGCTACATGTAGTAACTCTAAAATGTCTTGGATAATTTGATACTTGGCAATTGTTGTGCTCATGTTTAAGCTCTTGCATCATATACTTTGCACCCATTAATGAAGAAACACTTAGAGCTTGCTAATTTGGTTTGCATATTTGGTTTCTCTAGAGTCTAGATAATATCTAGTATTGAGTTTTGAACAACAAGGAAGACGGTATGGAGTCTTATAATGTTTACAATATGTCTTTTATGTGAGTTTTGCTGTACCGTTCATCCTTGTGTTTGTTTCAAATAACCTTGCTAGCCTAAACCTTGTATCGAGAGGGAATACTTCTCATGCATCCAAAATACTTGAGCCAACCACTATGCCATTTGTGTCCACCATACCTACCTACTACATGGTATTTATCCGCCATTCCAAAGTAAATTGCTTGAGTGCTACCTTTAAAATTCCATCATTCACCTTTGCAATATATAGCTCATGGGACAAATAGCTTAAAAACTATTGTGGTATTGAATATGTACTTATGCACTTTATCTCTTATTAAGTTGCTTGTTGTGCGATAACCATGCTTCGGGGACGCCATCAACTATTCTTTGTTGAATATCATGTGAGTTGCTATGCATGTCCGTCTTGTCCGAAGTAAGAGAGATCTACCACCTTCATGGTTGGAGCATGCATATTGTTAGAGAAGAACATTGGGCCGCTAACTAAAGCCATGATTCATGGTGGAAGTTTCGAGTTTTGGACATATATCCTCAATCTCATATGAGAATAATAATTGTTGCCACATGCTTATGCATTAAAGAGGAGTCCATTATCTCGTTGTCCATGTTGTCCCGGTATGGATGTCTAAGTTGAGAATAATCAAAAGCGAGAAATCCAAAATGCGAGCTTTCTCCTTAGACCTTTGTACAGGCGGCATGGAGGTACCCCATTGTGACACTTGGTTAAAACATGTGCATTGCAAAGATCCGGTAGTCCAAGCTAATTAGGACAAGGTGCGGGCACTATTAGTATACTATGCATGAGGCTTGCAACTTGTAAGATATAATTTACATAACTCATATGCTTTATTACTACCGTTGACAAAATTGTTTCATGTTTTCAAAATAAAAGCTCTAGCAAAAATATAGCAATCGATGCTTTCCTCTTTGAAGGACCATTCTTTTTACTTTTATGTTGAGTCAGTTCACCTATCTCTCTCCACCTCAAGAAGCAAACACTTGTGTGAACTGTGCATTGATTCTTACATACTTGCATATTGTACTTGTTATATTACTCTATGTTGACAATTATCCATGAGATATACATGTTACAAGTTGAAAGCAACCACTGAAACTTAATCTTCCTTTGTGTTGCTTCAATGCCTTTACTTTGATTTATTGCTTTATGAGTTAACTATTATGCAAGACTTATTAATACTTGTCTTGAAGTACTATTCATGAAAAGTCTTTGCTTTATGATTCACTTGTTTACTCATGTCATTACCATTGTTTTGATCGCTGCATCCACTACATATGTTTACAAATAGTATGATCAAGGTTATGATGGCATGTCACTTCAGAAATTATCTTTGTTATCGTTTTACCTCGCTCGGGACGAGCGGAACTAAGCTTGGGGATGCTTGATACGTCTCCGACGTATCGATAATTTCTTATGTTCTATGCCATATTATTGATGATACCTACATGTTTTATGCACACTTTATGTCATATTCGTGCATTTTCCGGAACTAACCTATTAACAAGATGCCGAAGTGCCGATTGTCTGTTTTCTGTCGTTTTTGGTTTCGAAATCCTAGTAACGAAATATTCTCGGAATTGGACGAAACAAAGACCCGGGGGCCTATTTTGCCACGAACCTTCCGGAAGACCGAAGAGCATACGAAGTGGGGCCACGAGGTGGCCGGACCATAGGGCCGCGCGGCCAAGGAGGGGCCCGCGCCGCCCTATGGTGTGGGCCCTCGTCGGCCCCCGGCTCCGCCCTTCCGCCTACTTAAAGCCTCCGTCGCGAAACCCCTGAGGCGAAAAACCACGATACGGAAAACCTTCCAGAGCCGCCGCCATCGCGAAGCCAAGATCCGGGGACAGAGGTCTCGTTCCGGCACCCTGCCGGAGCGGGGAAGTGCCCCGGAAGGCTTCTCCATCGACACCGCTGCCATCTCCACCGCCATCTTCATCACCGCTGCTGCTCCCATGAGGAGGGAGTAGTTCTCCATCGAGGCTCGGGGCTGTACCGGTAGCTATGTGGTTCATCTCTCTCCTATGTACTTCAATACAATAATCTCATGAGCTGCCTTACATGATTGAGATTCATATGATGATGCTTGTAATCTAGATGTCACTATGCTAGTCAATTGAGTTTTACTTATGTGATCTCCGTAGACTCCTTGTCCCACGTGTGTAAAGGTGACAGTGTGTGCACCGTGTGGGTCTCTTAGGCTATATTTCACAGAATACTTACTCACTGTTATGAATGGCGTAGTGAAGTGCTTATTTATATCTCTTTATGATTGCAATGTGTTTTGTATCACAATTTATCTATGTGCTACTCTAGTGATGTGTTATTAAAGTAGTTTATTCCTCCTGCACGGTGTAATGGTGACGAGTGTGTGCATCCGTGTTAGTACTTGGCGTATGCTATGATCACGATCTCTTGTAGATTGTGAAGTTAACTATTGCTATGATTGTATTGATATGATCTATTCCTCCTACGTGGCGTGAAGGTGACAGTGTGCATGCTTGTGTTAGTACTTGGTTTAGTCGTGTTGATCTTTCTTGCACTCTAAGGTTATTTAAATATGAACATTGAATTGTGGAGCTTGTTAACTCCGGCATTGAGGGTTCGTGTAATCCTACGCAATGTGTTCATCATCCAACAAGAGTGTAGAGTATGCATTTATCTATTCCGTTATGTGATCAATGTTGAGAGTGTCCACTAGTGAAAGTCTAATCCCTAGGCCTTGTTCCTAAATATCGCTATCGCTGCTTGTTTACTCGTTTTACTGCGTTACTACTTGCTGCGTTACTACCGCTGCGTTACTACCGCTTGTTTACTCGTCCTGGGCAAAACACTTTTCCGGTGCCGTTGCTACTACTTATTCATACCACCTGTATTTCACTATCTCTTCGCCGAACTAGTGCACCTATTAGGTGTGTTGGGGACACAAGAGACTTCTTGCTTTGTGGTTGCAGGGTTGCATGAGAGGGATATCTTTGACCTCTTCCTCCCTGAGTTCGATAAACCTTGGGTGATCCACTTAAGGGAAACTTGCTGCTGTTCTACAAACCTCTGCTCTTGGAGGCCCAACACTGTCTACAAGAATAGAAGCTCCCGTAGACATCAGTTGGCTCAAGGATTTTGGATGCATGAGAAGTATTCCCTCTCGATACAAGTTTTAGGCTAGCAAGGTTATTTGAGACAAACACAAGGATGAACCGGTGCAGCAAAACTCACATAAAAGACATATTGTAAACATTATAAGACTCTACACCGTCTTCCTTGTTGTTCAAACTCAATACTAGAAATTATCTAGATTTTAGAGAGACCAAATATGCAAACCAAATTTTAGCAAGCTCTATGTATTTCTTCATTAATAGGTGCAAAGTATATGATGCAATAGCTTAAACATGAGCACAACAATTGCCAAGTATCAAATTATCCAAGACATTTTATCAATTACCACATGTAGCATTTCCCGTTTCCAACCATATAACAATTAACGAAGCAGTTTCAACCTTCGCCATGAACATTAAAAGCTAAGAACACATGTGTTCATATGAAACAGCGGAGCGTGTCTCTCTCCCACTCAAGCATTTATTCAAACAAAAACAAAAACAAACAGGCGCTCCAAGTAAAGTACATAAGATGCGACCGAATAAAAATATAGTTTCAAGGGAGGAACCTGATAAATTTGTCGATGAAGAAGGGGATGCCTTGGGCATCCCCAAGCTTAGACGCTTGAGTCTTCTTAAAATATGCAGGGGTGAACCACCGGGGCATCCCCAAGCTTAGACTCTTCACTCTTCTTGATCATAGTATATCATCCTCCTCTCTTGACCCTTGAAAACTTCCTCCACACCAAACTCAAAGCAAACTCATTAGAGGGTTAGTGCATAATAAAAATTCACATGTTCAGAGGTGACACAATCATTCTTAACACTTCTGGACATTGCATAAAGCTACTGGACATTAATGAATCAAAGAAATTCATCCAACACAGCAAAAGAGGCAATACGAAATAAAAGGCAGAATCTGTCAAAACAGAACAGTCCGTAAAGACGAATTTTATTGAGGCACCATACTTGCTCAAATGAAAATGCCCAAATTGAATGAAAGTTGCGTACGTATCTGAGGATCACGCACGTAAATTGGCATATTTTTCTGAGCTACCTACAGAGAGGCAGGTCGAAATTCGTGACAGCAAAGAAATCCATATCGCTGCAGCAATCCAAATCTAGTATGAACCTTACTATCAAAGACTTTACTTGGCACAACAATGCACAAAACTAAGATAAGGAGAGGTTGCTACAGTAGTAAACAACTTCCAAGACACAAATATAAAATAGAGGTACTGTAGCAAAATAAACACATGGGTTATCTCCCAAGAAGTTCTTTCTTTATAGCCATTAAGATGGGCTCAGCAGTTTTAATGATGCACTCGCAAGAAATAAGAGTTGAGGCAAAAAAAAGAGCATCAAGAGGCAAATTCAAAACAAATTTAAGTCTAACATGCTTCCTATGAAAAGGAATCTTGTACACAAATGAATTCATGAAGAACAAAGTGACAAGCATAAGAGGATAAAACACGAGTAACTTCAAGATTCTCAACATAAAGAGGGGAAACTTAATATTATTAAGATGCATATACCCATGTTTCCCTCTCTCATAATAATATCTAGTAGCATCATGAGCAAACTCAACAATATAACTATCACATAAAGCATTCTTATCATGAGTCTCATGCATAAAATTATTACTCTCCACATAGGCATAATCAATTTTATTAGTTGTAGTGGGAGCAAATTCAACAAAGTAGCTATCATTATTACTCTCATCATCAAATATAGGAGGCATATTGTAATCATCATTAAATTTACTCTCCATAGTAGGTGGCACCAAAAGACCACTATCATTATAATCATCATAAATAGGAGGCAAAGTATCATCAAAGAAAATTTTCTCCTCAATGCTTGGGGGACTAAAAAGATCTTGAAAACCAGACTTCCCCAAGCTTAGAACTTTCTATATCATTATCAACAATGGTGTTCAAAGCGTTCATACTAATATTACTACCAAGCATGCAAGTAAGATTCCATAGGTTTTTTAATTTTCGCATCAAACCATCCATGTCTTAAATCAGGAAATAGAATAAGAAGCTCATTGTTGTCCATTATGCCAAACTAGTGTAAACAAGAAACAAAAAGATGCAATTGCAGGATCTAAAGGAAATAGCTTCGAGCACACACACAACGGCAACAGAAAAATACTTTACCTGGGACCGGAGTATGAGTGCCTTTTACCTTTCCTCCCCGGCAACGGCGCCAGAAAATAGCTTGATGTCTACGGGTGCTTCTATTTTTGTAGACAGTGTTGGGCCTCCAAGAGCAGAGGTTTGTAGAACAGCAGCAAGTTTCCCTTAAGTGGATCACCCAAGGTTTATCGAACTCAGGGAGGAAGAGGTCAAAGATATCCCTCTCATGCAACCCCGCAACCGTGAAAGCAAGAAGTCTCGTGTGTCCCCAACACACCTAATAGGTGCACTAGTTCGGCGAAGAGATAGTGAAATACAAGTGGTATGAATATATATGAGCAGTAGTAACGGCGCCGTAAAAGTGCTTGCCGGCGTGTGGTTGATGGTGGTAATATTGCAGGAAGTACAGATGCAGAAAACAAGTAAACAAGCAGCGATAGCAGTATTTAGGAACAAGGCCTAGGGATCATACTTTCACTAGTGGACACTCTCAACTTTGATCACATAACAGAATAAATAAATAGATGCTAGATTCTACACTCTCTTGTTGGATGATGAACACCACTAACTGTGTAGGATTACACGAACCCTCAATGCCGGAGTTAACAAGCTCCACAATATTCGATGTTCATGTTTAAATAACCTTAGAGTGCATGACAGATCAACATAACCAAACCAAGTACTAACATAGCATGCACACTCGTCACCTTCACACTACGAAAGGAGGAATAGATCACATCAATACTATCATAGCAATAGTTAACTTCATAATCTACAAGAGATCACAATCATAGCCTACGCCAAGTACTACACGATGCACACACCGTCACCATTACACCGTGCGGGAGGAATAAACTACTTTAATAACATCACTAGAGTAGCACACAGATAAATTGTGATACAAAACACATTGCAATCATAAAGAGATATAAATAAGCACTTCACTATGCCATTCATAACGGTGAATAAGTATTATGTGAAATATAGCCTAAGAGACCCACACGGTGCACACACTCGTCACCTTTACACACGTGGGACAAGGAGTCTCCGGAGATCACATAAGTAAAACCCACTTGACTAGCACAATGACATCTAGATTACAAGCATCATCATATGAATCTCAATCATGTAAGGCAGCTCATGAGATTATTGTATTGAAGTACATAGGAGAGAGATGAACCACATAGCTACCGGTACAACCCCGAGCCTCGATGGAGAACTACTCCCTCCTCATGGGAGACAGCAGCGTTGATGGAGATGGCGGTGGTGTCGATGGAGGAGCCTTCCGGGGACACTTCCCCGTCCCGGCGGCGTGCCGGAACAGAGACTCCTATCCCCCAGATCTTGGCTTCGCGATGGCGGCGGCTCTAGAAGGTTTTCTCTGGTTTCGTTGAACGTGTCGAGGTTTTTAGGTCAGGGACCTTTATATAGGCGAAGAGGCGGAGTCGGAGGGTCGACGAGGCGACGACACACTAGGGGGGCGCGGCCAAGGCCTGGGCTGCGCCACCCTGTCGTCTGGGGCCCACAGGGCCCTCCTCTGGCGGCTCTCGGGTGTTCTGGAAGCTTCGTGGAAAAATAGGATGCTGGGCGTTCATTTCGTCCGATTCCGAGAATATTTCCTTACTAGGATTTCTGAAACCAAAAACAGCGAAAACAAGAATCGGCCCTTCGGCATCTCGTCAATAGGTTAGTTCCGGAAAACGCATAAATATGACATAAAGTATGCATAAAACATGTAGATATCATCAATAATGTGGCATGGAACATAAGAAATTATCGATACGTCGGAGACGTATCAGTGATATATGATCTAAACTTTTCACAGGCGAAGACAACTTCATCACCATTTATTTGTGTATCATTTAGAGTCCGGCTAGCATGGTGGATAATATTAACTTCATCACCATCATGTTGGCACAAAGTGGCTCCAAATGATTCATGGCTTACTTCACAAAGTAAATCGAAAGGTTTCTTCCAATTAGGCGGTTATATTATAGGAGCCTTAATTAGAGCTTGCTTAAGAATGTTGAAAGCATTGAAACACTTTTCATCAAACCTAAATCGGACATCCTTTTGTAAGAGGTTTGTAAAGTGTCTTGCTATCTTAGAAAAAATGCTAATGAATCTTCTGTAAAACCCAGCATGACCAAGGAAACTTCTTATACCTTTGATGTCTCGTGGGGGTGGTATTTTCTCTATAGCTTCCACCTTTGATTTGTCAACCTCTATACCTCTTCCTGAGATCTTGTGCCCAAGTAGTATCCCCTCTTGAACCATAAAGTGTCACTTCTCCCAGTTCAAGACTAGATTAATATCTTCGCATCTCTGCAACACTTTATGCAAATTACGCAAGCAAAGGTTAAATGAAGTTCCAAAGACGGAGAAGTCGTCCATGAACACTTCCATTATATGCTGAATATAATCGACAAATATAGATGTCATGCATCTTTGAAAAGTAGCAGAAGCATTACATAATCCAAAAGACATTCTTCGGTAAGCATATAATCCAAAAGGACAAGTAAAAGTTTTTTTAGTTGATCTTCCGGATCAACAACTATTCGGGAGAACCCAGAATATCCATCAAGATAACAAAAATGTGAATGCTTAGCAAGTCTTTCCAGAGTTTGATCTATAAAAGGCAATGTGTAATGATCTTTCTAGTTTCCTTATCCAATTTTCTAACATCAATGCACATCCTATGTCCTACTACAGTTCTGGTTGGGACCATTTCATTATGTTTATTGGGTATTACAATAAATCCTCCTTTCTTAGGAACACAATGAACGGGACTCACCCAGTCACTCTCTTTGACATGATAGATGATACCAGCATCGAGAAGGTGGATGATTTCCTTTCTTACCACTTCCTTCATTTCAGGCTTGAGTTTCCTCTAAAAATCTCCAACTGGTTGGGTTCCATCCTCCATGAATATTTGATGAGTGGCTATTGAGGTACTGATCCCTTTCAAGTCATCCAAAGAATACCCAAAGGCTTTACAATGCATTTTAAGTACCATAATTAACTGCTCTTCCTCCTTTTCTGAAAGGTTAGTACTTACAATAACTGGATATCTATTTGTCTCATCTAAAAACTTATATTTTAAGTCTAGAGGAAGATGTTTCAGTTCTCGAGGTGGTAAATCTTCATGTCCCTTTCTTTCAGGTATTTCATATTTTTCCTTAGTTGAATCATTAGCTATAGGGAGAGATTCCAAATATTCCTAAGTGTTATTTTGACTTGATCCTATAATATTATCTTTATTTCCAAATAAACTTACCTCTAAATCATCTTCAGGAGTATTATAAAGTATTGTGGGAAGAGTAGCAAGATCAACTTCATCCTCGAAGTCTTCTTCTTCAATAGTTGGTCTATGAGTGAACTTAGAGAAATGGAAACTCATCACTTCCTCCCCAAACTTAAGAGAGATATTTTCCTTCCTACAATCAATATTAGCTCCTGCAGTGTTTAAGAAAGTCCTTCCAAAAATGATTGGACAATGAGAATCAATTGGCATATCAATGACAACAAAATCAATGGGATAAGTGTAAGGTCCTATTGTAATGGGCACATCTTTTATTACTCCCATAGGAACTCTAAGAGTCTTATCAGCTAGCATTATTGTCATATATGTGTCTTCTAATTGTGAATGCTCAAGTTCATCTTGAATACCGAAGTAAAATCTATAAGGAATAGCATTAATGGCTGTACCAATATCACAAAGTCCATAGTAAGAGGATCCACCAAAAGTGCAAGGTAAAACAGGTTTCCCCGCACATGTGGCTTTGACCCTACCTTCTCCAAACTGTGAAGCTTCAGAATCAAGCTCAACTACGTTGCAGTGTGCAAATATAGCTAAAATACATTCCTTTGTTACCTCACTCTCTTCATTTGTAGCTTCATGAGTAAGTTCCTCATTTCTAATTTTTAACTCTTGTGCTCTTACCTTTCTTTCCTCCTCTTCCTTTTGTTCAGTAAGAAGTTCAGTTCGGATATGCCTTGCCGCTGTCATTGGGGAAGGTAGTGGCTCATTGTAAGACAACATTCCAATGGGTACCACTTTGGATACTTCAGCTTCAACTTGCGTTGCTTCAACAACTTGAGGTGGCGGAATATAATGGAGCCATTCTTTCTTGGGTACTTCAATCAATTCTGTAAAATCTTGAAGAACATCCAATACCATAACATCATAAAAATTAAGCTCATTAGCTATTTTTTCTTTTAATTTCGCAGTGTTTTATAAGAATTTAGACAGTCATGTTCGATTTCTATTTCTCCCTCACTTCCAAGATTAAAGCCCCATGATACTCTATTTCTACGAACTTCGTCTAGACGTATCCAAGCTTGCTCTACTGTGTGTTCCATGAAAGATCCACTGGATAAAAAATCTAATTCTCTTTTATTATCTTGTTATAGTCCTCCATAAAAGACATGTAAACATACCAATGTGGTAAATCATGATGGGGACATTTTTGAACAGTACCTTTGAACCTGAGATAGGCTCTCATTAAACTTTCACCGCGGAGATTCTTGAAATTGGTTATATCTCTTCTTGCTTCCGCAGACTTGACTTTGGGATAGAACCGAAATATAAATTCCTTCTTAAGATTCTCCCAAGTATCAATCTTTTCCGCAGGGCAAGTTCTATGCCAAGATAATGCAGTGTTGGTTAGAGATCGACTAAACAATTTAAGCTTAAGTTCATCATAAGTATGGTTTCGCAATTTAATTGTCCAACACAACTCAGTAAAAGAATGAAAATGAGTATAATGATTCTTATCTGGATCAACTTCTGCAAAACTATTCTCCTTCATAATAGCAATAAAGCGTGGATGAATAGAATATTCATTGTCATTCCCATTTGGAAATTCCTTAACGAACCCTCGGTTGAATCTTCCAAGATATTTAGCTGCATCAAGCTTATTCATAAGCCCGAGAGCAGCCATGGTACTACCTGAAACTATCAAACAACTTTAGTAAAAACAATAATAGATAAGCAACTAAGAACAAAGACCAAAAGCGCTGAGCTCCCCGGCAACGGCGCCACAAAATAGCTTGATGACTACAAGAACACATATCATTATAGCTAGTTTCGAAATAAGAGTATCGAACCACAAGGAGCCGCTAGTAGTGATCTTAATATCCGTTGCTACTTTCTACTAAAGATTACTTAGTATTTTTTGTAATCTAAAATGATAAAAGAGGGTGTTGTAAATGGTTGCAGGAAAAGTAAATAAAGCAGTAAAAATGTTATATAAGAAGGGTTGGAACTTTATAAGACAAAGTATTCTCATGGATTATTGGATCCACCTCTAGCACTAGGACTCATGTTAATCAAGATAAAATATGCTTTCAAGCATGTTTTGTGTGGGAGAGCTCCGTAATAAGATGCGCCTAGAAAGCCATCGGTCATCGCATCTCTAAATAACCATAACATCTAGCCTTCTGCAGCCACATATTGACTAGCGCTATTAAGGGGTGTACCCCATGGTCATCGATATGAGCTTTATGAATTCCTCTTACCCCGCTTATTCATGTGTCAAAGCACCGATACGGTAATGCCACTTCTCGCCGTTCGCTTTACCAGACTTCAAAGAGTAGTTCCCGCTCAAGTCCAATAGGCAATATTACATGGTGCACAACAAGTAATAACAAGAGACAAAACTAACACACATTAATACTTGAAACTATAGATCATCTTAGGTTCATCTCATATATATTCATGCTAGGGTTTCTCCATCTCCCCAAGAACTAATAAGACTACTCACACATGGAGACAATCAATAACATCATCATAATCTTGTGGGATGAATTAAGTGAATGGAACGGATTTGAATACAAATCCACAATGGCAATCAAGATTACAACTATGGTTGGAGGATGATGGTGATGAAGGTGTTGGAGATATGCCCAAGAGGCAATAATAAAAGTGGTTATTATATATCTTTATGTTTATGATAAATGTTTATATACCATGCTATAATTGTATTAACCGAAACATTGGTACATGTGTGATATGTAAACAACAAAGAGTCCCTAGTATGCCTCTTAACTAGCTTGTTGATTAATGGATGATTAGTTTCATAATCATGAACATTGGATGTTATTAATAACAAGGTTATATCATTGTATGAATGATGTAATGGACACACCCAATTAAGCGTAGCATAAGATCTCGTCATTAAGTTATTTGCTATAAGCTTTCGATACATAGTTACCTAGTCCTTATGACCATGAGATCATGTAAATCACTTATACCGAAATGTACTTTGATTACACCAAACGCCACCGCGTAAATGGGTGGTTATAAAGGTGGGATTAAGTATCCGGAAAGTATGAGTTGAGGCATATGGATCAACAAGTGGGATTTGTCCATCCCGATGACGGATAGATATACTCTGGGCCCTCTCGGTGGAATGTCATCTAATGTCTTGCAAGCATATGAATAAGTTCATAATAGACCACATACCACGGTACGAGTAAAGAGTACTTGTCAGTAGACGAGGTTGAACAAGGTATAGAGTGATACCGATGATCAAACCTCGGACAAGTAAAATATCGCGTGACAAAGGGAATTGGTATCGTATGTGAATGGTTCATTCGATCACTAAAGTCATCGTTGAATATGTGGGAGCTATTATGGATCTCCAGATCCCGCTATTAGTTATTGGTCGGAGTGAGTACTCAACCATGTCCGCATAGTTCGCGAACCGTAGGGTGACACACTTAAAGTTGGATGTTGAAATGGTAGAACTTGAATATGGAATGGAGTTCGAATATTTGTTCGGAGTCCCGGATGAGATCCCGGACATCACGAGGAGTTCCGGAATGGTCCGGAGAATAAGATTTATATATAGGATGTCATTTATGTGATTTAAAATGATGCGGAAGGTTCTATGGAAGGTTCTAGAAGGTTCTAGAAAAGTCCGGAAGAAACCACCAAGGAAGGTGGAGTCCCGGAGGGACTCCACCTCCATGGCCGGCCAACCCTAGAGGGGGAGGAGTCCCAAGTGGACTCCCCCAAAGGGGGCCGGCCACCCCCCCACATGGAAGGGGGGAATCCCACCCCAAGTGGGATTCCCACCTTGGGTAGGTTTCCCTCCATATGGAAGGTTTTTGGTTCGGGTCTTATTCGAAGACTTGGATACCAACACTTGGGGTTCCACCTATATAATGAGGGGCATAGGGGAGGGGGCCGGCCAACCCAAGACCACAACCTGGCCGCCCCATTGAAGTGGCCGGCCACCCCCTCCCAAACCCTAGCCTTCCCCTCTCCTCCATATCTCCCGCGTAGCTTTAGCGAAGCTCCGCCGGAGTTCTCCACCGCCACCGACACCACGCCGTCATGCTGTCGGATTCAAGAGGAGCTACTACTTCCGCTGCCCGCTGGAACGGGAGGTGGACGTCGTCTTCATCAACAACCGAACGTGTGACCGAGTATGGAGGTGCTGCCCGTTCGTGGCGCCGGAACCGATCGTGATCAAGATCTTCTACGCGCTTTTGCAAGCGGCAAGTGAATGTCTACCGCAGCAACAAGAGCCTCATCTTGTAGGCTTTGGAATCTCTTCAAGGGTGAGACTCGATACCCCCTCGTTGCTACCGTCTTCTAGATTGCATCTTGGCTTGAATTGCGTGTTCGCGGTAGGAAATTTTTTGTTTTCTATGCAACGTTATCCTACAGTGGTATCAGAGCCGTGTCTATGCATAGATGGTTGCACGAGTAGAACACAATGGTTTTGTGGGCGTTGATGCTCTTGTTATCTTTAGTTGAGTACTTTGCATCTTTATGGCATAGTGGGATGAAGCGGCTCGGACTAACTTTACATGACCGCGTTCATGAGACTTGTTCCACGTTCGACATGCAACTTGTATTGCATAAGAGGCTTTGCGGGTGTCTATCTCTCCTACTATAGTAAAGATTCAATTTACTCTTCTATTGACAACATTAGTATCAACGTTGTGGTTCATGTTCGTAGGTAGATTAGATCTCTCTCGAAAACCCTAAACCACGTAAAATTTGCAAACCAAATTAGAGACGTCTAACTTGTTTTTGCAGTGGTTTGGTGATGTGATATGGCCATAATGTGATGATGAATATGTATTAGATGATCATTATTGTATTGTGGCAACCGGCGAGAGCCTTATGGTTGTCTTTAAATTTCATGTTGAGTAGTATTTCAAAGTAGTTGTAATAGTTGCTACATGGAGGACAATCATGAAGACGGCGCCATTGACCTTGACGCTACGCCGACGATGATGGAGATCATGCCCGAAGATGATGGAGATCATGTCCGTGCTTTGGAGATGAAGATCAAAGGCGCAAAGACAAAAAGGGCCATATCATATCACATATGAACTACATGTGATGTTAATCCTTTTATGCATCTTATTTTGCTTAGATCGCGACGGTAGCATTATAAGATGATCCCTCACTAAAATCTCAAGATAATAAAGTGTTCATCCTTAGTAGCACCGTTGCCAAGACTTGTCGTTTCGCAGCATCTCGTGATGATCGGGTGTGATAGAATCAACAAGTGCATACAACGGGTGCAAGCCAGTTTTGCACATGCGGATACTAAGGTGGCCTTGACGAGCCTAGCATGTACAGACATGGTCTCGGAACACGTGATACCGAAAGGTAGAGCATGAATCATATGATTGATATGATGAACACTTTGAGTGTTCGCCATTGAAATTACACCTTGTCTCGTGATGATCGGACTTAGGTGTGGTGAATTTGGTTCGTGTGATCACTAAGACAATGCGAGGGATATTGTTTTGAGTGGGAGTTCACCTAGATTTTTAATTATGTTGAATTAAAATTTGAACTCAGTTTGTCATAAACTTAGTCTAAACTATTGCAAATATATGTTGTAGAGATGGCGTCCCCAATCAATTTTAACCAGTTCCTAGAGAAAGAAAAGCTTAAGAGCAACGGTAGCAACTTCATCGATCGGTTCCGTCATGTGAGGATCTTCCTCTCCGGCGGAAATCTGCAATATGTGCTTGATGCACCGCTAGGTGACCCTCCCGCGAAACCGAAACCGACGAAGTAAAAGCTGTTTACGAGACTCGGAAAACTCGGTACTCTCAAGTTCGGTGTGCCATCCCGTGCGATCCGGAATCCGATCTTCAAAAACGTTTTGAGCACCACGATCCTCATGAGTTGATGAATGAGCTGAAAGCTATTTTTGAGACTCATGCGGCCGTGGAATGCTATGAAGCATCGAAACATTTCTTCAGCTGTATGATGGAAGAAGGCAGCTCCATTAGTGAGCACATGCTCGCCATGACCGGGCATGCGAAGAAACTCAGTGACTTGGGAATAGTGATTCCTAATAGACCGGGATTAATCGTGTCCTTCAATCACTCGCCACCAAGTTACAAGAACTTTGTGATGAACTACAATATGCGAGAACATGAACAAGGAGTTACCCGAACTTTTTGGCATGCTAAAAGCTGCTGAGATTGAGATCAAGAAAGAGCACCAAGTGTTGATGGTCAACAAGACCACCAGTTTCAAGAAACAGGGGCAAGTCTAAGGGAAAATTCAAGAAGGGTGGCAAGAAAGCTGCCACGCCTCCTATGAAACCTAAGAACGGCCCTAAGCCCGATGCTCGAGTGCTATTACCGCAAGGAGAAGGGACACTCTGGAAGCGTAATTGCTCCAAGTATTTGGCGGATCCGAAGAGCGGCCTTGTCAAGAAAAAGAAAGAAGGTATATCCGATATACATGTTATAGATGTTTATCTCACCGGTTCTCGTTCTAGTACCCGGGTATTTGATACTCGGTTCGGTTGCTCATATTTGTAACTCGAAACAGGAACTAAAGAATAAACGAAGACTACTAAAAGATGAAGTGACGATGCGTGTTGGAAATGGATCCAAAGTCGATGTGATCGCTCGTCGGCACACTTCCTCTACATCTACCTTCGGGATTAGTTTTAAGCCTAAATAATTGTTATTTTGTACCCGCGTTGAGCATGAACATTATATCCGGATCTTGTTTAATGCAAGACGGTTATTCATTCAAGTCCGAGAATAATGGTTGTTCTATTTTTATGAATAATATCTTTTATGGTCGAGCACCCGAAAAGAATGGCTTATTTCGTTAGATCTCGATAGTAGTGATACACATATACATAACATTGATGCTAAGCGAATTAAATTGAATGATAATTCTACTTATATGTGGCACCGTCGTCTTGGTCATATTGGAGTGAAGCGCATGAAGAAACTCCATACCGATGGATTACTTGAATCACTTGACTTTGAGTCACTTGATAGATGCGAAGCATGTCTAATGGGAAAAATGACTAAGACTCCATTTTCTGGTATGATGGAGCGAGCTACCGACTTATTGGAAATCATACATACCGATGTGTGCGGACCAATGAGCGTAGCATCGCGCGGTGGTTATCGTTATGTTCTAACCTTCACGGATGATCCGAGTAGATATGGGTATATCTATTTCATGAAACATAAATCCGAAACTTTCGAGAAGTTTAAGGAATTCCAAAGTGAAGTAGAAAATCAACGTAACAAGAAGATTAAATTTCTACGATCCGATCGCGGAGGTGAATATCTGAGTTATGAGTTTGGCATGCATTTAAAGAAATGCGGAATACTTTCACAATTGACACCGCCGGGAACACCACAACGAAACGGTGTGTCCGAACATCGTAATCGAACTCTCTTAGATATGGTTTTTTCTATGATGTCTCTTACTGATTTGCCGTTATCATTTTGGAGTTATGCATTAGAGACAGCCGCATTCACTTTAAATAGAGCACCATCAAAATCCGTAGAAACGACACCGTATGAATTATGGTTTAATAAGAAACCTAAGTTGTCGTTCCTTAAAGTTTGGGGTTGCGAAGCCTATGTAAAAAAGTTACAACCGGATAAGCTAGAACCCAAAGCGGAGAAATGCGTCTTCATAGGATACCCTAAGGAAACTATAGGGTACACTTTCTATCACGGATCCGAAGGCAAAATCTTTGTTGCTAAGAACGGAACCTTTCTTGAGAAAGAATTTCTCACTAAAGAAGTGACTTGGAAGAAAAGTAGAACTCGATGAGATTGATGAATCTATACTCGTTGATCGAGTAGCGCGATGCACGGAAGTTCTACCTGTACCGCCTACACCGGCAACAGAGGAAGCTAATGATAATGATCATGAAACTTCGAACGAGGAAACTAGTAAACCTCGCAGATCGACAAGGGAACGTGCCACTCCTGATTGGTATGATCCTTGTCTAAATGTCATGATTGTGGATAACAATGATGAGGACCCTGCGACGTATGAAGAAGCGATGATGAGCCCAGATTCCAACAAATGGCAAGAAGCCATGAAATCCGAAATGGGATCCATGTATGATAACAAAGTATGGACTTTGGTAGACTTACCCGATAGCCGCAAGGCTGTCGAGAATAAATGGATCTTCAAGAGAAAAAACAGATGCTCGATGGTAATATTACTTGTCTATAAAGCTCGACTTGTCGCAAAAGGTTTCCGACAAATTCAAGGTGTTGACTACGATGAGACTTTCTCACTCGTAGCGAAGCTAAAATCTGTGAGGATTTTGTTAGCAATAGCTGCATTTTTCGATTATGAGATTTGGCGGATGGATGTCAAAACGGCGTTCCTTAATGGAGACATTGAGGAAGAGTTGTATATGGTACAACCCAAAGGTTTTGTCGATCCTAAAAATGCTCGACAAAGTATGCAAACTTCGGCGTTCAATTTATGGACTGAAGCAAGCATCAAGAAGTTGGAACCGACGCTTTGATAAGGTGATCAAAGACTTCGGGTTTATACAGAGTGCCATGGAGAGGCCTGTATTTACAAGAAAGTGAGTGGGAGCTCCGTAGCATTCCTGATATTATATGTAGATGACATATTATTGATTGGGAATGATATAGAACTATTAAGCAAGTGTAAAAGGTTATTTGAATAACGAGTTTTTCAATGAAAGACCTTGGTGAAGCATCGTATATATTAGGCATCAATATTTATAGAGATAGATCAAGACACCTAATAGGGCTATCACAGAGTACATACTCGGACAAGATTCTAAAGAAGTTTAGAATGGACGAAAGTAAGAAAGGGTTTTTACCTATGTTACCGGGCAAGGTCTTGAGTAAGACTCAAGGACCGGCTACGGCGAAGAAAGAGAAAGGATGAGTCGGATCCCCTATGCTTCGGCGAGTAGGCTCTATTATGTATGCCATGCTATGTACAAGACCTGGATATAGCGCATGCTCGTTAGTTTGACTAGCGAGATATCAAAGTGATCCAGGAATGGAACAACTGGACAGCGGTCAAGAATATCCTGAAGTACTTGAAAAGAACTAAGGATATGTTTCTTTGTTATGGAGGTGACCAAGAGCTCGTTGTAACAAGTTACACCGATGCAAGTTGGAACACCGATCCCGATGACTCTAAGTCACGGTCCGGGTACGTGTTTATATTGAATGGTGTCTGCAATGAGGCTGGGCAAGCTCGAAGCGGTGCATGGTGGCAAAGTCTTCAACGGAATCGGAGTACATAGCGGCTTCGGAGGCTTCATCGAAGCGGTATGGATGAAGAGGTTCATTGTAGAGCTCGGTGTGGTTCCTAGTGCATTGGACCCACTAGTCATATACTTGTGACAACATGGGTGCCATCGCCAATGCACAAGAACCAAGGTCACACAAGAGGCTGAAGCATATCAAGCTGCGTTACCACTCGATTCGCGAGTACATCGAAGATGGAGAAGTAAAGATTTGCAAAGTACACACCGATCCGAATGTAGCAGATCCAGTTGACTAAAGCTCTCCCTAGGGCAAAGCATGACCAACACCAGAATGCCATGGGTGTTAGGTACCTTACAATGTAATCTGGATTATTGACTCTAGTGCAAGTGGGAGACTGTTGGAGATATGCCCAAGAGGCAATAATAAAAGTGGTTATTATATATCTTTATGTTTATGATAAATGTTTATATACCATGCTATAATTGTATTAACCGAAACATTGGTACATGTGTGATATGTAAACAACAAAGAGTCCCTAGTATGCCTCTTAACTAGCTTGTTGATTAATGGATGATTAGTTTCATAATCATGAACATTGGATGTTATTAATAACAAGGTTATATCATTGTATGAATGATGTAATGGACACACCCAATTAAGCGTAGCATAAGATCTCGTCATTAAGTTATTTGCTATAAGCTTTCGATACATAGTTACCTAGTCCTTATGACCATGATATCATGTAAATCACTTATACCGTAAAGGTACTTTGATTACACCAAACGCCACCTGCGTAAATGGGTGGTTATAAAGGTGGGATTAAGTATCCGGAAAGTATGAGTTGAGGCATATGGATCAACAGTGGGATTTTTCCATCCCGATGACGGATAGATATACTCTGGGCCCTCTCGGTGGAATGTCGTCTAATGTCTTGCAAGCATATGAATAAGTTCATAATAGAACACATACCACGGTACAAGTAAAGAGTACTTGTGAGGAGACGAGGTTGAACAAGGTATAGAGTGATACCGATGATCAAACCTCGGACAAGTAAAATATCGCGTGACAAAGGGAATTGGTATCGTATGTGAATGGTTCATTCGATCACTAAAGTCATCGTTGAATATGTGGGAGCTATTATGGATCTCCAGATCCCGCTATTAGTTATTGGCCGGAGTGAGTACTCAACCATATCCGCATAGTTCGCGAACCGTAGGGTGACACACTTAAAGTTGGATGTTGAAATGGTAGAACTTGAATATGGAATGGAGTTCGAATATTTGTTCGGAGTCCCGGATGAGATCCCGGACATCACGAGGAGTTCCGAATGGTCCGGAGAATAAGATTCATATATAGGATGTCATTATATGTGATTTAAAATGATGCGGAAGGTTCTATGGAAGGTTCTAGAAGGTTCTAGAAAAGTCCGGAAGAAACCACCAAGGAAGGTGGAGTCCCGGAGGGACTCCACCTCCATGGCCGGCCAACCCTAGAGGGGGAGGAGTCCCAAGTGGACTCCCCAAAGGGGGCCGGCCACCCCCACATGGAAGGGGGAATCCCACCCCAAGTGGGATTCCCACCTTGGGTAGGTTTCCCTATCACATGGAAGGTTTTTGGTTCGGGTCTTATTCGGAGACT
The DNA here is from genome assembly GCF_022539505.1 of Lolium rigidum. Taxonomy (NCBI): domain Eukaryota; kingdom Viridiplantae; phylum Streptophyta; class Magnoliopsida; order Poales; family Poaceae; genus Lolium; species Lolium rigidum. The sequence continues at coordinate 230,409,645 of NC_061512.1, read as the reverse complement.
TGTAGTCCAACACTTGGGGCTTCCACCTATATAATGAGGGGCCAAGGGGAGGGGGCCGGCCACCCCAAGACCACAAGCTGGCCGCACCCCCTAAGTGGCCGGCCACCCCCTCCCAAACCCTAGCCGCCCCCCTCTCCTCCATAGCCCCCGCGTGCTTTAGCGAAGCTCCACCGGAGTTCTCCACCGCCACCGACACCACGCCATCGTGCTGTCGGATTCAAGAGGAGCTACTACTTCCACTGCCTGCTGGAACGGGAGGTGGACGTCGTCTTCATAAACAACCGAACGTGTGACCGAGTACGGAGGTGCTGCCCGTTCGTGGCGCCGGTGATCAAGATCTTCTACGCGCTTTTACAAGCGGCAAGTGAACGTCTACCGCAGCAACAAGAGCCTCATCTTGTAGGCTTTGGAATCTCTTCAAGGGTGAGACTCGATAAACCCCTCGTTGCTACCGTCTTCTAGATTGCATCTTGGCTTGGATTGCGTGTTCGCGGTAGGAAATTTTTTGTTTTCTATGCAACGTTATCCTACAGAAGGTGCAGCAGTTGATGAGGATGAAAGGGATGATGCCTTGTCCTCCTAGGATCCACGTAGAAGCCCCGATCTTGTCTTCTCCAAAGTTCCTTCGTGAGATGTGATCTGGGGCGGTGTTTCTCGGTTTTGCGGAGCTGTGTGTGTCTGATCTCTGATCCATCCGCGGGAGGTGAAAGTATTTGAGGAGGTAGTGCTCCTGGAGGGTGGTACGGGTGGGCCCTGCCCGTACCGATGCCCGTTAAAGTCCCTGGAAGCTGTCCTCGCATTGTCCTTTCGCCCGGGTGCATTATTAAGTGCAAAAATTATTTCTATCATGTCAAAATGCTAGAAATTGACAGTTTTTATTGATATTTCATTATTGACTTATTATTTTAAGATCGTGTGTTTACAAGCGTAAAAGGGCACGGTAGCGCGGTGAAATACAAAAATCCTACCACTACTTGATGATAACTTGATAAAATAGTAATGCAAAAATATGCTAAAAATGCACTCATCAAATCATTTGCAGGTGGTGCAATCCACTAGTTTGACTGGAAACTAAACTGCTGAGGAGGGAATTGAGGGTAAGCACCTTGGAAAGCCCAAGGAGGAGGCATCCCACCAGAAAAAAACCCATAAGGTTGTGGAGGGAAAGGAAAACCATTTTGATTATGCTGGAAATCCTGGAACTGCTGCTGTTGTTGTTGAGGATTCTGCTGGAACTGTTGATTTTTCTGCTGTCTATTCCAATTATCTCCTCTTCTTCCCCCTCCAGTACCTCTCCCTCAGTTTCTACCACCACGGCCACGATCAGCCATGGTACATTCTTCAAGCTCCAGATCCACCACCTCAGCTTCTTCAACTCCTAGATAACATATCACAGGTCTATGAGGGGGCAATGGCGGCGGAGGAGGGGATCATCGAACCCTAGCAGCTGTCTTGGTTTTTATATCCCCCTCTCTCATCGGTGCTGGTTTGTTGAGATGTTGTGGAATATGCTAAAGTTTCTCAAAAAGGAGCTCCACCTCCTTTTCCTCCATGCCCACGACCAGCCCAGGGCACCCAACACCCCTCGGCCCGCATCGCCATGGATGGGCACCTGTCAGCATCACCAACCCCCTTGACCTCCTCACTCCCGCCAAAAACTGGGCGAGCAACACCTACAAGGTTTCTAAAACCACGAGCTCTTCCACCGTTAGCGCCACCAGCTTCCCATGGTGATTGAGGACCATGAGCGTCGAAGCAGCTCTCAAATCCCGGCCTGAGAACCCTGGTGGTTTTGTTAGCTTGTTCCACATCGACGACATCCGTGCATTCGCTTGTTGCACCTCCTGCGAGAACGGAGATAGAGCCCTCCTCGGTGGTCCTCTCCACCTCGGCGGCTTCTCCTTGCTCCCAGCACCACTCTGCGCCGTGTCCTGGAGCTCCAGATCCCGCATGAGCAAGTCTCGTACCTTGGCAGTCTTCGGACCAGGCTTCCGCCCATGATTCGGCGCATGCAACGCCATTATCGCCACCGCTAGCGCACGAAACTCTGGCATCGCCTCGCTCTCCCACCGCTGCATCTGCTCCGAGGGTGAAGAGCTCGGAATCAATGGCAATTGGCCCAAACGAGCCAACGCAAAAGCTGAAGCATCTACTGTCAGCTGATTGAGTTGCTCCTTCCTTGGACGCCTTGTCAAACGCCTGCCTCGACCTCGCCATTTCCGATCTATTACCCGGACGCGCAGCGCCTTCGCGAGGTCCCATCTTCTCCGTCCCAACTCCGACACCAAGCTCCCCCTGCTGCGACCTCTCACTAGCCTCTTCTCCCTCTTCATCCACGCAGATCGCCAGCGTCAGCCTTCTATTTGCTCTGGATTTTTGGAGGAACCTAGCTATCGGCAGCGAGAGCGAGGAGGGTGAAACTCGGTGCTGTTCCGCAGGCAAGTGGCGGAAGGAGATGCCCGCGCGATATGGAGGAACCCCCTCTCCGCCCTGGCCCGCCATGGACGGGAATCGAGGTGATCCCACCATGAATAGTGCCACGGGTCGGACGTGCACCAGAGTCGCCTAGAAATCGCGAGAGGAGAGACATTTAGCCATGTCCCGGTTCGGGGATTTTTATGAAGTAATGTGTTGATCTAAAAAATAGTTAAACCATGGAAGATTTTTGGCAGCAATGAGATTTTCAACCTGATATACGATGACTCTAAAATACATACCATGACATTCTAAAGAGTAAGTGGCATCGGATAAGCCATATGTGTGAGGTGCATTTCATGCATTTTTCGATGCCGCATGAGCACTTTTCAAATGCTGCAAACTCGTGTAAGTTTTGCTATGAACACACAAGTGAGGTGTTGCAATGATTCTAGTGCGTGCTGCAGATGTTGCTTTAATGCTGCAATATTTGTGGGTAGCTGCAAATGTTCTCCTCCTACACTACATAGTGTTGCCTTTATTGTGGATTTATTACAACGGTTGGGGATTTACTGCGACTAGAGGGAGTTTGTTGCATACTTTTTTTTTTTTGCTATATTGGTGTTTTGTATTGCTACGATGTAGTTGTATGTTTTTTTACCCAGTGCAGAAGAAATGCTGCAATGACACTACAATATCACAAAAAATTGCTATGTGGGTCAGTGTATTCTAATCGGATGGATGTGATTTGCGTTTTACTAATTTCCTCATTTCTGACGGTGGGGGAGGCGGAGGATGGAATCCTCGTATACCTGGGATGCTCGGCAGTTGCCTTCAAGCAAAACCTTGTTATGAAAAAAGGAAATTTTGCCAAAATAAAATTATGGGACCGTGGGAACAAAATGAAAATTTTGAATTTGGAAACTTATTCATGGCTTCGTTACACAAAACTACACCATATGGACGTCACTGGGATGGGCAGCGTCCAGTGAGCTACGGTGGAAGCTTTTAAGTTCTAATATCGGCACCTCGAAACATCATTGATGGCCCCTGATCTCTTGCAATTGCTGGACTAAATCTTGTTGTAAAGAGGAGGGAAACGCCATGGCGCCGCCCCCTCCACATCGTCTAGAAACCCACTTTGATGGCAGAACTCTACGGTGTCCGCGATGGTCTCCTCTAGCGACCGGCAGCTCCACCCCAGCTTCTTCAGCTTGTCAGTGGTCATCGGCGCTGGGTGTTCCATGTCATCGATGCTGTCCCTGAATTTTTTGCCAAAGTGAATGGAGTCAGTCAGAGCTAAACGTTTGCCTGAGAGTTTTCAGTGCACGAAGAGAAAAAGTGTCATGCATACTTGGTGATGTGAGGGTATTCAGGGTACGTGCTCTTCAGCAGCTCCCTCAGGTTCTGGGCGGTGATGATATGTGGCGCGCAGATGTGCCTGCCGGAGGCCTCAGGCGCCTCGTAGAGCAGAAGCAGAGCATCGGCGGTGTCGCGCACGTCCACGATGTGCCATAGCTTGTCCCTCATCCGGTCAGGTCCTCCTGCAGCCACGAACAGTCCTCAAACCAGTGAGAAACAAGAACAAGGAGACGATGTATATATGATCATGTTCTTCTGAATGTGAGATGATGACAGAAACCACCTTTGAGGAAGTAGATGAGGAACTGGCTGCTCGCGTTCACCGTTGGCTGCAGCAGGGGGCCAAACACCACCGCTGGGTTCAGAGTGACCACGTCCAAGCCGGTCCGCTGTGCGTATTCATGCGCTGCCTTCTCCGCTGTGATCTTGGAAACAGAATACCATTCCTGCACAACCATGGCGAAGATGATAAGAACTGTGAAGTCTGTCAAAGAATTGTTGGATTTAAGATCACACCCAAAACTATCGTGCTTCTCTGCTACCTCGTTGTTCCTGCAAAATTCTACGTCTGACCAGCTGTTTTCATCCTTGATCTTGTCTGTGGGCCAACCTTTGGGGTTGATATCGACGGCAACTATGGATGAAACAACAACCACTCGCCGAACTTTGGCGGCCGATGCAGCCTCCAGTACATTTTTGGTACCAACGACAGCAGGACGCACAACTTCAACCTGTATATGTATGGCATAAATATGTTCAGTCTAAGATTACACTCTGAAACGTGTCATAAATTAGATCTTGACAAGTGTAAAACTTGCCTCCGGATCAGTCAGATTCGCGGAAGGAACCGGAGAGGCGACGTGGAAAACCCCCTGGCATCCCGCTATGGCAGCCGTCATCGCTTCATAATCGAGGAGATCGGCTTTGAAAAGCTTGAGATTTTCAGAAGCCTTCTCTAACTGTTAGAGATATATTCCGTGTGCAGTTTAGGTAGTCTAGGATAGAGATAGATCTCGTGTCTTGTCTTGCACTCCAAGATGATCCCTGTACGCCTATATATACTCGCCCATGAGGCTCAATAATACATCCAACACATTACGCCAATCTCTCTCCCTTTCTATCGTTCTACATGGTATCAGCCGCAAGTTCCTGACCTAGCCGCCGCATAGCTTCCGCGCCGCGCCGCCCCCGGGAAGGTCTCTCCATGGCCTACTCCGGGGGCCGCGCAACCCGTATGAGGGTTCGTCCGCCGATCTGTTGATCTGCTGCCCTCGAGTCCTTTTTTTTTCCAATCCGTAGATTTGTTTTCTTTTTGCTCCGCCGGTCGCTCGACCGGTGTTTTCTTTTTTGGTTTTGCCGATCATAGATCGGATTGAGTCGCCCACCGCCGTCGTCATCACGCGTCTCTACTCCAACCTCGGCATCGACTGCACCAGCCATCTTCATCAACCGCGCGGCATGGCCGCACGCGTCACACACGGGACGCCTACGTGCGACGCAGCAGGCTGTCTCGCCCGCGCGGTCTCCATCGCTGGTCCATCTTCGCCGTCATCGCCCGGGACATCACCGACAACGTCGCCAACGACTCCAATCTGCGGCACGTCGTCCACGCCATGGCGCGTACAACGCCGCCATCGGTCTGATCAACCGACCGCGCGCACGTCTCCGCCAAGCACGTCCCCGAGCACGCGCCTACCACCGATCGAGCTACGGGCTGCCGCTGCGTCGCCCCTTCGGGCCGTAGCGCCGCCGCCTTTGGTCCATGCTACCGGCCTCCGATGCGCCTTCCAAGACGTGTACGTTGCTGGTGGCCTCCCGCCGCTGCATCGACTCGCGCCCTGCAGCTACGCCGGCCCCTCGGGCCGAGACGTCGCCGCACGCAGTCTACTTCGCCGTCCCCGCGCACCGACGTTCCAGGCTACTACCGCGCCGCCTCATCGGCGCAGGTCACCACCGTCAGCGCAAGGTCTACGTCAAGCCGTCGGGTTCCTCCTCGCCAACTTCGAGTACCGCCGCCGCACCTCCACAGGTACCCTGCATGACCACTCTGGTCGTAGCAGGCCTCGCCGACCACCTCTACAGTCTAGGCATCCAGCATGGTCACTCCTGGTCACCGCTGGTTTCGCCGCCTTCTATGTCTCCGTCCACCACGACCTCGCGGTCCATGATGGTCCCTTCCCTCGCACGCCCGGTATTGGCAACACCGACGCGTGCCTTCTTCCCCGACGCGTCCCCGAGCCTGGCAAGCTCGGGCCAGCGCCTCGTCTTCATCGGCTTCGACAACGTCTTCATCGGCATCGACTCTTCTACGACTGACTCGACCGCATCGCCGACTTCGTCTTTGCGTACTCGGTTCTGGCAAAACCGGAGTATGCCTTCGTCCCCGGCGTGCGCCTAGTTCTGGCAAAACTAGGGAAGCACCTCGTCCTCGACGGCTCAGACTGCATCGACTTCGGCATCGACCATCTCCACGACTGCCTCGATGCGTCTCCGTCACTCTCCTCGCGCACTATGCGCTTGCGGCTTCATGTGCGGCTACCTCGACACCGGCACCCGACCACGACATCGACCACGGCATCCCCTCGCGCGGCTACCCCGACCAAGGTTGCACCGCCCAACGCTCTCGGCTCCCTCGACATCGGCACAAGGGCTACCACCTCGCCTGCGCCTCACCAGCTTCCTCTACAGTCCAAGCATCCGCGACGCAACTCCGTCCACGACGCTCCCGCTGTGACTGCGGGGAGTGTCAGCCTTCCGGGGTCCACTCGGTTTATCTCCAGTCTGACCGTCCGCGACGCTACTGTTGTTCACGTCGCTCCCGCTACGACTGCGGGGGAGTGTTAGAGATATATTCCGTGTGCAGTTTAGGTAGTCTAGGATAGAGATAGATCTCGTGTCTTGTCTTGCACTCCAAGATGATCCCTGTACGCCTATATATACTCGCCCATGAGGCTCAATAATACATCCAACACATTACGCCAATCTCTCTCCCTTTCTATCGTTCTACACTAACGACCTCAGATGGCCGGTCTTCTTCTCACCTGAAACATGATCCGAATAAATCATTTGTTTATGACATTAATACTATATAGTAAAACCGTATTTTCTTCAACAAAACAGCTGCATCGATGCCAAAGATGGTCGGAAAGAAATGCTAAAAACAAAGTCCACTTGAGACTGGGAGTGTAGACTGAAAATACATAACCAAAAGTAGGTACAATAGTCTGACGGGAACGTCAAGGCCCAGGGCCGCCATACGTGTCTCGGTTTAAACAAAGAGCATCTCCCCAATCTCGATTCTAACCGGAGGTTCTCCGGCGCCTCCGTTTCTGAGCCGCCGGTAAAGCTATCGGCGTCGGCAAGCAACGACCTCTGGTCACGGTCACGCTCTTCGATGTCTTCACCTCGACAGGGAAAACAACACAAGCTATATATAACCTGTGTGCCTTACGAGGCCACGATCATCGATCAGCACAGCACGTCGTCAACACCAAAATACACCTGTGCGAGCACGGTGGAGCTTTTCCGTGGTACGTGATCCGAATCTGAGGACCGGGACGGTCTAGGGGAGCTAGTTGTCGGGAGCGAAAGGGGGCCGGAAGTGAGCATAGACGCACACTCACAAGGGACGCAAAGCAAGCAGCCACATACCGAGGTCGCGGACCGTGCCGTGGACGGTGTAGCCGCGGGCGAGGAGGAGCTTCACGAGCCATGACGCGATATACCCGCCGGCGCCGGTGACGCACACCGTCTCGCCTGCAACTCCTGGCATGGCTCCTCCACAGATAGCGCGCGAGCGAGCTGCACTCTTGGTCTGTGGTTGCTAGAGCGGTCGTAGCGGGAATGCGAAACCAAGTGGAAAGCTACGGTGTCCGGAAGCAGCCAAGAGCCCAAGACTGACAGCGAGCTGGAGCGAGATTTCCAGGGCTCAAACGTACCAATCGGCACTAGTTTATCTCCGAAACTTTGGGCGCCCCGTAGATTAGAATCTTTATGTGAAGCAGAACTCACATGGAGCTCTGATCTAATGCTTAAATTAAGGTTCAGTATGGAACACGCTCGCGTATTTAAGCTATTTAAAACTCCAGCGTTCGACTGTATCATCGTTGCAGTGCGCTCAAGATGCTTATATTAGTTTTTTCTACATCGAGAATGACGATCATGAAAAATTCGCTGGGATCATGACGGCGATTTACACAAAAATAACCTAAAAGTGGAAGAAAAGCACAGACTAACCCTCCGGCGAAACTATTTCACCAATCTAACCCTTTTGTGTGGCGCCCCTCCCACGGGCGCCACACATGCCCATGTGGCTCCCCTCCTGCCGGCGCCACACACCCAGCCGACGTGGCCCCCTCGCCGCTGAGCTGGTGCGCCCGTCCGACGTGGCAGCATGTGTGGCGCCCCTCCCAACGGCGCCACACATGCCAACTTATATCATGTTTCCGGTCGAAAACATCCAGGGGCTCCGGAACGTCTGGGACTTAGCCGTTTTGCGAGGCTCGATGTGTGGCGCCGATGCCGCGGGCGCCACACTAGCATGTGTGGCGCCGATGCCACGGGCGCCACACATCCACTTAAGTGTGGCGCCCGCGCCCGCGCCCAGCCCGACCCAGCCAGTTTCTTCTCTTCTCTCTGTTCCTCCCAGGAAACCGCCGCCGCCGCCGAGTCCCCTTCGCCCCCACCAAATCGACCAAGCAATCGTCGGATCCGGCCGGCCAAGTCCTTCCTCTTCCATTCCTCAAGGTATTCCCCTTCGATTCCCTCCGATTCGTCCACTATTGTTGGTGGATTTGGTAGATTTGGGTATGAACCCTAGACATGGAAATTCATGTTGGTGGATTTACATATGAACCATTGATATGTTAGTGCATTTGGCTCTGAACCTAGCAAGATTTGGATATGTTGGTGGATTTGGATATGAACCCTAGATTTGGTGGAACCCTAGATATGAAATTTTACATGTATGTGTTGAAATGGCTATGTATGTGTTGAAATGGCTATGAACCCTAGATTTGGCTATGTAGATATAAAATGGCTATGTAAGTGTTGAATGTGTATGTGTAGGAACCCTACATATGTTAGTGGATTTGGATATGAACCCTAGATTTGGATATGTTGGTGGATTTGGATATGAACCCTAGATTTGGCTATGTAGATATAAAATGGCTATGTATGTGTTCAAATTCTATGTATGTATGTCTTGAAATGTCTACTATTTGTGATGGAATAACTCATATTTGAACCAAATATTTGTTGGAACCCTAGATATGAATGTATGTGTGTATGTATGGAACTCTCATGTATTTGGATATGAACTCTCATGTATGTGTTACTCATTTTTGTTAGTGGAATGACTCATAATATGGTTGTGTAAACATGTAGGATGGTGTGGCTTCTGGATGAAGAGTACGACGAGGAGCACCGGGCTGTTCATATGACGGAGAGGGGAACGGATCTTCACCCTTTGAAGATTCGTTACCATGGCACACCGGATATACCTTATGACGAGAGGTACACGGAGTTCATCCGGCCTACCGGTCTTATGCCGTTCATATCCCTTGTAAGCCGTGGGGGGCCACACATGAACCCCTCGGCACTCACCGCCCTTGTCGACCGGTGGAGGCCGGAGACTCACACCTTCCACTTGAGGGCCGGCGAGATGGCCCCTACTCTACAGGATGTTTCCATGATCCTTGCACTACCTATTCAGGGCGAGCCACTTGTGTATGAACACAGCTTCGATGGGTGGCGCCGGCGAGATGGTGGGGCTTATTGGCAGGGCTCCTCCGCCGCCGGAAAATCCAAAGGAGAGAGTTCCCGCCGGCGCGTCTTTCTCTTGGATCGGAACTAACTTTGCGGAATGCCCCATAGAGGCCGACGAGGACACTCGGAGGACGTACGCCCGCGTGTACTTATGGTACATGATTTCCAGGACTCTCTTTCCTGACAGTGGGGGTAAGCTGGCCCATTGGTGTTGGCTGAAGGCGCTTACGGTTATGGACGACCGGTGGAGTTGGGGAACAGCGGCACTTGCCTACCTCTACCGGCAGGTGATGATTTGTTCTATGTACTATTTTCCTATAGTAGTGCGCTACACAAAGTAGTAACCAAATATCTTATGTACGCAGTTGGACGAAGCTTGTCGCAGGACCGGGAGCAAGAGCCGGGAGCGGCGGTATTGGTGGATGCATGCTCCTACTTTCCGTATGGAGCTGGGACCGCCTATCAGTTGGGCGTCCCAGGGTACTCAACGAGACGCCATGGCCTCATTTCCCTCACTTTCCTGATCGGGAGCCCACTTGGGCATACCTTTGGGACAATGTCTCGGAGATGACGAGCGATCCAATGGTCATGTACAGGCAGTACACTGCGGAGTTGGACACTCTTACCGCTGAGCAGGTAACCGATCACTCGCGGAGTTGCAATCCTAGTTTTGATTGATTCTCACTGGCATCTACTAAATAATTGTATGCTCGCAGGTGGAATGGGAGCCATATGGTAGCTACTACCGTATTGGCGCGGCGATGACCGACCTAAACCCCAAGTGCACGGAGGAGGCGCGGTTCGGCGTATGCGCTGCCCACTCATATGCATGTGGCTTGTTGAACACCACCAGCCGCAAAGAGTGATGAGACAGGTTTGGGCTGTATCGGAGTGCCCACCAATGTGGCAAGACACGGACAAGGCGCTTCACGGGTAAACTTCGGAATCATGCGATGGAAGATTCTTGATAGAAGAGGTACAAACTAACTTGTTGATTCTTGCAGGCTTGATAGGCAGCGGCGAGAGGAAGATCACAAATTGGCCGATCCATCATAGCGGTCACATCACAGGCGTTCCAACACCGCTTGGAAGCGGCACGGAATGCTGACCCGAGCGGATTGTGCCTCACGACTTCACCGCTTTCAACAACTACCTCGAGTGGTTCCATCGGAACACGCGTATCGAGTTAGTGAAGCGCGCGTATCGTCGAGGAGATCTTGGACGACCCCATCCGGTTCGATGAGGTTGGGCAAAGCCAGCACGACACTTTTGCTCGCGAGAGGAGATCGACTTCTATTGCTTCCGAGCTGAACTTCGTGGTAATGGATTCTCTCACTAACTAGTACATCATCTAGATTGCCATGTGCTCGCTTAAATTGTGTATGCTATGTTTGTCACAGCGGGAGGAGATCCAGAAAACCGCTGAGGAGTGCGAGACTATGTGGGACCAGAGCCACAGAGATGAAAAGCCTGTTTCACCGTTGCGGAATTTCATTAAGGTATGATCACCAACTTTGAATGTACACTATTATGTTCTGGTGGCTTTGTAACCATGAGTTCCATGACGCAGAACACTGCACGAAAGATGCGGCGGTTAGCGAACTTGCTAGGTTGCCGCGAAGGCGAAATCCCTACATCCTCCTCTTCGAAGAACATGTATGGACTATTTTGTTGCTGTGAAACATGTTCTTACTAATTTCAACTTTTGTAATCTCATGTGTTCATGTTTGTGCAGATTCCTCCCGAGGACGACCTAATTCCGAGTCAAGGCGTACTTCCGAAGCGTACCTCCAAGCAACGGTCAGCTTACCAGTTGAAGCCAAGGGGCAAGGCTCCAAACCGGTACACTCCGGAAGATTATGTCAACCGAGGAAAGAAGGTTGTCACTGAGGAGGATGACGGGACGCCGCGGAGATCAGCTATGTCGAGGATGAGGAACGACGAGCCGTTCTCTTCAGAGGAGGAGGAGGAGGAGGAGGAGGAGCAGGAGCAGCAGCAGGAGCAGGAGCAGCAGGAGCAGCAGCAGGAGCAGCCAAGGCAGCGGACGAAGAGGATGGCCGTCCGGAAGCAGCCCACGAGGACGGCACGTCGAGGACGCTACTAGGATGTGCTCCGTGTTGTTGTGAACTCTATCTTCATAAGTATCGACTTGTGAACCCTATGTCATTTCGAACCATGTCTGTAATGCTACTTGTTGTTTGAATCTACGTGCTACAATGTGACGTATGAAGTGTTATATGTGTATGTTCTGAGATTGCTACTTGTTGTGTCCAATGTTGTACTCGTAACTGTTGGAGTTTGGTAGGATTTTTCATGTTTTTAACACAAGTCCATGTGTGGCGCCCTTCCCACTGGCGCCACAAGTGCTAGTGTGGCGCCCGTGGCATCGGCGCCACACATGCCAACTTATATGAACCATTGGGTCCAAAACATACTGTGGGACAAATCCTCTGGGACTTAGCCGTTTCGCGAGGCTCTATGTGTGGCGCCCGTGGCATCGGCGCCACACATGCTAGTGTGGCGCCCGTGTCATCGGCGCCACACATCGAGCCTCGCAAAACGGCTAAGTCCCAGAGGATTTGTCCCACAGTATGTTTTGGGGATTCCAAGTGCATGTGTGGCGCCGTTGGGAGGGCGCCACACATGCTGCCACGTCGGACGGGCGCACCAGCTCAGCGGCGAGGGGGCCACGTCGGCTGGGTGTGTGGCGCCGACAGGAGGGGAGCCACAGGGGCATGTGTGGCGTCCGTGGGAGGGGCGCCACACAAAAGGGTTAGATTGGTGAAATAGTTTCGCCGGAGGGTCAGTCTGTGCTTTTCTTCCACTTTTGGGTTATTTTTGTGTAAATCGCCGATCATGACAGGTAACCAAACTGCAATGATCCAGAACAAAGCGCTCATGGGCCAAGTATGGACCGTATGGTTGTAGACTTAGATCCATGGACACTCGTCAGATATTGGGCCCACATGGCAGCGAATCGAAACCCTAAACACACTTCTGTATGGAGAGGTAGTTCTCAAAATCCCCTAAAAAAGGTAGTTCCAAAAAAAATCCATATGCAGAGGTTGCTCTTTTTTTTGAGAATACTGCCTTGCATAGTTGTGAGCCACCTAATTAGCAAGACGGCGAACAGAACACAAACTAAAAGACTCAAAATGTACACTAAGCTCACGTATGTCACTCATGATAGGCGAGGTTATCGACCGATTATCCCTGGCTCCCTGCCCATGTTCCAGATACGAACTAGCTCGAAGCAGTCGACTTCAAAAGCTACCCGAGTAAATCTCTTCTCCTCCGCAAAAGCAACAACATCCTGGAGATGTATAGCCTCGATCGTCAGGGGATCCGACATTCCTTGGTATGAAGTGCACCAAGCACCTCTAAAACCCATATGGTCCCCCACAATCCCCCCTCAGCAACTCCATTTCGAATAGCAATCACTCCATTTGATTTTATCTTAATATAGGGGTGTAAACGGATCAGATTGGATCGGATCGATTTTTTCTCTTACCATATATTTTTCTCGGGTACATAGTGGAAAGGATAACAACCGGTTGTGGATTCAAATGCAGATATATTGGATCGCTGATTCGAATTGGAAATGAGGGAGACTCAGACATGAAATAAACATAGTTGGGAATTTTTTCTGGTAGGCAAATAATTATATTTCTAGCAAAACCTGAGAGAGATTTAACCTTAGGTATCCGGACGGACCCCACAAAGCAACACACATAATACAAAAAACACCAAGAAGCAATATTTAGCAAATTACATAATAATATTAATAAATTGCTTGCATATGTGTGTATTTATGATAAAACATGAACAAAAACACAATGGATTCATTAAGATGCAATCACTTTTAAATGAGACTTCAAAGATCGAGATATGGTGACTAGAGGGGGTGAACACAAGTTAATGAAAAATACAACTCCCTCCGTCTCTAAATACTTGTCGCAGGTTCAGTGAATCTAGACATTTTTTACCCTTACATTTTGCCTACATCTGCGACAAGTGGTCTGGCCTGATATGAAACAAAAAAAGATAAAGACAAATAATGCAGATAGAGTAAAACAATCATCCTCATAAATATAAGAAGAAAACGAAATTGAGTACACATGGATGTTTGTTTTTCAGAGTTCAAACCGTTGGCACCAACTCCACGTCTCCACTTGGAGAGGTTACACATGCGCATGCACCCGAGTTCATCGACATCATTCATTGATCCCATAACCGGTCGCTACTAAACCTTATTCTCCATTAGCAGAAGCTTTACTTGGACAATACTAATGGCTAATGTTTGAGGCAAGGATTAAAATAGCATGCTAATAGCGTTGTATATTTCAAATAGAATTTCAAAATAATACTAAATATAGCCTAAAAATAAATAATTTTACTAGAACGAATGGATATATATCCAAAAGTGACTGAATCATACATACATAACCACATATGAAAATAGATCTCAAATATTTTAGAAGGCTAACATCAACATTTCACAAGACAAGAACATAGTATAAATTATTTATTAAAAATTATTAGCATTAGCGATATTATCTTCTTATTTAGAAATGGAACTAACAAATTGCGATTCATCACCACGAGAAAGTGAAAGCAACTTGCCTAAAAAAATTAGCATGCTAACGCTATGAAATTTTAGCGCGATATAGCATGCTATTTCGTAAATAACACCACGGCGAGCAAAATTACTAAAATTTAGCATGAACCCTCTAGATATGCTATAGCGCGCTATTAGCAGAGAAATAACGTACTATTTTAAACCTTGGTTTGAGGTGACATCCAAACCCTGGCAAGCATGACTCGGACGCTCGACAGCAATGCCTATTGCAATTTATAATATCTCGTAGTGGAAAAACTTAAAATAAAGGCCGAGCTACACGTAGCCCTTTTACCACACTTCTCGTAGTGGCACAAACATTTGTAAATAGAAAACCAAGTCAAATAATATGTTCATGCATAATTTAGTTATGGTCGTAGCAACACAAGGGTATTATTAAGCTACTAGTAGTAATGATAACAGAGCATTTACTTGCTACTACCAAATACAGTACTTCTCTGATGCCGCTAAACTTTGTTTAAAAGAGGGGGGAAACGGCATGGCGCGCCATCCACCGCATCCTCAAGAAACCCAGCCTCCCGGCAGAAGTCGACGGCGTCCGCGATCGTGTCCCTCATCGTCCGGCAGCTCCACCCCAGCTTCTCTAGCTTGCCGGAGGTCATCGGAGCCGGGTGATCCATGTCACGTATGCTGTCCCTGCCAAAGACACAAAACAAATTAATTTACCGTTAGCCATAGAATCCATCTCAATCTCATCGTTGTTGCTAAAAAATACAAGTATGTGGTGAATCATCAGGGGAGATCAGGTCCTACTCGGCTATGTACGGGTACCCAGGGTACATGCTCTTGAGCAATGCCAGCAGTTCCCTGGCGGTGATGAAGTGAGGCGCGCAGATGTGCCGGCCGGCGGCTCCGGGCGCCTCGTAGAGCAGGAGCAGCGCCTCGGCGACGTCGCGGACGTCGACGATGTGCCACAACTTGTCCCATATCAGATCAGGACCTCCTGCATGCGCGACAACGTAATGAATCAAGAGACGGAGCAGGGAAGAATATGCCCCGCCATTGTTAAGCAATTTATGTCAGATACAGAGGCTAGCTAGCTAAAACCTTTGAGGAAGTAGATGAGGAACTGGTTGCTGGTGTTAACCGTCGGCTGGAGCATGGGACCAAACACCAGCGACGGGTTGAGAGTCACCACGTCGAGCCCGGTTTCTCGCCCGTACTTGAGCGCCGCCGCCTCTGCCGCGATCTTGGCAACAGGGTACCAGCTCTGCAGATGCACGGAGCACGGTGCAGAACGGTGTAGTCAAGGTTGGCAAAAACTTATACTACTTGATCATAATTCATGGGAGGATCGTGCTGTGTGGTTACCTCGATGCTCCTGCAAAATTCTTGGTCTGACCAGCAGCTCTCGTCCCTGATTTTGCCATGCGGCCAGTCTTTCGGGTTGATCTCAACGGCGACCATGGATGATACCACGACCACTCGCTGGACATTTGCAGCAGATGCGGCCTTGAGCACATTGGTGGTGCCAGTAACAGCAGGGCCCAACATTTGTAGCTGTGTATATGTTAGATTTCGGACAATATATTTCACAATATTATCATGTCTGACGTACTAAGTACTAACTTGAAAATACATTTCACATTATTATCCATTATTATGGTGACCCATCTATCCATTATAAAAAAATTGATGCACATAAGTTGGGGCCTGGTTAGATTCCTTAAGGTGGAACCAACATACCGGGGTGAAGTCCTAGACTTGGCACGGGTGCTATATTACCTTAACTAGTTAAATGCCCGTGCGTTGCTACGACTCTCGCCCGCTACATATTTAGACATAAGACATACCAATATTTTTTCTTTATATTTCACAATATATATTGTATTTCTTGTAAAGTAACTTTTTCGCCAGATTGGGCAACAACATGTTTTCTTGTAGAATAACTTATTTGCCAGATTGTGCAACAACCACATAATACGCAACAATTCTTGCTCATAGCCGACCCATATATCACGATAAACTTATTGTATTTCCTCCTAAAAGTTACTTACATATTCATAGATGATGATCACCTATGAAATATGAATTAATTATTTAGTTGTATAGCACCTCCCTCAAAATATAGTAAATCTTGCAAAAAAACCAAACACTCAATTCACACAAAAAGTTTCATATTTCAAGAAAACATGTAACCAAATTGTCATGCTCTAACAAATGCAATCACTAGTTGCGATGCATAAGTAATACACGTGGGAGTAAATTGTAACGAGATTTTCACTAAAATTCTTGTCAAGATAACATCAAAAACGATCACTGCTTCTAACAATTGGTTTTGGTAGCCATGATTTTGTTTAGGGAATATCTATACAAAAAAAATCAGTCGTAGTAACAGCTGTAGTCCAGCCAAAAATAGTCTCGAAAGCTATTAAAAAACATATAAATATCACTTTCCACAGACCTTATGACATAGGAAAGAAAGGAACAACATCCTTTTTTTGATTGTCCACCGGGGAGAGCACAAAGGTTCTCGCCTGAATATTTTCATTTCATCAGAGTTCGGGTGAAAGCCTGTGTTTGTGACAGCAACATTACAGTGGAAGGGGAGCAGACACCCAACGCAGGGGGGTGTGCTCGGAGAAGAAGATACACAACAAAAGAGCTAGGGTTGTTCCGGGATGAGGTAGGTTAGCCACAGATCTACGCCTGCGTGATGTTCAAGAGGAAGTCGAGCACGCCAAAGGATGGCATCATCTCTACAGCTCTTGCGGAGGAGAGACAAAGAGGGGGCGAGGCCGTTGAACATTACCTCGTTACGGTGCTTCCAGAGGTGCCAAAAGCAAAGAAGACGAAGGGTAGAGCCAGTGCGTGGTGGCGCTAAAGCGGGCAGTGCGCAGCTGGAGAACTCGGTGCTCATCGCACAATCAGTTCCACCAAAAGGAACTTTTCAATCACCTTCATGCAACGGTAAAACCAATTGACAATACAAAGTCGCTGTGATTCTCCTTTTTAGAGAAAGATAACTTGCATACGTAAATAAGGTTTATTCACATATGAAGTGACATCTACAAATGCTTTTGAAAACCTCTAGTAATATAGGTAAACCTCCACATCTCCACATGACCCATCAACTGATCTATAAATATTTATGTTTGGGTCATGTACACCAATTAAGATATTTAAACTTTAAAGGTCGCATTGAGTCAACAGAATTATCTTACAAATTTTTAAGAATACGTACTAAATTCAAATATATTTCGAAAGAGATGTAAAATCTGATTAAATTTACATTGATGAAGTTAATGAAGCTATATTTCCAGAAGAAAATATTGAGAAAATTGTATGCTCCACGCTTGGCTTATCCTCACCAATCACGGGGGACTTATCTTTGTCTCACTGCCTACCTGGTCCGTTGAAGTTCAGATTCAGCTGCAAATACCAATTAGTCTAGGAAGCCTGCCCAGCCAGCTCTTTGATGGGAGGAGGCAGGGTTCAGTGATAGAGTGTCACAAGGTCATCCTTAAGCAGACAATCGAAAGAAATTACATGACAACCACGCGGAAGGAAAAAACGAATCCCGTGCTTTGCCTATGAAGCCACAATCCCATCTGTACAACGCCTCATCCCAGCCGTGACGGAGTTATGATTTGGTACCGCACGCCTGTTGAGGCCTGGCCTGCACCGGTCCTGAACCGCTGCCGCCGCCTCGTCACTTCCTTCGCTGCTGCCGAGGAGCGAGATGACCCGGACCTGAGACATCACCAGCGTACTTACGCGCGCCGCAAAAGCTGCACCTGGACGGAACCGCCAATGTACTTCTGCTCAACCGTCCATGCGCCGCTACTTCACGGACCTCCATTTGGTGACAGTCCCCTCAGGTATGCACAAATTCGTGTCATCCTCCTCGAAGCCAGGGCCAGAGCGAGTCGTTCCGCTGCAACTTTGTCGCACGAGCGACCAACGATCGAGGGCTTCTACTGAGGATAGGGAAAGTGATGCAGCGAGCGGTACGGTATGAGTAGACGCTAGATGGCGAATTCGGGAGGCGGCGTGGAGAATGGTCGAGGCGGCGATGTGGACAGGGGTTGAAAAAGAACGTGGCGTGTGGTTTCTTTTCGTCTCCGCATGCACTATTTTTACCAGACGATGCGGGATTTTGCAAGATGAGATATTTCCGTGATCGTGCACGAGAGAAAGAAACGAGTTATTTCCTTTCCATGCTTTTTCATATTCTAGTGATTGTGGCGATTCTAATTATTGCTGCTATTGTTTACTTCCTTATTTAGCACACCGGTTTTAACGATATGATGCTGATTTTGGAAATTCATAGGCGCTTAGGATATTTTGAGGAGGATATATCTCACGGATGGCTAGATTTCATGCGGGAGCTGTTTAATATAATTAGACGGTCTGAATGGTCCTGATCTTTGAGATCAAACATTTTTAGTTGGGAATGTCTAACCATCATCTAGATGAAAATGCAATTCGCTTCAAGTCAGATTTGTCCCCCCCTTTACTAGTATTCATTACCTCTTCAATCTCTTCTTAAAACTTCATTCCGGTCAGTTTAGACAAAAAAAAAGTCAAACAAATTTATTCTGGTCAGTCCGGTTTTTCCTGGGTTTTTTCCATTCCCCAGCAAACGATCAATTGAACTGAGCTTCCTAAAAAGTAGCCTGTTATTTGACGCTTTCACATAAAACAGGGAAGTGGGCCTTCTATTTTTGTTGGCCTGGTCTACCAGCTGCGTGCACGTCACCATGTCTCTCTTCTTCTTAGTCCTCACGCAAAGCCGCCTGGTCAAGGAGCACCATATAGGATAATAGGAAATCAGAAAAAAAGAGGGGGAAAAGAGATAAAAAACTAGAAGGCACGAACAAGGTAGATCCACATCCAAGCAGTTGGGCAAACCTTTGGATCTCATACACTCTCAGGACAGGCATGTCACATTGTCACCGCTTCTCCTCCTCCCCCTAGTAATTTTCAAAACTTCTTTCTTTCTTGATCAATCATGTACCTATCCCAAAATTGACTTGAGCTGCAAAGGAAATGCTCGATGGTATTAGCAAGTAGTGAAAATCCCCCCACATCATTCGGTGGATGGAAACATCCCTAGACCAGGCATGTTTATTCTCATATGTATGACAACGGGTGGAAGATAATTCAAAAGTAGGCTGTGTCATGAGAAACATCATCAGGCCGCCGTGGACTAAAACTACAATGTTACAATGGATGCTAGTATCACTAAGAAACATACTGAGAAACTGATGTAGTGTCGTACCTTTGTTGCTATGCCACTGATTTTCACCCCAAAAAAGGTGTGGCCCACATCGTTGAGATGCTGCGTTTTGAAGGTATCAGCGAAGAATCAAATAAAGCTAATCAAAGACTAGGCCGAGACAAATAATAAGTTTGAGTGACGAGCTACACATATTCCTGTGTGTATCGTCAAAAGCAACCTCTAAACTAACCAATAGATTAAATTGGACCACCACAGTTTTAAAATAAGCAGCAGGTCAAAGCGTGTGCATTCAAAAAGAAAACTGAAATAGGTCAAGCATGAAATATTTATCGGGGTAAAAAAGGGAAAATCTACCCTACAAAAAGAAATAGTTTAATAGCATTATTTTTTACCAGTGATTCATGAAAATCATCTTGCACGTACGCATAGAAGAAGTTGTTCTACCTCCTTAGCTCTTGACAAGGACCATCTACCAATCCATAGAACAAACACAGCGTATGTTGATGAAAATAAAAAAGAAACAGGCTAAAAAAATGCATTCAGAGTGCTGTAAAACTTATACGCGTGGTGCTAGATCTTAAGGCAAGGACCAACTTAAAAGAATGTTTTAGCCGGTGGGATCTTCTCAGATTTAATTCAGTAAGAACCATTCCTCAACTACAATATAAAAGACGTACCTGCATGTTTGCTCTGTAGAGCTGAATTAAATTTCACATCCCTATTTAGAAACTAGCAGATGAAGAGGGACTTACTTCTGCACAGGATGGTGGACACAAAGTACCTAGTCCAAGCATCCAGCATCATGTACAGGAAAAAAGATATCTAAACCAGCACAAGTTTAATGGGTCATACTGAACACCTAAGAAATTTAGAAAGAGAATACTGAAGACTTGAGAATGAAGACTGAGACAAAAAAAAATCATTGAGCAAATGAAAACTTAGAGAAAGACTGAGAACTGAAGAAAACTTAACACAAAACTGGGACAGAGATAAATTTAAGAATTGAGAGATAAAATGAGAGACTGAGCTACTAGAATGGTGATTGATAATACTAAGAGCTACAAGACTAAGGGACTGAAGAAGATTAGCAGAATGAGGAAATAATAGATAAAGGGGCAGAGAAAAAATAAGGACCTGAAGAAGAAATGGAATGAGGAAATGAGAATTGAAGAATGATGACCTACTAAAAACAAAACTGAAGACTGGGATAATCAGAAAATCTGAATGAGAGATGGTTAATGAAAGACAGAAAATGAGGGACAAAGAATGAGAGACACAAAATGAGACAATGATAACTGAATACTGACACGGCAAATGACTGGATACTGACAAGGCGGACAATGAGAGACAGAGAAAGAGAGACGTAATATGAGAGACATAGTACGAAAGCAAGAAACAGAGAATGAGAGATGGAAAATAAGCGACAACAAATGAGAGATAGAGAAAGACACAGAGATAACATGAGAAATGACAAGCCTGACAAAGGGACAGGGGAATGAAGAAATAATGAAGAGAAGGAAACAGAGGTAAAATAAAGAGGATACTGGGACAAGCATCTAAAACTGAAGAAAGAGAAAATTAAAAAATAAAGACTGGTGAAATAATGGAGGGAAACTGAAGAAAGAGTGAAATAATGAAGAGAAAATAAAGAAACTGAAAAAGAGTGAAACAATGAGGGACTGAAATGAAAATAAATTAGAGTAAAATAGACTGAGGTACTCTGTTCATCTAATTCATTACACTATTCATTACAGTGATATGTAACTCAATTTCTAATTTACAAAAGAAAATTGAACTGCATTATTCAGGGTATACTCGCAAGGCTTTCAAACAACGATTGATGTCCATGGTGAGTTATTCACACAGGTATGCATACAAACAGCAGGAGAACACTACATAGACCTACGCACTGACAGCAGCACCATAAAAGGAACAATGCATCGATTCAAAACTATACAAAAATATGAATGAAAACAAAACTAGTGAAAGAATGAAACTCTAAACACGCTAAGAATGGCTATAACACTAAGACAAACCACTTGGTTTAGGCCTCGATTAGTGGCATGTGATTTCAACATTATTCCAGAGGTTTCATGCTATTCAAATTCAGTGATAGAATGGAAAATGGGTGGACCAAACAACCCTTACAAACTCTACATACACATAAAAAAAGCCAATCTATGAATTAAGAAAAACACTGAAGTACATGACCTAGCTTTGCAGATTGTGTAGTGCTACGGTTTCAGGCAATAAGTTTTCCAGAACTGGGTATATAAGTGAAGTACAATGCTGGACACGAAGCTTTACTAAAAATTAGTTCTGCGTAGGCTTGTAACATTCAGCTAATACTAACCCATTTTCGGTGGGAGAGCTACATAGGAGGTTTCGACAGAGAAGCATCAACAGAATCAAAGTGTAACATCCACATGCTAAGAAAGATCCACAAGTAATATTGACTCGTTTCTAATGCTAATCCAAGCATGACATTTGAAAAAGGGAAGAGACACCACCAAATTTTTGTGGTTGTTGTCCTAATTTCCGTGGCAGTCACCAAAAAATGGCATAGCTTCACCAAACTTCTCTTTCTGAGATGGATCTGGGGTACACACAGACGAGAATGGCTTCGAAATCAATACACCAACTCCATGTATTCGTGTTACTCTCCCCAGGAGCTAAGAACAACTGAAATACAACAGATCTGCGCACAAAACATACATGTGTGTGATGCGAAATGAGCACAGATGGAGGGAAATAGAAAAAAGGAACCATTGACGAAGAAAAATTCCCATCCCGACGTCGACGAAGACTCCAACCGTATCCTCGAAAAGACTGTCGCTCGCTGGGAGCTTCGCCATGGAGGAAACCAGCTCCTCTACCTCCACGCCGAACCGTGCTTCGCACGAGAGACGACCGGACTCCTCCCAGCACCTCCCTCCCGCCTTCACCAAATCAAACCCGCTGCTGGATAGAGCATGAACTTTCTCCCCGCCGGCGAGAGGGAAACACCGCCCCCAACTCCCCCGTCTCCAACTTTCTCCCCGCCTGACAGAGAAGAGGGGTGGGGAAAGAGACGCTAGTGCAGACCCCAAAATTGAAACCGAAAATAAATCTAACAAAAACCGAAAGAAAAAACCGGACACAGACCGGTGCCGGAAGAGCACACTCGCGACGCGGAAGAAGGAAGCTAGCGACGAGATTCACGCCCGCAGAGTGAAATGAACGGCCACGGATCTGACCTGAAGCGAATTGGAATTTCAGCTAGCTGAAAAATAGGAAAGGTGCATTTTTAATGACGTACGAACTGGAATATCATAGTAAAGATTTATTTTAGAAATTAATTTGCAATATTGTTTTAGCCATATGTGATCTGTCCGTCAATAATAAGACGTTTATGATGATTTCGTCAACCTTAAGATATATCCGCTCGATCTCAGGGAGATGCTCATAAGGTGAGAGTTCAGTGTATGTATATAAGTGTCTATGTCTATATTGTGTTTGTATTTCTTTTAATTATTTAAAAAACTTGTCTTGGTAATGGAGGAAAACATCTCTTAGAACCCAGGGTATAAATAGGGAAAGGTAGGAAACATGGAGGTGGTCGAGTGGCACCTGGGTGCACATGGATTAAATCGGAGCAGAACTATCCATCTGTTCCAAGGGGAAAATACCAACGGTCCAAAATCATGAAAACAAAAACGGATGCAACAAAAGCCAAATAGAAATAAAAGTTTCTCATGAAATCGAAAAAAGGAAGGAAGCGGCATTTTTTTTTGCCTCCAAGGAGTTAGGAGAGATGGAATATGATTCTGTTTTTTTCCTTCGGTGTTTACTAAAAATAACGCATAATGGGCCAGTTGGGCCAAATCTACACCACCCAATCGCAGATCGGTGGATTGTTTCCACTTGTCCCTCTAGGATGGCACATGCGAAATTTTCCGATTGTCTCTCGAATCCGTCAACTATAATGTTGTCAAAGTAAAAAAAATTGCAAAACAGTATAGCTTATTAAGTTATTGGGTGTGACCAATTCTCAATTGAATAACAATTAATCTTAATTCTGTCGGATGATGTCATCAATCCTAGTTACATGTTCCAACTCATGGCTAGCACGAATCACGAAGCAATTCAACGGTCTAGGACGTTTGCAACACATGTTATAACTCATTACTAGCACAAACTACAAAGCAATCCAATCACCCAAATGTTTTTTCTTAGTTGCAACCCCATGTAAAACTAGAAATCCTCGATTACAACTCATATTGCAACTCATGGTAGAAGAAATCATGGTTCAACCCTATGATCTAGGAGTCCACTGAGAATTAGCTAATTCCAAGTCAACTCGGATTAGCAAGTTATTATGTTTGTAGTTGACTTAGCAATTACTGTACCTTTTAATTTGGTTATGTTTCCCATGAGTCCCCGCGAACTTTCGTTTTGTATCCATGTTACCATGTATATATCATATTTGTTATGTATTAATTTATGATAGCATCTAGTTCCTTGTAGTTATTTTGTGTCTCCAAATTCTGCACCCCCTCTGATTCAAATTAAATGACTCCACTTTATCTAGATACGGATGTACCTATATACGTTTGTTAACTAGATACATCCGTATTTTGATAAAGTGAAATCATATAATTTGGATCGAAACACTGGTGGAAAAAGGGCCTTTGGTCGCGGTTCGCAACTGCCATTAGTCGCGGTTGCGCAACCGCGACCAAAGTAGCGCGACTAAAGGCCCCCCTTTAGTCGCGGTTGCTTACGAACCGCGACTAAAGGCCCATCCACGTGGGCGCCAGTGCAACCGTCGGAGCGGAGGCCCTTTAGTCGCGGTTCTTCCGGCCGACCGCGACTAAAGGCCGCCGCAGTTTAGGGTTTTAGGCCCCCCCCTAAACCTCGCCCCCCTAAACCCGTTTTCTCGTTTAATTTGTATTGTTTTATTTCTTTTGTGCTTTATTGTAATTTTGAAGGAGTTTCACATATTCTACGGTACTACATACATGCATGCATATGAATGTACAATTTCAAACAAATTTGAAATTAGAACCAAAAAGAATTCAAGAGGAATATACAATATATATTCAATATCATCGGATGACCATATACAAGTTTGAACAAGTTTCCATACATAATTTAATGCATGTATAGTTCTATGTCCTCGTAATGGTGTTCTCCTTTAGGATCGAGGACTTCCCTCCTGAACCATCCAGCTAGTTCCTCTTGAAGTGGTCGGAAGCGAGCTTCTGGACTAAGCATCATCCGGAGGTTATTCCTCTGAGCATTGGTATCACTCGGAACACGCTTGATGACCCACAAGTATAGGGGGTATATCGTAGTATCTTCGATAAGTAAGAATGTCGATCCCAACGAGGAGCAGAAGGTGTTGACAAGCAGTTTCGATGAAGGATTCACTGTAAATGCTCACAGACAAGTATTCAGGGGGTTTTGATGTAACAGTTGAATAAAGTACGAGTATGTAAAGTGCGAGAATAACAATTGCAGCGAGTGGCCCAATCCTTTTTAGCACAAAGGACAAGCCGGTTTGTTTACTTATAATGACCAAACGTTCTCGAGGACACATGGGATTTTAGTCTAGTGCTTTCGCTACATACGGCTAAATAATCTTCATTGTTATGATAAGTGTTGTGTGGGTGAACCTATGCTAATGTACCGCCCTTCCTAGGACTAAATACATACTTGTGATTATACCCCTTGCAAGCATCCGCAACTACAAGAAAGTAATTAAGAATAAATCTAACCACAGCCTTAAACTCCGAGATCCTCGCGATCCCTCCCGCATCGATATACCAACGGGGTTTAGGTTTCGTCACTCCGGCAACCCCGCAATTAGCAAACGAATACAAGATGCATTCCCCTAGGCCCATAAATGGTGAAGTGTCATGTAGTCGACGTTCACATGACACCACTAGAAGAATAACACCACAACTTAAATATCACACCGTTGAATATTACTCAACCATAGTTCACTACTAACATTTAGACTTCACCCATGTCCTCAAGAACTAAACGAACTACTCACGAGACATCATATGGAACATGATCAGAGGTGATATGATGATGAATAACAATCTGAACATAAACTTGGTTCAATGGTTTCACTCAATAGCATCAACAACAAGTATAGATCGATACCGGGAGAGTTTCCCCTATCAAACAATCAAAATCAAACCCAAATTGCTACGGCGGTGACGGTGTCCAGCGGTGATGACGGCGGTGATGATGGTGGAGATGATGATGATGGTGATGGTGATGATGTCCAGCTCGATGTCGGTGACGATGGCGTCGATTTCCCCTCCCGGAGGGAATTTCCCCGCGGATTCCTCGCCCGCCGGAGAGCTCTTTTCTCTCTGGTGTTCTCCGCCCCGCGAGGCGGCCGTAACTCTTCGTGAGGTACCCCTCCGGCTTAGGTCTTCGGGACGAAGGGTTTGGCGAAGAAAAGGAGGCGAAAGGGGTCGTGGGCCCCTCACACCACATGGCGGCGCGGCCAGGGCCTGGGCCGCGCCGCCCTAGGGTGTGGGCCCACCCTAGCTCCTCCTGGCTCCTCCTTCTGGCTTCCTTCGTCATCTTGAAAAATAGGATTTTTGGTATAATTTCCTTCCACAGTTGATCTTCCGAAATATTGCGTTCTGACGGTGCTTTTTCCAGCAGAATCCCGGCTCCGGTGTTCGATCCTCCAATAATGATGAAACATGCAAAATAGATGAAATAACATAAGTATTGTGTCCCAATATGAAATATATCAATGAATAACAGCAAATTATGATATAAAATAGTGATGCAAATTGGACGTATCAACTCCCCTAAGCTTAGACTTCGCTTGTCCCCAAGCGAAACTGAACTCAATAGACATGACCACATGTTTATGGAGTGAAGAGTCGATAACCAAAATACGGACAAGAAACATCATATTCATTCACACAGGACATTATAGTAAACAACCTCTTATAACTCATATTGAAACAAGTATAAGGTAATCACAAGTAAAGGTGCATGAGAAATCATAATTGGTGATGGCAAACTTCGTTCTTGGTCAGAGAACAATTAATAAATTATATTTATCTTATTGAGCAGCGCTCTCATGTTAAAGTTTATAATGCACAACTTGCATACTCAATCATAATGGTCCCTTCATAATCATTGATAACTTGCAAAGCTATATTCATTCAGATAAAACTTGTACTAAACAAGGAAGAATAAAAGACATGATGTAGCAAATCACAATATAATGGTTTGATCACAACTACTCAAATGCTTGCTTGAGATGGAGAGAAATAGGTTTACCGACTCAACATAAAGTAAAAGACAGGCCCTTCGCAGAGGGAAGCAGTGGATTAAATCATGTGCTAGAGCTCTTTCAGCTTTGAAATCATATAGAGATAATAAAAGTAACATTTTGAGAGGTGTTTGTTGTTGTCAACGACTCGGTAGCGGGTACTCTAACCCCCTTGCCGGACAACCTCCTAAGAGCGGCTCCCATATTATTTTCATTTTGTGTGGCACTCCTTCCAACCTTTCTTTCACAAACCATGGCTAACCGAATCCTCGGGTGCCCGCCAACAATCTCATACCATGAAGGAGTGCCTTTTTATTTTAGCTTTATGATGATGATGACACTCCCCCAACCTTTGCTTACACAAGCCATGGCTAACCGAATCCTTCGGTGCCGTCCATCAATCACATACCATGGAGGAGTGTCTATTTAGTTTAATTAATTTGGGACCGGGAATCCCATTGCCAGCTCTTTTTGCAAAATTATTGGATAAGCTGGATGAAGCCACTAGTCCATTGGTGGAAATTGCCCAACAAGATTGAAAGATAAAACACCACATACTTCCTCATGAGCTATGAAACATTGACACAAATAAGAGATACTAAGTTTTGAATTGTTTAAAGGTAGCACATGAAGTATTTACTTGGAATGGCAGAAAATACCATGTAATAGGTAGGTATGGTGGACACAAATGACATAGGTTTGGTTGAAGGTTTGGATGCACGAGAAGTATTCCCTCTCAGTACAGGTCTTTGGCTAGCAAGGTTAATTAGCAAGCATAAGAGTCGAGGGAAACAAACAAATATACATATGATAGAAACAATCATGCATCTTCCTTGTAAGCACAAACAATTTTAACTTCAGAATAATGAGCTATGAGCTAACAAGAAAGACAATGAAACATCTACATGTATTTCTCTTTTCTATTTAAACCTCAAAGTGTTGTTGCTATTGACCAATGCTAAGTTTGCCAAAACCAAATAGATTTATTCAATGCTCCCAAAGTGATACCAATACTAACAACAAGATGAATCATAGAGATTGCAAACTAAAATAAGATGTGCAATATGTAAATGATAAGACTTCTCATTAATATTCCATATCGATAACTCACACCAAGGGATACATAGACAACTAAAGGAGAGATACTTCCAAACGCAACCCATCTTATACGATAACTTCCCTATTCATGATATGACACTACTTGACAATAAAAGTAAAAGGTAGTGATAATGTGATACCGCGACACTCCCCCAAGCTTGGAACAAACCAAGGGGATGCCAATACCGATGATGAATTACTCCTTCGGCGATGGTGGTGATGAATTCCTGACAAGCTTCTCAATAAGCTCCCGAAGCTCGTCAATCCTGTATATGAGATTGCGAATCATCTCTGAATTGTGCTCGACGCGGTTAGAGAGTCCGTCTAATGGCGAGTCCCAGCCTCTTGGAGTTATTTCCCCACTCTTCAGCCTCAGTGCTCCTTTTCTCCTGCAGGTGTTAGAGCGATCTATATCCCACTGACTAGGCAATGCTGCCTTGGGAGTCCCTTCAATTTGATTATTGAAAATTAGATTGTGGAAGGGGTGATGAGTGCCTGATGGAGATGTTTTCGGAGCTAGATAATGACGTGGAACCGCTCCTCCAGTGCGAATTCTTGCGCTCTTGTTTGCACTAAAAGTGTTGTCCACCACCTTGATGCTTGCAATGGTAGCACGCGGGTGTGCGTGCGAATCTTCCTCCACCTCTTCTTCATCCTCTTCCTTGACGTCCTTGTCTTCCTCTTTCCACCCAAGATCTCGATCTTCTTCATCTGGAAACTCCTTGCCCTTGTTCTTGGAGACCATGGTGCTTCTAGACTAAAAACAGATCCCGGCGTAAACAGTCTCGAAACAAAACACGTCGAAAACACGATATACTGGACCTCCAGGGTCCGGGGATTATATAGCAAAAATTTTCTCGACAAAAGGAAAGTACCAGATCGAACCAGAGTCGGAAAGGGGCGACGGGGCGGCCAAACCCTAGGTCGGCGCGGGCCCTGGCTAGGCCGCGCCGGCCTATGGTGCCACGCCTTCGTGCGTCCTTTCCACTCCGTTTCGAACTCGTAATTTCTCATATTTTCCAAAAACAGCGAAAATATTGTTCGGAAAGTAAATTGCGTACTTTTCATTACCAAGCATCGTTACCTATTCAAAGTCGAGTTCGGCGGACTCGTCAATTTGTCCTTTGATGAAAGCTTCCGGTGTTTCCACTTGAATAATATCAACATCAACATTATAAGAATCACCCGAGATATAATGCTTGAGTCTTTGTCCATTCACCACTTGCGTAGCATTGCCTTGGAGAGAGCTAATCTTGATTGCTCCCGAGCGATACACCTCCTCGACAACATATGGTCCTTCCCATTTCGAGAGTAATTTCCCCGCAAAGAATCCGAGACGAGACCGATACAATAGGACTTTATCCCCAATATTAAACTCTCTTTTGATGATCCTCCTATCATGCCATTTTTTAACTTTTTCTTTAAAGAGTTTAGCATTTTCATAAGCTTCACTTCTCCATTCATCTAGAGAACTTAATTGTAGCAACCTCTTATCACCTAGGCAAGTTTAGGATCTTTATTTAATTCTCTAACAGACCCTATAAGCTTTGTGTTCTAGCTCTAAAGGTAAATGACAAGCTTTTCCGTAAACCATTTTATAAGGTGACATTCCCATGGGGTTTTTATAAGCGCTTCTATAAGCCCATAGTGCATCCTTCAATTTACTAGCCCAATTCTTTCTAGATTTATTAACGGTTTTCTGCAAGATAGATTTAATCTCTCTATTTGATAATTCTACTTGACCACTAGTTTGAGGATGATAAGCGGAAGCAATTCTATGATTAATACCATACTTAGCAAGAGTTTTTCTAAAACATCCATGAATAAAATGAGAACCTCCATCGATCATAATATATCTAGGCACTCCAAATCTAGGAAAAATAATATCTAAAAGCATTTTTAAAGAGGTCTCACCATCAGCACTTTTTGTGGGTATGGCTTCCACCCATTTAGTAACATAATCAACAGCAACCAGTATATGAGTGTTACCTTTTGAAGAGGGAAAAGGTCCCATGAAGTCAAATCCCCAACAATCAAACGGTTCAATAACAAGAGTATAATTCTGTTGTCACCAGAATTTGACCAAGTCAGAGGTGGGCCGCGATCAAGATGGTTTGAAGAAATATATATATAGAAGGAGTGCGTGGATCGGCCTTTTATACCAAGTTGGGCTTAATTGCCCGGATGTCTGTAATATATTAGATCGCATCTTAGTTTAGAGATAGAATCTTACTCGTGCACGGTTTAGTGCATGCCCACATTAGAAAGTCCCTCGGACTATAAATATGTACCTAGGGTTTATGGAATAAACAACAACTCACGTTCAACCCCAAAAACAAACCAATCTCGCGCATCGCCAACTCCTTCGTCTCGAGGGTTTCTATCGTAAGCGACATGCTCGCCTAGATCGCATCTTGCGATCTAGGCAGCACAAGCCCCACGTTGTTCATGCGTTGCTCGTACCGAAGCGCTTTTGATGGCGAGCAACGTAGTTATCATTAGATGTGTTAGGGTTAGCATTGTTCTTCGTTTAAGCATGCTTACGTAGTGCAACCCTTGCATATCTAGCCGTCCTCACGCCTATCTCAGGTGTGGGGGCGGCACCCCGCTTGATCATTATTTAGTAGATCTGATCCGTTACGATTGCTCCTTGTTCTACAGGGATTAGTTTAATATCTGCAATAGTTTGGCCTTACAAAGGGGGGGGATCCCGTGGCACGTAGGGTGGCGTTCGCAAGTCCTAAACGGGATGTTCCTAGGATCAACTTCATGTTGGTTTTTTGGCCTTGTTTAGGATCGAGCTTACGAGCACCGTGCGTGGCCATCCGGCCCAACCTCGGAGTAGGATGATCCGATTATGTGGTGAAAACCCTAAATCGTCGTAGATCTCATTAGCTTCATCTTGATCAAGCAGGACCACCAAGTATTCGTACACCCCGTACGGATCATGGGTGGATCGGCTCTTTGAGCCGATTCACGAGATAACCCGAGAGCCGATCGAGGCTCGTATTTAACGTTTACATGTATGCCCTGCAGGAAACTAAGCGAGGCAATATCATCACCTTCCCGACCGTGTATAGGTCGGTGGCACGCCCTTGCACCTCGCAACGCCGCGTGTGACCGGAAGAGCATTGCGGGCCGTCGCTCGGAGGGGTCTCAGCCAGCCGCAGCTCTAGGCTCCCCGGCTCTACGAGTGTTGACAAGGCCGCTGCCCGCCGGTGGGTTTTGGCAATCAACACATTCCGGCACGCCCGGTGGGACGATCGTCTACATCAACCACATCGCCATCTACATCTGAGATGGCGGACGGCACGCCGCTCACCTACGAGGATCCGCTCGACGACCTCAAGAAGCAATACAACGAGATCAAGGCTACCCTCGAAGCCGACCTCATCGGCTCTTTTCGGAGAACCCGTTCCGGTGGCATCGGATGGAAGGGGTTCTCACCGGAAGGTGCACTCGATGGGGTAGACCTTTCTTCCCCGTCGGAGGAACGCACCGGGGTCTCGCGGCAAGAGATCAACTACTCGGTGGCTCACTCGCTACACCGCCACTCCGAGAACTTGGTTAACGTGCTGGAGCGTGTCGCCCCTGCGCGTGATCCGAGAGATCATGAGCCACCGGCACTCGCCGTCGGGACCAGCTCTCGGGACGCATCAAGGAGAATTGCCATTCCGGTCCCGTCCACCGCTGCCATTTGCGTTGGCAGCACTCGCTGAAGTGCCGACTACACCGGCATTCCTCGTTTACGGAATTGGTGGCGACCCCGGTGACTACCAGTTCTTAATGGAGGCGCCTAAGGAGATCCCTCATGGGTACGCATGCATGTATGTGCCGGATTGTGGTGACCGGGCACTCACTAACCGAGGCCACAACATCGGGGACTCCGGCGAAGACAGGAGGAACGTCGGCGACAGAGCAGACGTGGCTAACTAAATACGCCACACCGACGAAACTCCCGAGCCCAGCTCCTGCAGCTGGCTCAGAGCTGGAAAAGCAAATGTGGCAGGCCAAGTACGCCACCCCGGCGAATCTTCAGAGTGCAACTCCTACGGCCAGCACGGCGGATCAGATCAGTACCATACTGAGAGACCAGTTCGGCATGATGCCGAAAAGAAGGGCGGTCGGCTATTCCAAGCCGTACCCTGACGATTACGAGATGATCCCGCTGCCACCAAAATATCGGCTCCCTGACTTCTCCAAATTCGAGTGGATCGGATGGCTCCGGCTCCATCGAGCACGTCGGCCGATATTTGGCTCAACTAGGACCGGCTTCGAGTGTCGGATCAGCTACGCGTGAGGCTCTTTCACGATCCCTCACGGGATCGGCTTTTGGATGGTACACCTCTCTACCAGCCGAACTCCATCCGAGTCTTGGAAGCAATTGGAAGAACAGTTCCATATGCAATACCATTCGAAGCTTCCGAGTCCGGCATTGCCGATCTAGCACAACTACGTCGAAGCGCGGGGAAACGGCGACGAATACATCCAGCGCTTCAGGAATCTTAGGAACCGATGTTATTCGGTTCGTATAACCGAAAAGGAAGCGGTCGAGTTGGCAGTAGCGAGGCCTTGCAACACAGCTCAAGGACATGGCCTCCCAAGCAGATTATCCCTCACCGGCGCACATGGTTCGGAAACTATCGGCATATGAACAGCGCCATCCCGACCTGTACCAAGACAAGTTCAAGCGTGCAGTAGTCATGGTCGATACGGAGGAGGATGAAGTGCTCGCGGGAGGCCAAGAGATAGCAGAGTGGCGAGTGGACTCGGGGAGGAACCCCGTGGCCTCGCAAATGGGTAAAGCCACCGGGGCCGCCCGGGGATTTGATTTTGACGTGACCAAGACCGAACAAATCTTCGACCTCCTGCTAAGGAGAAACAGCTTGACGGTTCTCGAAGGTCTCAAGTTCCCCACGGCGAAAGAGCTAAACGGAAAGCCGTACCGCAAATTCCACAACTCGCTTTCCCATGCCACCAACGACCGCCGGTGTGGCGTCAGCACATCCAAGCGGCGATAGAGAAGGGGCGGCTAATTTTCAACCAGTACGCCATGAAGGTCGACACCCAACCCTTCCCCGCCGTTAACATGGTAGGAATCACCTACCCTGAAGGTTGCCAGCCAGGCCCCTCGTTCAGCATCAACATGGTAGGGCCTGGAAACCACTCTGGCAAAGATGGAAATGAGGGCAGCTGCTCTCACAGCAAGGATACAGATGAGGCCGCTCCATGCGATCGGCTCCGTCATGATGGCAAGCGCTATGTCACAGAGGGAGAGGTGAAGAATATAAGATATCAGCGACCCCTCTCTGATCACCTCCTCAACAAATATGATAATCAGTATGGTCAACGCCGCGACCCTATTACGGTGATAGAGAAGATCGTTTGGCTAGAGAAGCCGGAAGATATCGTCGGCAGGATCACGATGAGGAGGAGCATGAGCGCTATGCCACGGAAGCATCAAGGGAGCAAGACGACAACGCCGGGCATTGGGACCGCCCCTTCTTCGTACACTCGCTGGGATTCAGGAATGAGCCGATTGCCCACAATCGGCAATTGCCCGAATGCAATCGAAAAAGAAGGAGGCAGCCAACGTGTCCGTGTTCGAGCGCTTAGGGCCTCTCCCACCACAAAGCAAATGCGCCGAGTCACCTCGTTGGGCAGATCTTGAAGATTCAGAAGACGAGGGAGAAGTGGAAGAAGACAGGTACCCCCGGCCAAGGTGGTGCCCCGACGGACTCAGCCGTTCCCAGAAGCGCGGGGTTCAGCGATTGCGCGGCCTGGAGGAAGCCGAAAGGTTGTACCTGCATACGCTAAGAAAGGCACGGCCCGATCTGGCTGCAAAGGTTCAGCGAACCCTGGATGAAGAGGGTCGTCCACGGAAAATGGAGTGGCGCCCTAAACAGAGGAAAGCCGATGATGAGACATCGGCTGGCACAAACATGGTACTCGTCTTGCCGACAGAGCGTAGCGCTCCACGACTCTACGGAGCACACAAGGTGGACGACAGCAGGCGCATCAAGTCAGAGGTTGGGTTGGTTTCATCCAGCCTGACCAAGTAGCAAGATCAAACCAATGGGCAAACCAGGAGAGGCTGATCCTTGTGATCGGCCCCAAAAATTTACGAAGGGAACGTACAAGACCTTCAACGAACAAGTAACGTGGAGGCTGATTCCAGCAATCGGCCAAAATTATCCTCACCTACCTCTCTGCCTGGGTTCAACATATTATCCAACGGAGCCGATACCATCAATTTTCTTGACAGAATCGGCTCGGGGGGCACCCGAGTATATGGAAATATGAGGGTATACAACAGAAGCATCTCATCTTTTGTTGATGGTTATTGGAATATGGGGGCCGATGCACAGGTCGGCCGCAAAAAAAAAAAAAAAAAAAAAATGAAAATTCGAAAGTTTTCGAACACAGCCGATGCAGGGCCATCGACTCAAGGGAAATTTCTTCAAGGACAATGTCAGGAGCAGCATGTCAAGAATCAAGAAACAGCCGATGCGTAGCCATCGACTCTGGTTGTGCGAGGATTATCCAATCTGTGGGGTTAGTACGAGCTGGAATGGAAGATTATCGAGCTGTCGAGAGGAAGAAAGAGCACATTCTCGCCTCGAGTAAGAACTCGGGGGGCAGCTCACCTTGAAGGCTTTCCGCTCAGAGAGGCCGATTTGTGTTCAAATCGGCCGACGCTACATAAGGAATTTCCCCGCACACAATCGGGCCCGAGTCTACACGGTTCATGCGCGTATTCCTCGTCTCCGTTTTACATCGGCTGAGACTCGGGGGCAACGAGCCCGGTAGATCGCTCCGTTGAAGGGCCGGTGCGTTGTTATCGGCTCATCACACATTGGCAAAGTGGGCAAATCGGCAAGGTCAGTAGGAGAGGCAAATCGGCTCAATCAAACTCAGAAGAAATCGGCAAAATCAAAGTGGGGAACAATTCTTCATTGATAAGCGGGATTTCTTACATAAAGAGCTGAATTGCTCTCAAAAGGAAATACGAGGGGATACATTGCCCCATCTACCACTACTGACCCTATGACAGAGGTCCTATCTACGGGCCGTCATTGCCCTCATCGTCATCCTCCGAGCTCTCATCGGCACTGCTGCCGATGGGCTCCTCGTCGCTACTCCCGTAGCCCTCCACGGGGGCTTCATCCCCGTCTTCGTCGTCACTGCTGTCGTCGTCCCACCACATGCGGAGGCGCTTCGCCGGCGGGTAGCCCTCGAGGGAGTCGTCGTCGTCGTCGTCTTCTTCTCCCTCTTCTTCGGAGGTGGGGCAGCCGTCCCAGGAGAACCGGTCGTCCTCGCTTTTGGGCTCCGAGTTCCCCATCGGCAAGGAATTGGAGATCTTCGTCCCCGCTGGTCAAGGACTTGTCGTCCTCGGACCAAATGGAGGAGGCATGGCTCTCCTCGTCCCGGTCTTCCGGGGCACGAATTTCGGCGGCGTCTCGCGGGAGGAGTTGGACCCGTAGGAAAACTCGGAGGAAGAGGAAGAAGACATGGCGGCACCGAGGGTTTTGGTGCCGATGCGAGAAGGACGAAGGGGACGCAAATTGTTTAGAACGGTTAAATAAAGGGGATATGGGAGAGATTCAATGCCACGGCGAGTTTCCGAGGAGGTGTTGCCCAACAGGGAAAATTTTACGGCCACGTGGAGAAGTGGAAGGGGCAAGGCATCATGATGCGGATTCTGCGGCAGCTTCTCGCTCTGCCATGACATGACCCGACGAAAGAAAGCGTAATGATTTTGGAAATGTCATTTCCAAAACCAGGGGGGCATGTGTTGTCACCAGAATTTGACCAAGTCAGAGGTGGGCCGCGATCAAGATGGTTTGAAGAAATATATATATAGAAGGAGTGCGTGGATCGGCCTTTTATACCAAGTTGGGCTTAATTGCCCGGATGTCTGTAATATATTAGATCGCATCTTAGTTTAGAGATAGAATCTTACTCGTGCACGGTTTAGTGCATGCCCACATTAGAAAGTCCCCTGGACTATAAATATGTACCTAGGGTTTATGGAATAAACAACAACTCACGTTCAACCCCAAAAACAAACCAATCTCGGCGCATCGCCAACTCCTTCGTCTCGAGGGTTTCTATCGGGTAAGCGACATGCTGCCTAGATCGCATCTTGCGATCTAGGCAGCACAAGCCCCACGTTGTTCATGCGTTGCTCGTACTCGAAGCGCTTTTGATGGCGAGCAACGTAGTTATCATTAGATGTGTTAGGGTTAGCATTGTTCTTCGTTTAAGCATGCTTACGTAGTGCAACCCTTGCATATCTAGCCGTCCTCACGCCTATCTCGGGTGTGGGGGCGGCACCCGCTTGATCATTATTTAGTAGATCTGATCCGTTACGATTGCTCCTTGTTCTACAGGGATTAGTTTAATATCCGCAATAGTTTGGCCTTACAAAGGGGGGAGGATCCTGTGGCACGTAGGGTGGCGTTCGCAAGTCCTAAACGGGATGTTCCTAGGATCAACTTCATGTTGGTTTTTTGGCCTTGTTTAGGATCGGCTTACGAGCACCGTGCGTGGCCATCCGGCCCAACCTCGGAGTAGGATGATCCGATTATGTGGTGAAAACCCTAAATCGTCGTAGATCTCATTAGCTTCATCTTGATCAAGCGGGACCACCAAGTATTCGTACACCCCGTACGGATCATGGGTGGATCGGCTCTTTGAGCCGATTCACGAGATAACTCGAGAGCCGATCGAGGCTCGTATTTAACGTTTACATGTATGCCACTGCAGAAACTAAGCGAGGCAATATCATCACCTTCCCGACCAGGTATAGGTCGGGTGGCACGCCCTTGCACTTCGCAACGCCGCGTGTGACCAGAAGAGCATTGCGGGCCGTCGCTCGGAGGGGTCTCAGCCAGCCGCAGCTCTAGGCTCCCCCCGGCTCTACAGTGTTGACAAGGCCGCTGCCCGCCGGTGGGTTTTGGCAGTCAACACATTCATAGGCATTTCATTGCGTCTGGAGATATTACCAACCCTTTGGCATTCATCGCAAGATAAAATAAACTTTCTCGCATCCTTGAAGAGAGTTGGCCAATAAAAACCTGATTGTAGAACTTTTTGCGCGGTTCTATCTCCGGCGTGATGTCCTCCATAAGCACTGCCATGACATTTACTCAATATCTCTTGTTGTTCATATTCGGGAACACATCTTCGCATAATACCATCCACTCCTTCTTTATATAAGTGTGGGTCATCCCAAAATAATGCCTCAAGTCATAAAAGAATTTCCTCCTTTGCTGAGCTGAAAAGGTCGGAGGCAAGTACTTGGAAACAATAAAGTTAGCATAATCAGCATACCAAGGACTGTCCCGCGAGCTCACCTTTATCACAGCCAATTGTTCATTTGGAAAGCTATCATTGACAAGAACATGATCATAAGAAATATTTTCCAATCTAGACAAATTATCGACAACAGGATTATCAGCACCTTTCCTATCTACAATATGTAAATCAAATTCTTGCAAAAGAAGTACCCATCTAATAAGCCTCGGCTTAGCATCTTTGTTTGTCATTAGGTATCTAATTGCAGCATGATCAGTATGAATAGTAACTTTTGAATCAACAATATAAGATCTAAATTTATCACAAGCAAAGACTACAGCTAATAATTCCTTTTCAGTTGTAGCATAATTTCTTTGAGCAGCGTCAAGAGTTTTACTAGCATAATGAATAACATTCAGTTTTTTATCTACTCGCTGTCCAAGAACAGCGCCTACAAGCAAAATCACTAGCATCACACATAATTTCAAATGGTAAATTCCAATCGGGAGGTTCAACTATAGGAGCGATTGTTAAGGCTTTCTTAAGAGTTTCAAAAGCTTCCTTACAATCATCATCAAAAACAAATGGTACATCTTTTTGAAGAAGATTAGTAAGAGGCTTTGAAATCTTGGAGAAATCTTTAATAAACCTCCTATAAAACCCAACATGACCAAGAACACTACGAATACCTTTAACATCCCTCGGATAGGGCATCTTCTCAATTGCTTCAACTTTAGCTCTATCAACTTCAATACCTCTCTCGAAATTTTATGTCCCAATACAATTCCTTCATTAACCATAAAGTGGCATTTCTCCCAATTAAGAACAAGGTTAGTTTCTTCATCTCTGCAAAACTTTATCAAGGTTTCGCAAGCAACTATCAAAAGAATTCCCATAAACAGAAAAATCATCCATGAATACCTCTACAATACTTTCACAAAAACCATGAAAAATAGCAGACATACATCTTTGAAAAGTAGCAGGAGCATTACATAAACCAAAAGGCATACGTCTATAAGCATAGGTTCCATAGGGACAAGTAAAGGTGGTTTTCTCTTGATCTTTAGCTTTAACAGCAATTTGTGAAAATCCGGAATAACCATCAAGAAAGCAAAAATGAGTATTTTTAGACAATCTTTCTAGCATTTGATCAATAAATGGTAAAGGGTAATGATCTTTCTTAGTAACTTTATTAACTTTTCGAAAATCAATGCACATTCTATACCCTACAACCACTCTTTGAGGAATGAGCTCATCATTATCATTAGGCACAACAGTCATACCTCCTTTCTTGGGAACGCAGTGCACAGGACTAACCCATCTACTATCAGCAATAGGATATATAATACCAGCTTCAAGAAGTCTTAATACCTCATTCCTTACCACTTCCTTCATCTTCGGGATTAGACGACGCTGAGGTTCAACAACGAGCTTTGCATCATCTTCCATATTAATAGCATGTTGGCAAATAGAAGGAGAAATCCCTTTCAAATCATCAAGAGTATAGCCAATAGCGCCTCGATGCTTCTTCAATATTTCCAATAATCTTTCTTCTTCAAACTCTGTAAGCTTAGAACTAATAATAACAGGATATATTTTCTTATCATCAATATGAGCATATTTAAGATTATCAGGTAAAGGCTTTAAATCAAAAACAGGATCTTCCTTTGGTGGCGGTGTTGTACCCAAATCTTCCACCAGGTAAATCATGCTTGAGAATAGGTTGGCGAAGAAAAATCTCCTCAAGTTCATCTCTTTCTTTCCTAAAAATTTCACTCTCGCTATCCTCCAAATGTTGCTTTGCAAAGGATTGTTAGGAACAAGAACAATAGATGCACACTTGCTCCATTTTAAAATCATTACTAGGCAAATCAGCTTTATAAGGAGTTTTAGTAAATTTAGAGAAGTTAAACTCATAAGATTCACCAGCAAATTTAGTCAAAATTTTCTCTTTCTTGCAATCTATAATAGCTCCACAAGTATTTAGAAAAGGTCTACCAAAAATGATAGGACAATAATCACTAGCAGCAGAACCAAGTACCAAAAAGTCAGCAGGATATTTAATCTTACCGCATAAAACTTCCACATCTCGGACAATACCAATTGGTGAAATAGTTTCTCTATTAGCCAGCTGAATAACCACATCAATATCTTCAAGTTCACAAGAATCAATTTCGTGCATAATCTCCGTGTAAAGCTCATACGGAATAGCACTAACACTTGCACCAATATCACATAATCCATAATAGCAATGATCACCAATTTTAACGAGATAGCATAGGAACACTAGCTTGTTTGGGTTTATTAGGATGTGAAACAATATTAGAAGCATCTTCACGGAAAATAATATGACCATCCTCAACATTTTCGAGTCACAAGATCTTTAACTATTGCAACGACGAGTTCAATTTTTATTTGTTCTTCGAGTTCTCTAGGTTTCTTTTCACTTTTATGAACCGCACTATTTATAACAGAGTACTCCTTCATTTTAGCAGGAAAAGGAGTTTTTTCAATATAAGCTTCAGGAATAACACGATTAGCAGTTTCAATTACAACACATTTATTAATAGATGAATCAATTTTATCTTTATATGGTTCATGATACTTATCAAAATTCTTCTTAGGCAATTCATAATGAGAGGCAAAAGCTTTATAGAGATTTACAGCAACTTGGGAATCAAGACCATATGTAGCACTCATATTACGAAATAAATCAGTATCCATAAAAGCTTCAATGCATTTAGAATCATAAATTATACCTGATTCTCTATCCTTGTCGTTCTCCCAACCTTCAGTATTTTCTTGGATTCGATCAAGAAGGTCCCTTTTAAACTCTTCTTTGTTGCGTGTAAATGATCCAGAACAAGAAGTATCCAGCAAGGTCTTGTCTTGAAAAGAAAGTCTTGCATAGAAATTATCAATAATAACATTACCGGGAAGCTCATGAATGGGGCATTTGAGCATTAAAGACTTCAATCTCCCCCAAGCTTGGGCAATACTTTCTCCATCATGAGGCCAAAAATTATATATGCGATTCCGATCCTTATGAATTTCACTTGGAGGATAGAACTTAGAATAAAACCGGGGCACAATATCATTCCATTCAAGAGAATCCCCATTATCCGAGTAATTTATACCAATGCGCCGCCTTACCGGACAGCGATAAAGAGAATAATTTCTTCCTCACTTCATCCATAGCATACCTGCACATTTGAATAACCCGCATAATTCATGCAAAAACAGTAAATGATCACCGGGGTGGACAGTTCCATCCCCTTCATAGCGGTTATCCATAACACGTTCAATAATTTTCATAGGTATTTTATATGGTATCACTTCCTCACCTGGCGCCTCATCTACTACCGTTGCAGTAGTAGTAGATTTCCCAAATAGAAATTGAAGAGAAGATCTCTCCATAATGACTTATGGTAGCAGGCAGAAATAAAATCAGCACAACGAGTAAGGTTTTCCTTACCAATTCCACTTACCAATAGCGCTTCACTCCCCGGCAACGGCGCCGAGAAAATAGTCTTGATGACCCACAAGTATAGGGGGTATATCGTAGTATCTTCGATAAGTAAGAATGTCGATCCCAACGAGGAGCGAGAAGGTGTTGACAAGCAGTTTCGATGAAGGATTCACTGTAAATGCTCACATACAAGTATTCAGGGGGTTTTGATGTAACAGTTGAATAAAGTACGAGTATGTAAAGTGCGAGAATAACAATTGCAGCGAGTGGCCCAATCCTTTTTAGCACAAAGGACAAGCCGGTTTATTTACTTATAATGACCAAACGTTCTCGAGGACACATGGGATTTTAGTCTAGTGCTTTCGCTACATACGGCTAAATAATCTTCATTGTTATGATAAGTGTTGTGTGGGTGAACCTATGCTAATGTACCGCCCTTCCTAGGACTAAATACATACTTGTGATTATACCCCTTGCAAGCATCCGCAACTACAAGAAAGTAATTAAGAATAAATCTAACCACAGCCTTAAACTCGGAGATCCTGCGATCCCTCCTGCATCGATATACCAACGGGGGTTTAGGTTTCTGTCACTCCGGCAACCCCGCAATTAGCAAACGAATACAAGATGCATTCCCCTAGGCCCATAAATGGTGAAGTGTCATGTAGTCGACGTTCACATGACACCACTAGAAGAATAACACCACAACTTAAATATCACACCAGTGAATATTACTCAACCATAGTTCACTACTAACATTTAGACTTCACCCATGTCCTAAAGAACTAAACGAACTACTCACGAGACATCATATGGAACATGATCAGAGGTGATATGATGATGAATAACAATCTGAACATAAACTTGGTTCAATGGTTTCACTCAATAGCATCAACAACAAGTATAGATCGATACCGGGAGAGTTTCCCCTATCAAACAATCAAGATCAAACCCAAATTGCTACGGCGGTGACGGTGTCCAGCGGTGATGATGGCGGTGATGATGGTGGAGATGATGATGATGGTGATGGTGATGATGTCCAGCTCGATGTCGGTGACGATGGCGTCGATTTCCCCCTCCCG
Source organism: Lolium rigidum (assembly GCF_022539505.1). Classification (NCBI taxonomy): domain Eukaryota; kingdom Viridiplantae; phylum Streptophyta; class Magnoliopsida; order Poales; family Poaceae; genus Lolium; species Lolium rigidum. The sequence goes on along the minus strand of NC_061512.1, from coordinate 230,368,035 downwards.
GAGGGAATTTCCCCGGCGGATTCCTGCCCGCCGGAGAGCTATTTTCTCTCTGGTGTTCTCCGCCCCGCAGAGGCGGCTGTAACTCTTCGTGAGGTACCCCTCTCGGCTTAGGTCTTCGGGACGAAGGGTTTGGCGAAGAAAAGGAGGCGAAAGGGGTCGTGGGCCCCTCACACCACATGGCGGCGCGGCCGGGGCCTGGGCCGCGCCGCCCTAGGGTGTGGGCCCACCCGGCTCCTCCTCGGCTCCTCCTTCCGGCTTCCTTCGTCATCTTGAAAAATAGGATTTTTGGTATAATTTCCTTCCACAGTTGATCTTCCGAAATATTGCGTTCGACGGTGCTTTTTCCAGCGAGAATCTCGGCTCCGGTGTTCGATCCTCCAATAATGATGAAACATGCAAAATAGATGAAATAACATAAGTATTGTGTCCCAATATGAAATATATCAATGAATAACAGCAAATTATGATATAAAATAGTGATGCAAATTGGACGTATCAGCGCTCAGTGGTGTATCTCCGGATCATCTCACAGACATAGTATCCACATAGATTGGTCCCCGGTGGCTGAATATCGCTACCATTCTTAGCCTTTGACCGCAAGAAATGTAGCTCTTTTTTGAATTCACCGACCTTTGTATCTGAGAACCGTCTCCAAACCCTACGAGGCAAACAAAAATTAAATGAACAAGAGAGTTATTAGTTAATTACTTGAAGCTTAATTAGGAAATGAACGAAATAGGCCGATCGATATAGAGCGCAAATGAATGAAAACAATTACTTTTGAAGCATTTTTCTCATGTCGGCCCAAGTCGCCGCATCCATATTCGAGAGAGTCGTGGATGAGACATTCTGATTTTTCAATTTTAATTACTAGCGAGAATCCGGTGGAACCTGCGGACAAAATACATGCACGATACGTCATGCATAACTCATCGATTAGCCGGCCACATACCATGCATGGAGTAAACAAAAGAGAATGTGCTCAAGACATAAACACTCACCCAAAATGGTAAGGAAATAGAATATCACTTTTGAGTTGCTGCTTTGTAAGAAACCACCACAGATCTGCCTCCACGTCGGTGGGGTGATGCTGTAACGTATATCCATTAACGATGTGTGGGTCAATGAACCCAACATCATGGATGTTCCTTACTCTGCATTCCTTAATCTTCAATCTGCATATATAATAGCGGACACAACAATATAGTTAGGACATATATATTGTGCGGGCAATATGAACGAGATGGGGTAGAAATAAATCACTTACGAACGTAGCAAGCGATGATAGATTTGTCGAGCTCGCGCAGATTGAAAAGCTGGAACAAATTCACTCGGATGAATTTGTACAGAGTACTTGTTTGAAGTGATGCTCATATCCAACTTCCGCAAAAATATATTCTTTGGCGTTTTTATTTTTTATGTAACCCTTGTACCATTTCAGCAGACCTCTCATTTGTGGAGGTAGATCCTCTTCTTGCGCAGGCTCGACGAGAGGCCCATTCTTCACATATGTAAGTACTACCTCCTGCACTGGCGCCTCATCAAGGCCTAACAGTTCACGAAGAGTAATACCTAAGTTGGCCGCTTGTTCTACGGCACTCGTTACACTCAATCCCTGTGTCTGCCGCAGCTTCTATGATTTCGGGGGCATCCGGACCGGCGGCTGTCACTATAAGCGGGGCAATCGATTGTTTACTTTGTTCCCCGAGCTGGGCAACAACTCGTTTCCCGCTTTGTGCACTTTGTAATTCCGCTTTATCGGCCTCCTCCCGCTCTCTCTTCTCCTTGAATATGCGTGCCTGATTCTTTAGTTCACGTGCATAGTCGTCAGGCAGATTCTTTGCGGCTTGGGACGGTGTGTTCAAAAATGACTTAGCCCACTTCTTTTGCTCATCAGAAAATATTGGCTTGGGCTCGGGCTCTGTTTTCTTCTTGCAGCTCGCCTTCCATTTCTCTAAATCAGCAGCCGCGACCGCCTCGACTTCCTCGTCAGTACGTTCCCAAGGCCTCGTGGGGAGAGGCTTCAGTGATACCTCAGGTACCTTTGTTTTCTTAGGTACGTAAGGGTCCGGGTTAATAATCCAGGACTGCTGCTTCTGCTTCTTCGCCGGAGGTGGATTGGGGGGCGGCGTCTGCTTACCCGCCGGGGCGGACTAGGGGCGGCGGCTTCTTACCCGCCGGAGGTGAATTGGGGGCGGCGTCGGCCCTCGTGAAGGAGGTGTAGGTGAAGCACCACCACCACCACCGCCACCGCCGCCACCACCACCACCGTAGGGGGTGGACTTGTTGGCGCCTCGCCCGGAAACTTGATAAACTTCTTCACGCCATAGAATGAGCTGGCGCTTGACATCTCCAAGTCTTGTCGCCCCTTCGGGTGTAGCAATGTCAATGTCCGGGTCCTCAAACCCTTGGACTATGTCCTCCACCGTGACACGAGCATAGCCATCTTGAATGGGGTTGTTGTGGTGGAGTGCTCCGAGTGGTAAAGCACCGCCGATGGCTACCTTCATGGACATGTTCCCGATAGGATAATACGGATGACATGCTTTCATCTCCTTTATATTGTCCACGGGGTAGCGAGGAGGCTCCGGTGCAGTAATTTCGACCACCGAGGCTCCGGTGCAGCAATTTCGATCGTCGGTGCACCGGCCGATGGGGCCTCCGTGGAAGCCACGCTGCTTCTCCGCTGCTGGCCGCTTCCGAGATCCAATGGATGATCTTCATGCTGCGCCCGAGCTGCATCTCTTTCGGCTACTAGTACACTCACGGTTTTCTTCATGACATCCATTTCCGATGCCAACCGCGCCACAACATCTGCTTCCCGATCCATCTTTCTCTTACAGCTTCTGTAACCGTACGGGTCATCGTTATGGGGGAACCCTATTTTCCACAGAATGGGCCCCATGCCTCGTACACGTCCTCCGTGTTCAGGATTCCCGAGGGCTTTTGTCAGGGCGTCATTCTCTCTGTTGAACTTGATCCTCCCCTCTTGAGCATCCCTCATTGCCTCAATAAGCTTTTGGGTGGGTGTAATTATTTTGCCCTGGTAAACACACTCCCCTGTCTCCGGGTTCAGCGATCCCCCATGCCCGTACCACCAGCTTTTGGCCATTGGGTCCCATCCCTCCGTGCACTGGACGGATTCCTCGCGCCCTCGGCTCGTTCTCCATCTTCTCCCACCTAGGCTGCCAAAAGCGATACCCTCCCGGCCCCATTTTATGATTGTACTCCTTCTTGGCCGCATTATCCTTATTTTTTTCGATATTTCAAGGAACTGCTCCGATTTCTTTTGCTTCACAAATTCCGGCCAATCATGTTGCGGTTTCTCATATTGTCCTTTGAAATCCGGAGTCTTGCCCGGCTTGACAAAGTCATGGGCTAGATTTTGCTTGTATTTCCGGAATGCGTTGGCCATCTTAGAAAAGAGCGAACTGTTTGACTAGCTTGCACCTCTCCTTGTTTTCCGCAATCTTGTTACCCTCCTCATCGTATTTGCGGTATTCCGGAGGTAGAACGAAATGTTCCTTAAGCTTTTTGAAGCAATCTTTTTTTGTTCTCTTATCGACAAAAGTGAAACCAACACGTGCCTTGTTTGGCTCATTCCACTCCTGGACGGTGATCGAGACGTTGTCTCTAACAACGGCTCCGCATTGGCCGACAAACTTGGTGGCGTTCTTGCTCGGGCTCCGGCGGCTCGCCGGTTGCTTCCTCGACAACATCGATGGTGCATGTTTCTCCCGCTTTCATCGTCTTGGTTGCGCCACGCTTTGACGACGACGTACTCGATTGTTTCGACGATCCGGCCGAGGGCTAAAATAAGAAAGAGAGGCGCGCGCGTTAGTACACACATATTTATTCAAATCAGTGAGTTTGTATCACCAGAGGCTCAATGTATATATATATAACTCGGCGCCGGAGGTGGTTGCTACTTCCAATTGAAGATCGTCGTTTATCGACGTTTCTTCGGCACCATCTTGCTGACCATGCCCTTCATCTTCACCCTCAAAGTTCAGATAAGAAGAGATATCATCTTCTTCTTGTCCGGTCGGCACATATAGAACATCGCCTTTTATGATGCCGAAGATATGTTCTTCGAGCGTCCGAATCATAGTTGTCCATAATCGGGTCAGCTCTATCGTCCGCCATATGTCGATCCCGAAAACATGTAGTAAAAACAAATTAATTGTGTATATGCCAGCATTATCACATCTCTTCCACATATAAAGAGAGAGGGCGACGAGGGAGGCGAGAGGGGGGACGCGTGTATTAGATGTGTATATGCGGTCGATCGACCTCGCCTCGCAGTGACCGCGTGACCGAGAGACCGGTGGCGGTGGCGGTGGCGGTGCCGGTCCTCTCTCTCGTAAAAAAACAAAAAAAAAACCCGCGCGTATACGGAGGGGGAGGCGAGGGCCTCGCAGCCCCCTCCGTATACACGCGGGGTCGGTGGCGAAAGGGCGGCGGTGGCGAAAGGGCAGTGGCGGTGCCGTGTGTTCTCCTGTCCCCATTACCCCATCCCTGTTTGTGCGTGGCTGTGCGGTGGTGGGATTGGCCGACTAGTCCGTCGTTAGCATATATATGCATGCTGCAACCCACCGGACTTCTTTCGTGTCATGGGATTGCCCGTCTCCTCTAACATGTACCAATTTACAAAACTTTACATATTGTGATGAAACAACAAGTTAATTCGTTTTTTGTTGGTTCATCAAACATGTTTATTTGGTTCACCCAATTTAGTTACATATTGTGATGAAACAACAAGTTACATATTGTGATGAAACAACAAGTTTATTTGGTTCACCCACTTTAGTCAAATTTTAGTTTTTTAGTCAAATTTTAGTTTACAATTTTAATTAACAACAAGTTAATTCGTTTAAGTCAATTTTTAGTTTTTTTACATAATATTTTTAAGTCAAATTTTAGTTTACAATTTTAATTAACAAAAACAAAAAAAACAAAAAAAAAAGAGAGAGAGATCGGGGCGCCGTGTGTACTGGCGCGCCCCGCCCTCTCTCTCCCGCGGCGGTGGGCGACGGCGGTTCGAGGCGGCCGGCGCACGCGCGCGGTGGCCGTGTACTGCGGCGGCGTGTGTGCGGCGGCGCGTGTGCGGCGGCGCGGAGATTGAGGCGGCCGGAGAGTTATTCGCGCGCGGCGCGGCGAGTCGACGACGTACGGGGGGCGCCGGGGGGCAGCGAGGTTGCTTCGAGGGCGGCGGCGGCTGCGGTCGTTGATGGCGGCGGGCGAGGGCGGCGACGTGCAGAGGGCGCGGGGGCAGCCTGACGGCGTCGGCGAGCAGGCGAGCGAGGGCGGCGACGTGCAGAGAAGCTCCACAGATCGACGGAGAAGACGAGACTGAACCGCCGTCCGCGGCGCGCGGTATTTATACCGTCGGGGCTTTAGTCGCGGTTGGGGTCACCAACCGCGACTAAAGGGTACCCTTTAGTCGCGGTTGGTGACCCCAACCGTGACTAAAGCCTTTTTTCGCCCCTTTTGCGGTTCCCGCGGAAAATGACCTTTAGTCGCGGTTGGCCTGGCCAACCGCGACTAAAGGCTTTTTTCGAAATTATTTCATTTCAAAAATGTTTAGAGTACATATAATATATCAAAAAATTCATAAAAATAAAACTAATTCAATTCAAAATGTTAAAAATACAAATTATATATCAAAAAATTAAGAAAAATAAAACTAATTCATTTCAAAAATGTTTAGAATACATATAATATATCAAAAAATTCATAAAAATAAAACTAATTCAATTCAAAATTTTAAAAATACAAATAATACATCAATAAATTCAGAAAAATAAAACTAATTCAATTCAAAATGTTAAAAATACAAATTATATATCAAAAAATTAAGAAAAATAAAACTAAATTATTTCAAAAATGTTTACAATACATATAATATATCAAAAAATTCATAAAAATAAAACTAATTCAATTCAAAATTTTAAAAATACAAATAATACATCAATAAATTCAGAAAAATAAAACTAATTCAATTCAAAATGTTAAAAATACAAATTATATATCAAAAAATTAAGAAAAATAAAACTAATTTTCATTTTAGAAATGTTTACAATACATATAATATATCAAAAAATTCAGAAAAATAAAACTAATTCAATTCAAAATTTTAAAAATACAAATAATACATCAATAAATTCAGAAAAATAAAACTAATTCAATTCAAAATGTTAAAAATACAAATTATATATCAAAAAATCAAAAAATAAAACTAATTCAATTCAAATTCTTAAAAATACAAATAATATATCAAAAAAATCAGAAAAATTCTTCCCGCCACTTTCTTCCCGCCTCTTTCTTCCCGCCACTTTCTTCCCGCCACTTTCTTTCCGCCTCTTTCTTCCCGCCACTTTCTTCCCGCCTCTTTCTTCCCGCCTCCTGTCTTCTCGCTCCTATTTTTCCCGCCATTTGTCACTACATATAGGTAGCCCGGCTTGGCCAGCATTATCACATCTCTACAATCTCTCATCACTCTCTCATGGCTTCCACCGCACCCACTCTAACCTACCAGCAGGTGGAGGAGCTTTGCGCCTCGAACTACCCTTGCCCACCGGCTACCGCGTCCCTGCCGGGCCGGAGCCTAAGCGCCGGCGGCGTGCCGGTCCCTCCCGTCCCTCGGGTACCGCGCGTCGGGCGGCCATCACGAACCACTACTACCTCGACCTCACGCCGGAGCAGCGGATGAATCCCCGCCGGCATCCCGATAACCAGCATACTTGGGACGCCTTCTTCATCAATCGGCGTGAGAGGGCGCTCGCCGTGTATGAGGAGGACGGTCCGCCTCCCGGAAACTTCCACGAGGCCGGTCGTCGGCTATGGTGGTACGGCCGGACTCCGCGAGCGTCATGGACTACATCACGGCCGGCGATATCCCCCGCCCGCGCTACCCTCAGTTCGAGCCACGAGCGCCGCCCGACGACAGCGACGACAGCAGCGACGACGACGCCGGCAACTTAGAAGGCGACGACTACCAATACAACGGCGGCGGCTATGAAGACTACGAGTATGCATATTATACGCCTAGGCAGGAGTATGACTAAATCACTCCAAATTTCATGTATGCAGGAGTATGACTTAGTCACTCCAAATTTCCTCGTATGCGGGAGTATGACTTAGTCACTCCAAATTTCATGTATGCGGGAGTATGACTTAGTCACTCCAAATTTCCCGTATGCGGGAGTATGACTTAGTCACTCCAAATTTCATGTATCATCGGTGCTATCTCGAGTCAATTGAATCATTCGAAAATGGACACCAAACACATCACGGGTAATATAATTCACATGATCCATTCAACAAAGTTTGGTATAATAAATTATTACACATCATTTCTTTCCTTGTGTCCCTGCTTGCTTACGATTGTGCCGTATCCATGGAGCATCCTCATCATTTAACTTAATGCTTGGGTCGGTGTTCACTTTGAAGGGCAGAATTTCAGCAAACATATTATAATCTTCCGACATGTCCGTCTTGTCCTCCACTCCCACGATGTTTCTTTTCCCCGAAAGAACAATGTGGCGCTTTGGATCATCGCATGATGTACCGATCGTTTTCTTATCTTTCCGTTTCCTCGGTTTGCTACTCATGTCCTTCACATAGAAAACCCGAGCGACATCTTTCGCTAGGACGAATGGTTCGTCAAGGTAACCAAGATTGTTGAAATCCACCATTGTCATTCCGTATTGCTGGTCCACCTTTACCCCACCTCCTGTTAGCTTGAACCATTTGCACCGGAACAAAGGGACCCTAAAGGAGGGTCCATAGTCAAGTTCCCATATCTCTTCTATGTAACCATAATATGTGACCTTTTGCCCATTCTCGGTTGCTGCATCAAAGCGGACACCACTGTTTTGGTTGGTGCTCTTTTTATCTTGGGCGATCGTGTAAAATGTATTCCCATTTATCTCGTACCCTTGGAAAGTCGTTATAGTCGAAGATGGTGTCTTGGCCAACATGTACAGCTGATCTACAACATGTTCGTCACTCATTAAATGTTTTCTCAACCAGCTGCCGAAAGTCTCCATGTGGGCCTTCCTAATCTAGGATTCAGGCTTCCCAGGGTTGTCCGAGCGTAAAATATTCTTGTGTTTCTCAAAGTACGGAGCCACCAAGCTGGAATTGGTCGAACCGTGTGGTGTGCTTCGGTCGGAGAATGGCCGTCCATACATATCGTTGATTTCCTTCCGATCGTGCCTTTTCCACTTAGTCTCCCCTCGTGCCGCGATCGAGGAAGACCAATCGGCTTAAGGTCGGGAACAAAGTCAACACAAAACTCAATTACCTCCTCATTTCCATAGCCCTTGGCGATGCTTCCTTCCGGCCTAGCACGGTTACGAACATATTTCTTTAATATTCCCATGAACCTCTCGAAGGGGAACATATTGTGTAGAAATACGGGACCGAGAATGGAAATCTCATCGACTAGGTGAACCAGGAGGTGCGTCATAATATTGAAGAAGGATGGCGGGAACACCAACTCGAAACCGACAAGACATTGGATCACATCGTTCGTAACCGTGGTAGAACTTCCGGATTGATTACCTTCCGAGAGATTGCATTGAGGAATGCACATAGCTTCACAATGGCTACTCGAACATTTTCCGGCGAGGAGCCCCCTCAAAGCAATCGGAAGCAATTGCGTCATAATCACGTGGCGGTCGTGAGACTTCGGGTTTTGGAACTTTTTCTCCGCCATGTTTATTATTCCCTTTATATTGGACGAGAATCCGGACGGGACCTTCATACTGCTCGGACATTCAAAAAAGATGACCTTCTCTTCTTTGGTCGGAGCGTAGGCCGGCACGACCTTGAAACCGTTCCGGATGCCGGTCATCGGGGTCTTTCAAACTTTGCTCGGTCCTGCCGTGCTTCCTTTGTATCATTTGACTTCCCATACACGCCCAAGAAGCTTAGGAGGTTCACGCAAATATTCTTCGTAACGTGCATCACGTCGATTGCGGAGCGGACTTCTAGGACTTTCCAATATTCTAGCTCCCGAATATAGATTTCTTCTTCCACATGGCTGCGTGCCCGTCGGCTCCCTTCGGAACCGATTGTCCGCCAGGACCCTTTCCAAAGATGACTTTCAAATCCTTGACCATATCAAATACCTCAGCACCGAGTGTGTTCCGCGAGCTTCGGCCGGTGATCTGCCTTGCCGTTGTAATGCTTGCCTTTCTTTCTTACTCGGATGACCTTTCGGAAGAAATCGACGATGCCCAAGGTACACGTTCTTCTTACAATTTGGCAAATGTACACTTTCAGTCTCATGTAAGCAGTGCGTGCATGCATTGTATCCCTTATTTGACAGTCCCGAAAGGTTACTAAGAGCAGGCCAATCGTTGATGGTTACGAAAAGCAACGCTCGTGGGTCAAATTCCTCTTCTTTGTGCTCATCCCACACACGGAAACCAGGTCTGCCCCACAGCTGTAAAAGTTCATCAACTAATGGCCTTAGGTACACATCGATGTCGTTGCCGGGTTGCTTCGGACCTTGGATGAGCACCGGCATCATAATGAACTTCCGCTTCATGCACAACCAAGGAGGAAGGTTGTAGATGCATAGAGTCACGGGCCGAGTGCTATGGCTGGAGCTCGCTCGCCAAAATGATTCATGCCATCCGTACTTAGACCAAATCTTATGTTCCTTGCGTCGGCTGCAAAATCTTTGAACTCTCTGTCGATCTTTCTCCATTGCGTTCCATCCGCGGGGTGTCTCAACTCCCCGTCCGACTTACGGTCCTCTTTGTGCCATCGCAACAACTTGGCATGCTCTTTGTTCCCGAACGGACGTTTCAACCGTGGTATTATAGGAGCATACCACATCACCTTGGCGGGAACCCTCTTCCCGGGTTTCCGGCCCTCAACATCGTCACCGGGCTCATCGCCTCGATCTTATAACGCAATGCGGTGCATACCGGGCATTCATTCAAATTCTCGTATTCACCGCGGTAGAGGATGCGATCGTTGATGCATGCATGTATCTTCGAACCTCTAAACCTAGAGGGCAGACAACCTTCTTTGCTTCGTACGTATCGGCGGGCAACTCGTTATTCTTTGGAAACATATTCTTCAACATTTTCAGCAAGTTTTCAAATGCCGAGTCAGCTACACCTGCTCGTGCCTTCCATTTCAGCAAATCCGAGTGTGCAGCCCAGCTTTTTCAGACCATCATCGCATCCGGGGTACAGCGCCTTCCCGTGATCCTCTAACATGCGATCCAAATTCTCCCTCTCCTTTTCAGTTTCGCAGCGTCTCCGTGCATCGGCAATGGTCCGACCAAGATCATCAACGGGATCATCACGTGCCTCTTCTTCACCTTCCCCTTCACCTTCCCCTTCACCTTCAAGCATCCTCCATGAAAGTATCACCGAAATGAGCAAGATAGCTTTCATCGATGAAATCATCCCCTTCTTCATCTTCTTCCATTATAACCCCTCTTTCTCCATGCTTGGTCCAACAATTATAGCTTGACATGAAACCGTGCCGAAGCAGGTGCATGTGAACATCTCTTGAGGAAGAGTAACCCTTCGATTCTTACGGTTAACACATGGACAGATAACAAAACCCCACTGCTTGTTCGCATTAGTCACTACGAGGAAATCTTTCAAACCCGTACCGAACTCGCCGGAGAGTCGGTTACCGTACATCCATTGCCGATTCATCTGCATTATTATAATATAAAATATATAATTAACCATCATGCATTTGTTAAACTAACTAGCTACAAACAATATAAATTAAACAATAAACTACACACACGCATATTTTATCAATGACACATCAAAGGTTCAAGTTGCTAACCGCGATCGAGGAGGAAAAAATAAATGAGAAAGCTCAAGTGTGGCTCCAACACTTCATATCATGTTTGTTTCATGCTCTTGGGGCATTTCATCAAACACCTTATGTGCATAAGAGGAACCAAAAGCAAACCTAACACTCACTTGTGAAGTTTGTGAAGAGAATGGCTCCAAATGGCTAAGTGTTGGCTGCTGGATGGGTATATATAGGGGAGGGGCTTTAGTCCCGGTTGGCCCGGCCAACCGCGACTAAAGGCCTTCGAGCACCTTAGTCGCGGTTGGCCTGGCCAACCGCGACTAAAGCCCCCCACGTGCACCAGCTGGCCACCGTGCGTCCTGGGCCCAGGCCTTTGGTCGCGATTCGCCACACGAACCGCGACTAAAGACCCCATTAGTCACGGTTCCTATAGCTTCGCGACTAATGGGGCTTCCCGGAAGCCTGTTTTTCTACCAGTGAAAGGAGCATTTGTTTTTGCTAAAAATAACGAAAACAAATTCGGTAAGTACTCAGTTCCTATTGTTTCCGCCCTTGTCTTCATCCCTACATGTATGATATAGTTGCTTACCTCTGGATCAGTTATCTTTTCCGAAGGAACAGGAGTGGCGACATGGAAAACTCCCTGGCATCCCGCTATGGCAGCTGCCATTGCATCATAGTCCAGGAGATCAGCCTTGAGAAGCTTGAGGTTGTCAGCAGCATTATCTAAGCGCCTGAGATAGGAAGTCTTGCTATCACCTGAAATCAGTGTGAATCGAAAGAAACATCTATGAAGGCCTTCTCGCACACCGTGTCTCACTCACACACCATCTAGTCTGTGGCAGTGTGTCTTCCATTTCACTAAACCTCAACACACAAACCCTCAACCTTGAGTTGCAGACTTGCAGCGCATATAGATAGGAGGGTACGGTACGTACCGAGGTCGCGGACGGTGCCATGGACGGTGTAGCCGCGGGAGAGGAGCAGCTTCACGAGCCACGACCCTATAAACCCGCCGGCGCCGGTGACACACACCGTCTTCCCGCTCTCCGCGTTTTTCTCGACATCCGTCATGGTCGCGCACTCGCTCTGCTCTAACAAGCTCCGCTCTTCTTCGTCTGTTCTTGCATGGCCTTAAGTAGAGGAAAAATAAGCACCTCTCCTCTCACTAAAAGAAGACGGGCAAACGAGCGGAGGCAATCATGCATACGGTCGATACAGCTCCCCTCACAGAAAACGGGAGTACAAGATGCAGGACCAGCGCCAGCGGTCCTAGCAAGATGCCATCGCTCACGATGTGTGGACACGCATGACCGGCCGGCAGACGCCTCCCTGGCTACTGTAGAATTTCGTGGGAGGAACAATGCCCTCGTTGGAGGGCTCGGTTACATGTTATTAGGGTGGAAAAAGCCTCCACCGTGGCCAATACAGATGGTGTACATATTCAATTGGTGTACTACACCATATTGGATACATACCAGATATATACCATATTACATGTCTAATACTCCCCTTAAGCTGAACCGGGGTGAGGGTGAAAAGAGCCTCCATCGTGGCCAATACAGATGGTGTACGTATCCAATTGGTGTACTACACCATACTAGCTAAATGCCCGCGCCTTGCTGCGTGTAACAAAATCATTGACAATAGACTTCTACAACGGTAATCATATGTGCCAAATGGTGTACCAACTGAAGTTGATGTTTAATCCAATAACATCTTCCAAATTCAGCGAGCAGGTTGTAGTAAAATTTAGTGGCTAGTAGTAACAGTAAAATTCAGTAAGTAGCCTCCTATCTGTATCACTAATTGTACTTTAGGTGTATTGACTCTGTACTTTTCTCACTCCTTTTGATTTTCCCTTGAAGTAGTTGTATGATTTGTATCTTCGTCATTTTGCCTGCCCGCGCATTGTTGTCTCGCGCCATCCCATCCACACTGACTTGGCCTCGCACGCCTTAGCTTCTGGACCACATCGCCTTCCACATGATTTCCCTTGCGCCTCACACTGATTTTGCTGCGCACGCCTTGGCTTGCCCACATTGTGCTTGCGCTTTCAAGTATGACCTTCTGTTCACCTACATGGCATCAGGGCGAGTAATGAACATCAAATTGTCGAAAATATTTAGCAGCACAAACATAATTTGAATTTGTTTATATATGTAGAAATACTTATTCTTTGCGTGGTGTAAATGTCCATGAAATAAAAAATAAATTTTGCTGCTAGGGACAGGGATGTATGTTCATGAAAATAGGTTGTGGTATAAGATGAGGTAAACATAAATGTCAGAATTCATTTACTACACCTGCTTACTTACTGTAGTAAATTATTAACTAACAAAACTATTTGCACATGATGAATAATTTTTAACTGCAAGTATGTGGTCAGGTATCAAGTACCAAGGTGTAAGAAACAAATTTGCAATTGTCTGCAATCAATTAGCATCCAGGTTATAACGGAAAGAACTACCGGTGTTGATCACCGTATATTCGCAAAAAAATGATTTGGAAATCTGCCAAACTCCCACCTGCTGCCCATGCCTGCGACCCCATGCCTCAGGAGAAAGAACAGGCTCCAGGCAGGGGATTCCAGGGCGGCGCTAGCAGGCTGAGCATCGGCCGCGTGGGGCAGGTCGGCGAGCTTCTCTCTGCCATGAAGTGGATCCCTCGCGCCGCCGTTTTCCTGATCTGCTGCGCCACGAGCCTGCACGGCGGCGCTGCGATTCCTCTCGAGGACGGGCGTGAGCGGGGCCGGCGGCCGGACGAGCCTGCACGGCGGCGCTGCGATTCCTCTCGAGGATGGGCGTGAGCGGGACCGGCGGCCGGAGTGGACTGTGGTGGAGACGGCGGCGACGGGGCTGGAGCTGGAGGAACAGCTCGCGTCGCGGGGTGCTAGATTTTTTCGCCTGCCTGTGCGTGAAGGAGATTGGACTACGGGTTGATTACACGATTAATGAGGGGCTATAATGCAAAATGGCTGACGACGTACGACGCACCGGTCGCATACGAATTTAATACTGTAGTAAAGATTGGATACATACCAAATATATAACATATTACATGTCTAATAGCTATAACTTCAGAGAGCGACGGCAATGGCCGCGTCAGCTGCTGCTGCTGCTGATGAAAACTGCGCCTTCAGACTTGAGCACGTTCGTGGTACCGGTAACAGTCTCACACATGCAGTTGCAATGCTATTTTTTCGATAAAGGTGATACGTTGCAAACGTATCTATAATTTTTGATGCTCCATGCTTGTTTTACACCAATTTCTCTATGTTTTATGTGCACTTTGCCTCATTTTATGACATTTATTGGACTAACCTATTAACAAGTGCCACAGTGCCAGTTTCTGTTTATTATGTCTGTTTATTGCAGAAAATGTCCAAAATTGAAAGTGCTCGGAAAATTCTGGAAAAATTACAGAAATTCTAATATACCAGAAGACTCCGGGAGCCAGAAGGAGAGCCGGAGGGGGGCTACAGGCTGCCCATACCAGGCCCAGGCGCGGCCAGCCCTAGCCCGCGCCTGGGGTTGGTATGGTGGCCTCGTGTGCCCCCTAGCGTCGTCTCTTCGCCTATAAGATCCCTCTGACCTAAAAACTCCGCGACAAACCACCCTCCGTCCACGAAAAGTTCCGTAACCGCCGTCATCGCCGAAACCAAGTTTCGGGGGACAGAAGTCTCTGTTCCGGCACCCTGCCGGGACGGGGAAGTGCCCCCAAAGCCATCGCCATCGACTCCACCGCCTCCACTTCGACTCCATGATGATTTGTGAGTAGTTCCCGCATGGACTATGGGTTCTTGGCTGTAGCTAGATGGTACTCTCTCTCTCATGTGCTTCAATACAATGATCTCATGAGCTGCCTTACATGATTGAGATCCATATGATGTAATCGGTGTTGTGTTTGTTGGATCCGATGGATTGATCATTATGTTCAGTATATCTTATAAGTTTGTGAAGCATTTGTTGCTGCAATATTGTTATGTTTAATGCTTGTCACTAGTGCACGAGTGGCATGATCTTAGATCTAGGCTCTATAATTGTTACTTAGTTATCTACAAATTGTATGCACATGTCTTTGTCCGGAACCCGAGGCCCCAAAGTGATCTCGAATTGGGATAACCGGAGGGGATGGCTTTGATATGAGGATCACATGTTTTCACCAAGTGTTAATGCTTTGCTCCGGTGCTCTATTAAAAGGAGTACCTTAATTACCAGTAATTTTCCTTGAGGCCACGCTGCAAATGGGCTGGTAGGACAAAAGATGTTATGCAAGTTTCTCATTGCGAGCACGTATGACTATATATGGAAAACATGCCTACGATATTACTAGACTGGATATTTTATCTTAATGCTAAATTCAATTCTTTCAATTGCCTAGCTGTAATTTGTTCACCCAACACTTGTTATCTGGAGAGTTACCACTAGTGTAGATCGCCGGGAACCCCGGTCCTTTATTTCATCATCATTGCTTTTCAATCAACTGCGCGCTGGGATATTTTTTTAGTGTCATTGCCTCTGTGTTACTGCTACTGTTGTGTTACTATTGCTCTCATATTACTGCTGCATCACATTTCCCTGTCAACACGCCATCAAAGTAGTACCAACTATTTTCTGGCGCTGTATCATATTACCACTGCTTTCACATCACCCTGTTGCTTGTGCTTTTCATGTGCAGCTGAATTGACAACTCCGCTGTCAAGGCTTATAAGTATTCTTTGGCTCCCCTTGTGTCGAATCAATAAATTTGGGTTTTACTTCCCTCGAAGACTGTTGCGATCCCCTATACTTGTGGGTCATCAAGACTATTCTGGAGCCTTTGCCGCGAGCATAGCTCTACTTATAAGTTCACCTGGGGAGTATACTCCACCTCTCTCTCTGTTTTTATTTTATTTTGTTTTGTTAAGTTTACGTTTGTTTACTTTACTTTTGTTTAGTTTTATTTTCCCTATATATCTGAAAATCCATAAAAATTTGAAAAGCCAAAAAACTAAAAACTGTTGTTATGGAAGGACCTACTTTATACTCTATGGAACTTGCAGAATTATTTATGAAGTATAGAGAATCATATAAGGGCAAAGTCATGGGGGGCACGTTAAAAAAGTTGGATACAATTGCTAAAATTTTGCTTAAACGTCATGATATAAATTGTTGCTCTAAACAGGATACTAAACATTTTAAATTCCAATGTGGCTTTAGTGAAGAAGTTTTAATTTCGAACTATCATTGGAATAACTATATTCATCTTGGATTCGAAGAAGTAGGACAATTTGTCTTATTTATGGGAGCCTCTGAAAAAGAATCCTTCATATCTAAAAATTATGAAACTTGTGTTGCTTGTCATGACCTTAAAGATTATGTCTCTTCTATCCTTGATTATTGCACAGAAAATTTCAGCAATAATTGTTATATCATTGATTATAAATAGAGACTCAATTATGCACAAGAATGTATTCAAAATTTGCAGGAACCCGTGGAAGAAGAAGTTGCTGAATCTGAAAGCTCATTAGATGAAAAAGAGGAGGAGAGTGATGAACAAAAGGAGGAAGAATGGATTAGCTACCCATGCCTACCTTCTAATGAGAGTAACTCTTTATCTCTTACATTATTTGATTGCCCTCCATGCTCACCAAAGGAGGACGAATGTTATGTTCATGAGGATTCTCTTGAAATATTCCCTGTGAGTAAAACTTGTGAAAATAATTATGCTACTATTATTTATGATAATCCATGCTATTTTAATAAATCTCATGATAATCCTTTATTTGTGCCTAATTTCGAAATGCATGGAACTAAAGAATTTTGCTTGGAGAGTGTTTATGATAAAGCTCTAGATGATGGTCCTATATTACTTGATGCTATAAATTATAATGCTACTGAAAATAGGATTGCTACTAGTAGTCCCATATCTCTTGAGAATGATTAATCATCTTGTTATAAAATTGCTAAAAGTGGGTTTGATTGTTTTAATCCTACTATTTTTGAGCTTGATAAAAATTATGCGTTTGAAGATCATGAAAAGCATGCTTTATGTGATAGTTATATTGTTGAGTTTATTCATGATGCTACTGAAAATTATTATGAGAGAGGAAAATATGATTGTAGGAATTTACATGGTACTAAAACACCTCTCTACATGATGATTTTTTTTAAAGTTACTCTTGTTTTACCTTCACATGCTTGTCACTTTGTTATTTGTGAATTTATTTGTGTACAAGATTCCCATGCACAGGAAGTGGGTAAGACTTAAATGTGTTTCATATTTGCTTCTTGATGCTCTCTTTTGCTTCAATTCATATTACATATGTGAGCATCTATCAAATTACTGAGCCTATCTTAATGGCTATAAAGAAAAAGCTTTTTGGGAGACAACTCATTATGTTTTTATTTCTAATATTTTACTGTTTTGCTGAGTCTTGGAAGTCATTGCTACTGTAATGACATCTCCTTATCATTTTTTTATTTTCGTTTTTGTGCCAAGAGTAGCCTCTAATGGTTAGAAAGCAGTATTTGAGGAATTTGCAATTCTGTTTCTGTTTCTGGACTGTCGCGATAAAAATTCGCATAAATCACCAGAACATCACCTTGAGCTGACAATTTACGAGCATATTCCCCAGGTTATTATCTAACTTTCATTAGCTCAACATTTTTCGATCTAAGCGATGGAGAAGTCTCGAAAAAAATCGATCTTTAGCTGCTGTTCTGTTTTGACAGATTTCTGCCATTAGTCATTTGCCTCTTAATCTTTTTTCTTTTTGATTTCTTTTGAAAGAAGGAGCTTTCCGAAGAAGTTTATGCAGTATCTAATGTTTTAATATAAGCTTTACATATGTCGTACCAGAACCAAGTGGATTGCTTATTTTGATACACTAATATTGCTAATGAATTATGTTGAGTTTTGGGTGAAGGAAGTTTTCAAGTGTAGGGAGAGAAGAATGATGCCATAGGATGAAGAATGGACAAAAGCTCAAGCTTGGGTATGTCCCCTGGACACCCCAAGAAATATCCGAGAGGTTCAAGCGTCAAAGCTTGGGGATGCCCGGGGCACCCCCTCTTCATCAGTAAAAAGCACCAGGTCATTTTTCAGTGCGCTATATTTTTATTGCTTCATGCATTATGTGTTATTCTTGGAGCGTCTTTGTTTTGTTTTGTGTGTGTTTTGTTTTGTTTTGTTTTGTTTTGTTTGCTGTTCAATAAAGTTGGACCCATCATATTTGTTTTGGAGAGAGACACGCTCCGCTTTAATTGCATGAACGCTCTAGTTTTCACTCATATGTTCAACGAGCGTTCTATTTTTGCGAGTACTGCGTTTAAGCTCTAGTTTTTCATTCATATTATGTTCAGAGCTTGTTGGTTTTCTATATGAAAGTGAATTTATCTCTCTGATATCTACTGAATATTATCTACGAGAGTTGTTTCAAATAAGTTAATTGGTGTTTGATACGAGTAAGAAGTCTCATATTAATAGTGATGCAAATGAAAGATCTCCTTTGATGTTTCAATTGAGTTGACTTGATGATCATTTAGTTTTTGACTTTTAATATCACCATATGCTTTGATTAATAACTTTTGTCGCTATGCATGATTATGGCCATTATTGCTCTCTTAGTCGGTCGCCCCCTTTCTTTTGCTAGCCTTCATTTGTACTGAGTATGAGCTCTACTCATGCATCCAACTCCCAAAAACCAAAATGCCAATCGTGTCCACCATATCTACCTATATGTGGTATTTTATCTCCATTCCAAAGTAAATTGCTTGTGTGCTACCTTTAAATCCTTTCAAAAATGTATTCCTTGTTTTTGCAATATATAGCTCATTGGAAAGTAGCCTAAAAACTATTGTGGTAAGGAATATGTCACTTATGTATCTTAGTTCTTATAAGTTGCTTGTTGAGCGGTAACCATGTTATCTGGGGACGCCATCAACCTGTCACACCTTTGTTGAATATTATGTGAGTTGCTATGCATGTTCGTCTTGTCTGAAGTAAGGGAGATTTGCCATGAGTTGAAATGGTTTGAGTATGCATATTGTTAGAGAAGAACATTGGGCCGCCAACCAAAGCCATGTATCATGGCGGAAGTTTCAGCTTGGACACTCAAATCCTCAAAATCTCTTATGAGAATATTATTATTGTTGAATGCTTAAAGCATTAAAAAGAGGAGTCCATTATCTGTTTTCTATGTTGTCCCGGTATGGATATCCTTAAGTTGAGATCTATCAAAATCAAGAAATCAAATGCGATTTATCTCCTTGGACCTTTGTACATGTGGCATAGAGGTACCCCTTTGTGACACTTGGTTGAAACATATGTAATGCGATGATAATCCATGGAAATCCAAGCTAATTAGGACAAGGTGCGGACACTATTAGTATTTGATGCATGAGGCTTGCAACTTATAGGAAGTTTTATACATAACCCATATGAATTATTACTACCGTTGACACAATTGTTTTCATGCTTTCAAAATAAAAAGCTCTAGCACATGAGTAATCCCTGCTTCCCTCTACGAAGGGCCTTTCTCTTATTTTTATGTTGAGTCTTCATCTTCTAAGTTCATGCACCATTAAGAGAGCATAGTTGTCATTCTTAGTTTTATGTGCATGATCCCAAAATTATTATTGACTGAATCATGAATTTGTTATTACTTGTCCTTAAATTATTTGTATCTAGTCATCCTTTGAACTTTAAAGGTGCATGTTACTTCAAAATTATTTGTTTGTTATCACTTACCTACTCGAGGACGAGCAGGAGTTAAGCTTGGGGATGTTGATACGTTGCAAACGTATCTATAATTTTTGATGCTCCATGCTTGTTTTACACTAATTCCTCTATGTTTTATGTGCACTTTGCATCATTTTATGACATTTATTGGACTAACCTATTAACAAGTGCCACAGTACCATTTTATGTTTATTATGTTTGTTTATTGCAGAAAATGTCCAAAACTGAAAGTGCTCGGAAAATTCTGGAAAAATCACAGAAATTCTAATATACCAGAAGACCCCGGGAGCCAGAAGGAGAGCCGGAGGGGGGCTACAGGCTGCCCATACCAGGCCCAGGCGCGGCTAGCCCTGGCCCGCGCCTGGGGGTGGTATGGTGGCCTCGTGCGCCCCCTGGCGTCGCCTCTTCGCCTATAAGACCCATCTGACCTAAAAACTCCGCGACAAACCACCCTCCGTCGACGAAAAGTTCCGTAGCCACCGTCGTCACCGAAACCAAGTTTCGGGGGACTGAAGTCTCTGTTCCGGCACCCTGCCGGGACGGGGAAGTGCCCCCGGAGCCATCACCATCGACTCCACCGCCTCCACTTCGACTCCATGATGGTTTGTGAGTAGTTCCCGCAGGGACTATGGGTTCTTGGCTGTAGCTAGATGGTACTCTCTCTCCCATGTGCTTCAATGCAATGATCTCATGAGCTGCCTTACATGACTGAGATCCATATGATGTAATCGGTGTTGTGTTTGTTGGGATCCGATGGATTGATCATTATGTTCAGTATATCTTATAAGTTTGTAAAGTATTTGTTGCTGCAATATTGTTATGTTTAATGCTTGTCACTAGTGCACGAGTGGCATGATCTTAGATCTAGGCTCTATAATTGTTGCTTAGATTTGTATCTATAAATTGTATACACATGTCTTTGTCCGGAACCCGAGGCCCCAAAGTGATCTCGAATTGGGATAACCGGAGGGGATGACTTTGATATGAAGATCACATGTTTTCACCAAGTGCTAATGCTTTGCTCCGGTGCTCTATTAAAAGGAGTACCTTAATTACCAGTAGTTTCCCTTGAGGCTCCGCTGCAAACGGACTGGTAGAACAAAAGATGTTATGCAAGTTTCTCATTGCGAGTACGTATGACTACATATGAAAAACATGCCTACGATATTAATAGATTGGATATTTTGTCTTAATGCTAAATTCAATTCTGTCAATTGCCCAGCTGTAATTTGTTCACCCAATACTTGTTATCTGGAGAGTTACCACTAGTGCAGATCGCCGGAAACCCCGGTCCTTTATTTTATCATCATTGCTTTTCAATCAACTGTGCGCTGGGATATTTTCCAGTATCATTGCCTCTGTGTTACTGCTACTGCTGTGTTACTATTGCTCTCATATTACTGCTGCATCACATTTCCCTGTCAACACGCCATCAAAGTAGTACCAACTATTTTCTGACGCCGCATCATATTACCACTTCTTTCACATCACCCTGTTGCTAGTGCTTTTTCAGGTGCAACTGAATTGACAACTCCGCTGTCAAGGCTTATAAGTATTCTTTGGCTCCCCTTGTGTCGAATCAATAAATTTGGATTTTACTTCCCTTGAATACTGTTGCGATCCCCTATACTTGTGGGTCATCAAAAGGGCGCTTCATTATTTAAAATATTCAAGCATTACACCCAGCCTCTGCATAACTAAGATGCACACAACCGTTCAAGTATCAAGTCTGAAGAAAAATATAAAAGATCGATCAAAAGAGCCAAACTAGACTATGCTACGTTGGCTTCAATCCACCTAATATACAGCCACCCATATCGGGAAATAAACTCCTTAGCCGTGTTCTCCAACCGTATAGACACCTCCATAAAGAGGTCTCGGTCCTCCAAGCGCTGAAGTGGCGACCATGAACGGAGCAAAGCCGTACATCGGTGAATGACCTGCATGAGAGAACAATTCTTGTTATTGAAAATCTTGTCATTTCTACATAGCCATAGCGTCCATACGACTGCAATCACGCCCACTCTGATAAACATTTTATACCTGATATCTACCCCATTTAGTCGGTTGCCAAAAATATTTGCAACGCTACGAGGCGGGTATAAGGTAGAATCTATCTGAATGATTGACTATATAGATCTAGCAAACCTACAGTTGAAAAAAAGATGTTTTATTGTCTCATCTTGATAACAGAAAACACATTTCTTACAACCGTAAGGTTGTCTTTGGTTTTCCCTTCGTTGATGGACAGAAATCTGTAGCTGCTGAGCCTGTACATCTGGTCTCGGACAACGAGTGATCGCCAACCCCCTTTCAGTATTGGTCTCCTTTTCTATACTCCCGTCATATCATCATCCGTGTGCTTAATCAACCCCCGTTATCTCTAGATTAATTAGTGAGGTGTGCTTCTGTGCTTTCCAGAATTTTTCTGCACAACTTCTAAAGCAAACCAAAGGCTGTGATTAGAAGAGCTAATCAACCCGCTTTCATTAAGGAAAAGGGCAATTTAGTCACTGCGCTTAATTACTACTATCAGTTAATATCACGCCACAGCGGGACCGAAACTGCAGCGTGCGCAACTACCCCACGACCCACGTACTCGTTCTCATGGCTGCCGTATTAAGTCAAGGCTGTTGCCGGCGACGGCCGGACATAGAGGAGATGGGCAGATGGCTGATCAGCATTCATTCGCAGTCTTCATACAAACAGGAATACGTCGTGCGGGAGAAGCCATGTTGATGTTGGTCCGAGGCGGTGGTCGGCAACAGTCGTGAAGCTTCATCTCCACCGGCACCGCATCCGGCCGCCGGCAACGGCCGTGAAGCTTTGTTCCGCAGACCATAAGAACGAGTGTGTGGATCATGCGTCCTGGGTAGTTGCACATGGTGCAGTTCATGTCTCGCTCTCACAGGATATTAGCAACGAGTAGTAACTGCAATCCTGGATGTGCAATGACCGGATGGCCCATTCTTAACGGAAGCAGGTGCATTAGTTCTTCTAATCACAGCCTTTGCTCTTTGCTTTAGAAGTCGTGCAAAAAAACTTCCGGAAAGCACAGGAGCACACGCCTTAATTAGTTTTGACTAATATTTTATTACTGTTTTATGAAGACCAGATCAGGCCAGGTGGTCAAGAGACAGATCGTAATTTACTTTGATTTGCAGGATCAACTGAGTTAATATAAAGAAATTAACCTACCCGCCCCACAGTGTTTTCGTTCAGACTTCAGTTTCTACCTGCAGTGACTGCACGGCGTACAAGGTACTAACCATATGCGGTATTTTCAAATCCTATACTATTAACGATCTACAATGGATATAAGCAGGTACTGACTATAGCTGGCCATATGCATCAGCGTGTACCTCTATTTGCATGTGCATGTCGATCTTTGCCAGGATCTTGCTCCCCATTGCATGTAAATCTTTCCCCAGTTCTCTACCTTCTAGTAATCAGCGAGGAACATCTGTACCAGCCCGCAGGTTTGTAATTGCCTATTTTAATCAACTCCCTGTCTCATTTCAGTCTTTACAGATGGTTGGAAAGCTACATCAATCATGCCCCCTTGAATCTACCGGTTTCCATTGTAGTATCTAGCAATAGTCTAACCGAATTAGCTTTCATTTGTTCCAACTTATTGCTCATCGGCACTGAAAAGCGAACCAGCAAGAAGCAAGAACAAGACCAACATATGATGGTACTCCACAAGTGAGGCTGTAGAAAATCTTCACATCAAGATCAAAACATAATTACTTTTCAAAAATATCTTCAATTATATGCACAAGAAGTGGTACGGAGATGACAGCCAAGACTTGAATAAACAAAACAATCAAAGCCAAGTTAAATGGCAATATGATTGCAGTTTATAACAATATGGGCAAATGAGCAATATTTGCATATATAGATGGTTTATGTTTTAGTTGCATACCTGAAAAATCATCTCTAACGCCCGCAGCAACGCGCGGCGTATCAACTAGTAAATGATACGAGTAGAATTAATCAAGTTCAGTTAAATAATATCATCGAATCTTAGTTTAACGTTGCAACTTATAGATAGCATGAATCACGAAACAATCAGTGGCGGAGCTAGCACATAAGGATTGGGTTCAGCTGAACCCAATGCAATGGTGCTAATCCCCTTTATAGTTGCTATTTTTTTTTTTTTTTTTGAGGAAGCAGCAAAACTTTGCTGCAGATTTTATTTGACTTTAAACAAAGATACATCGTTCATTACATCCGGGATATTAAAACGAGGGGGATCGCAGTCCCAAAAAGTAGAAACATTTATATCAAAACAAACTCTAGCTATCTTATGATCGACACTATTTGCCTCACGAAAATAATGTTTCATAGTAACCTGGCCAAGTCTACTAGCAATGACAAAGCAATTTGTTAAGGTAGCAGTATAAGGGCTCCGGATTTGCATCTCACCATTAAAAGCTTGGACAAGCTCCATGGAATCTGATTCTATAATCACAGGAGAGCAACCAATCCTCTCAACTAGTTGAATGCCATGGAGTAGTGCAGCAGCTTCAGCCGACGTTGCATCACCAAGGTTATATTGATTTGCTTCAAATTACATGTTTGAACTCATCTATTGTTTTATACCGTGTGGTGAACCCAATGAGATTTTCTAGCTTTCCTTCGAAAACAATCCAACGGCTCAAGCTAGTTTTTCTCGGTTGCAACCTATGTTAACTTGTGACTAGTGATGCAGGGATTGGGGTCTCCCCCTTTCTTTTGCAACCTCATGTACAACTAGACAAATCTCAAGTTACAGGCCAAGTTATAACTCATACTAACACGATGTCTAAGCTAATGATTCGATCGAAAACTAAGCTAATCTCACTAGGTGGATGTCTCGCCGGGACATTTCAGCTATAGGCCTCCACAAGCTAGAGCTCGAGTGCAACAGGTGCGACAGCTTCTGCACCTTCAGGTTTGAACATGGTCTACATCTACAACTGTATTCTTATGTTTGGTAGTGACATAGGGTACTAAACCGCCTGTATAATAAGGCCACCACCTGTACGATTGTACTACCTCCATCCTAAAGCTTAAGGCTTATATTTTTTTAGAAAGTCAAACTATGTTAAGTTTGACTAAATTTTTATCAGAATCATTAACATGCAAAATACAAATTATTATTATTAAATAGATAATAAAATATATTTTCGTATGGTATCTATAAAACATTATATTTGTTGATAGATGGTTCTAAAAGTTTGATCAAACTTACTTGGTTTAACTTTTTAACAAAAATATAAGGTTTAAACTTTGGGATGGAGGTAGCCTGGCAAGCCGGCGGTCACCACCTGGCTATAGCATGTTAGAGCAGGTCTAACAGACCCGTAAAAGGGGCAAACCCGTATAATAACCGCCGATTTGAGGGTTTCGGCTCTACCCGGTCGTCTAGCACGTCCCGTAAAAACGGCCCCCGCATCGTTTTTTGCTGTTTTCGAGTACGGGGCGGGTCGTCGCCCCCTACTTGTGCGGGGTGGGAGCGGGGATAGTGGGCGAAACCGGTATCGTCCAGTCCACTGCGCGCGAAGGGTTTCGCTGAAGCCAACCGCCGCCGCCGCTGCCCGATCTCCTCCGCCCCGCCCATCCCGGCCGGATCCCGCCGCCATGGACCGTCCGCAAGAGCCGCCTACTGCCGCCGGTACACCTCCTTCGGGCGCGGTGGTTGATGTCCCCGTCGGAGGTCCGCCGACCGCCGACGTCGTCTCGGCCATGATCTCCTCCACCATCCCGTCGAAGAGGAAGAGGATCCCGAAGCAATTCTTCGAGGCACCTGCGGCGGCCGCCGATTCACCGGGCGAAGCCCCGCCGGCTGCCAAGAAGGCGGGCCGGATGAAGACCAAGGCGGCCGGGCCGAGGGGCGCCGCGCCGGCCAAGGTGCGGACAAAGGCAATCAGCCGCATCGGCCTCGCGCCTCCACCGCCCTCCAAGGTCACGACCCCTCCTCCGTCCGTTCCGGCCGATGCGCCGCCGCGCGCCGCCGCCACCCACCATCGACGTAGAAAAGGTGTTCGATGTTGAGTCCACAACATCCTACTTGGACATGCTCAACGAATCCGCGGTGAATTTGGACGCCGGTATCGGTGCATTCGATGGGGAGTGCAACGTCGAAGACCTTGATGACGAGGAGGAGGATGAGGGTGACGAGGAGGAGGTGGTTGAGGTTGATCCAGCTGCCGCCGGTTCTTCGTCGACGCCGAAGCCACGCACGGCGAACTACAGCGAGATCGAAGAGCCATCTTGGTCCGTGCTTGGAGCAAGGTGGGGATGGATGCGTGCACCGGAGTGGACCAAGGCGGCAAGCGCTATTGGCAGCGCATTGAGGATCTGTACCACCAGCTGAAGCCTCGCACGAAGAGCATGGCGGACAGATCCTACCGCTCCCTTGAAGGCCGATGGAACATCATCAAGCCGGCTTGTTCTCGTTGGAGTGCTGCCATGGATCAAGTGGCCGACAACCCCCTAGTGGATGCGTGCCGGAGGACTATGTAAGTTTTCCTTGTGTTGATGATGTGGAAACATCACAAGCTATCCATATTATGTGTTGATGATGTGGAAACATCTCCTCATACTATTGTTGTGCAGCCCAAGTATGCTCAACAACGGTACAAGGACATGGCCGGCTCGAAGAACAAGGAATTTCAATTTCAACATTGCTTTTCCATCCTTCAACATCTTCCTAAGTGGAAGTTGCGGGACAACGAGCCAAAGTGCAAGAAGGAGGCACTTCTCACCATGGATGATGAAGCAGAGGACATGAGTGGGAGAAACACCGGCAAGCCCGAGGGCAACAAGAAGGCCAAGGAGAGGGTCAAGGTAGAACTTGAAGCAGCTAGCTTCCGGGAGAAGTTGGATCAACTCATGAAGTCCAAGGAGGCATTGACGATGAAGACGTTGGAGACCAAGCTCCTCATCACCGACAAGAAGAGTGAGGTGAAGCTTGCCAAGGTGCAAGCAAGGAGGGAAGATGCCAAGTTGAAAGCCGAGCTTGACATGAAGATGATCGCAGCCAAAGAAGCCAAGGCCATGAAGGAGCTCTTGGCCGAGGAGAGGGAAATCATGATGATGCGCACCGACGGCATGGACGAGGATCAGCTGGCGTGGTGGAACGAGACCAAGGCGGACATCATTGCGAGGAAGAAGGCTGCGCGTCAAGCTCGTGCTCAAGGTGAGTCTCCGGCGAGCGGTGGCGCCGGTGGCGATGGATCCGTTGATGGTTGATCACATTTGGGAACTTCCGTGGCTTGAACATTGCCTATGATCGCGTTGTGATGTTAAAACTATGAATTATGCATCACATATTTTGGATGTTCTATGTTTAATGTGAAATTGTTGTGCAAATTGCTGTCTAAAACCCTGTTTTGAGGGGCAGGAAACTCGGACGAGCTAGCAGAACCCGTATCCCCACCCCGTAAAACAGAATATTCTGTTTTACGGGGTGGGGATACGGGTTCTGCTAGCTCGTCCGAGTTTTCGGCCGGTGAAAACCGGATACAGGGCCCTCTACTCGCGTTTTACGGGGCGAAAAAATACGGAGCCTGTTAGACATGCTCTTAGATGGTGGCCTAGACGCCGATCCGTCACCGAAACCGCTGCACACACTGCGCCTTCAGGCTTGCTTGACCGCGTTTGTGGCGCCAGTAACATTATGGCTATATTTAAGAAGCCCAAGTAGAGGCAGGCAAAATGTAAAGTTCAGTCCCAGATACGGATTATGTAGTACATCCTGTGTCCTTTAGTGTAGTGCTGTGAATATCTCACAAATTTTCTAAGTTTGGATGTACATTGACGCAGTTTAGTATATAGATATACTTAAATTTAGAGAATTCTGCAACATCCTTTTGGAATGGAGAGATTTTTTTTGTTTTTGACATGGTTAGTGTGTAACCGGGGAACTAAGTGAGGCATTGCGGCAGTATCTTATCATCTCATCTGCCCTGAAGATTGACAACTATCATTCTCACAAAACTCATTATTTTTCCAAACATATTCAGCAATGTCTCACAAGTATAATGGCGTATCTAGGTTCTAGGAGCACTGTACTACCACTACCGATTCATTCCTCAGCAGCATGAAAAAACTGAAACAGATCAGGAAGGCGGCAAGCTTGTCCCTCTCCCTCGACATCCTGCAGAATTCCTGTCTTCCGGTAGTATTCGACGCTATCCAGAAGCGTCTCCTCCAATGCCCTTGGCTTCCAGCCCTGATTCTTCAGTTTCTCTGACGAAATTGGTGTGATAGGAGAGTTCTGATCCGCATTATCCTTGCTGCAGAATGCAAAGAGACATGTTCAAACCATATGCTGGGTAAACAGGCACACGACTGTTCAGGAAAATTGTGGCATTGGCTAAGCTGAAGAGAAAAGGAACGTATTATAAGAGACACACCACTTCACGTAATTGTAGTTAGGGTACGTCTTCTTTAGCAACTCCAAGATAGCCTTTGTGTTGATGTAATTTGGTGCGGAGATATATCTCCCGGATGATTCTGGTTTCTCATACACCAGAAGCAAAGCATCGGCCACATCACGCACATCGACTATATGCCACAGCCTGTCATTCATTGCATTGGGACCTCCTGCAATGAAATTGTCAGAATGTCAGCACTCAAGAAATATTAAGCATTTGTTCGTCATGCTTTTGAAAGCGACGAGGTATCAATCTAATAATAAACTGAAGTGGACAAGCTATACAGTAGTGCATAAACAGAAGAAATATTTAAACTTCCTGATCAAAATTAATTAATTAAAGCAGATATTCCAAAAAAATATGAAGGCTTAGCAAGTTGTTATCCAAATTTACCCAACCATATACATGACATTTTACTCAGATACGTGATATATACATTCCTGCAAATAAAGAAGAATGAATAGAAAGAATAGGAAATAAAGAAGGGACCTTTTATCACATATACGAGGAGTTCGCTACTGGTATTGACAACAGGTTGCAGTTGTGGGCCAAAAACAATACAAGGACATACTGTAACAACATTAAGCCCATTCTTCTCAGCATATTCCAAGGCTGTCTCTTCAGCAACAGTTTTAGCAACACAATACCAAAGCTGCCAACAGAAACAACAAAAGGGTTGAACTTAGTCCTCACATGAATGCTGCAACCATGTGCAGTTTGTAAGTAATTTTCAAGCAACAATTAGTAAATTATTATTATGTTAATAAATCAACAAATAAGAATTGGCATTTTAAATATTTATGTAACGAAAGTAGATTATGTACTTAGCTTTATCAGCAAATATGACTAATTTTCTTTGTTCTAGCAAGTAGCAACTCGCAGTTCTGGATTCCAACATTACTGACTACATTTTCCATGCACGCATTTTAAATCTTTATGTAACGAAATTAGAGTATAGCTTCACCAGCACATATGACTAGTTTCCATTTTTCAGGTAACTCACAGTTCTGAATTCCAACATTACTGACCTCATTTTCGATGCACACTTTTTTGTCTGACCAGCAACTCTCATCTTTGGGTTTACCCTGAGGCCAGTTCGGGTTAAAGTGAACAGCAGAAGTGGATGACACCACCACAACTTTCTGAACCTTCATTGAGGAACAAACTTCAAGAATATTCAAGGTGCCCTTCACGGCAGGCTCCATTACTTCTGACTGCATGGTAGAATTGAGCACAAGATTAGTATGAAGCCACCATGAATTTCAGCTGTCCGAACGAATAGTGAGTCTTCAGTAAAATCTAATTGTGAAAACTTTTAACCCTCTAGACGGGCACTAGTAAGTCGCTTAGTTGTAGGAGTGTAGCACTTCTTGACGAAGAATAAAATAGTAAATCACTGAACAATAGCTATCCTACTTCACTCGTTCGTTCAAAAGTCATGATTAGTAGTTTTGCCGATTTGGAGGTAATACTGTGGCATACATACATAAGTCAATATCGGTAGTAGTAATTTTAGATTTGCATCCACCGGGTAGAGAATAAAAGAAAGTCAAATCCGAATTGCAACAACTTTCTGACGGTACTGCGGTTATGGGAAAGAATTATCCGTGATATATACCAAGCGCGAGTCGAGAGAGACTAGCCTGAGGATCGACGATCTTATCGGCGGGCACAGGTGACGCGACATGGAAGACGCCCTCGCAGCCCTTGACGGCGGCGGCCAGCGCGGCGCGTTCGAGCACGTCGGCCTTGAACAGCCGCAGGCCCTCCGCCGCCCCATCCAGCTGCGTCAGGTGCGCGTTCTTGGGATCGCCTGAAACAACAGCACCCGACATTACCAACCACCGAAGTAGGCCTCCGGCTGCCGCCGGAGGAATCAGATCAGGGTATAATGGAACAGGAGAGACATACATGGATCGCGGACGGTTGCGTGGACGGCGTAGCCCCGGGAGAGGAGCAGCTTGACGAGCCACGAGGCGATGTATCCGCCGCCCCCGGTCACGCACACCCGCGGCGGCGTCATCCTCTACCTCTACCTCTACCAACGGGCTGGGCTCGGGCTGGCTCTCCGATCTTGCTGCGTCGTCGGCCTGGACTGTTCCCTGCTCCTCGGAGACTCCGTCGCCTATATGTCCGCCACACCTACCGGCTATATATCTGCCGGCTAGCATCCTCCGTTGGGTAGACTCCACGGCGCAAATCGACACGAAAAGATTGTGGCGATCGAGTAAACAAAGACTCCCTCGAGCTCACGGTGTTCGTGCCAGTGAACTGCCGGTCAAGTAGAGTCCAGCGCGGCAGAGAAACGACGAGGAGATTAATTGGTGCGTCCGTGCGTGAAGGCCAGCAGCCGGCCGTCGGTTTTGAAATCGTCGCGCCTTGAGCGGCTACACCCCACACGATCGGCCCCTGGACATGCTCTACCTGCTTCCTAATTTAAGATGCATATTTGTCTTGTCAAAATCAAACTTCCTAAAATTTAACTAATTATGTATGGAAGTATATTATTGTTTATAATACCAAATGCATATATATACTATGTAATAAAAAAAATATTGATGGTTCAAATAACATTGAGTTTAATGTTTTTTATGTTTGTATTATTTTTTATATATTTGATCAAAATTTATAAAGTTTTATTTTAACTGAAATTAGTAAACATCCTAATTTAAAAATAATGAAGGAGCAATTATGTAGTACGTATATTAATTTCCGTATCTAACCATGTGGGGCTTGGGCAGCGAGATGGGAAATTTTACACGTGGAATTTCTTTTCAATTGGTGGCAAGTTTTTCATAATTTTTGTGAACTCCTAGTGTAAACTTGTCCAACATAACTCGGGAAGGTACAGAAGCTTAGGAAGCACCTCTGTAGGGGTTTTTAAGCTTGTAGTTCATTTTACGACCATAGCTAGAGTTTGTGCTTTGGTAGCACAAACCCAAATAAACATACCCTGCAGAGAGTCACAAAGCATTTCAAGATTGACAAAGCCACAAAGAAACCTTCCACTTAGATTGATCCATTGTGGGTTGGAGTTGCAACACCCTCGTACAGGACGGAGCAGTCAGCCGACCCCAACGAATTTAGGCATAACCTATAATGAAATGCCACTGATCAAAGTGCAATGGGTGTTGAACCCACAGGTAATATAAAGATAACCCAATTATAAATTTTAGCTAGTTTTGCCCCTATCCTCATGAATATCCCATT
This sequence comes from Lolium rigidum, assembly GCF_022539505.1. Classification (NCBI taxonomy): domain Eukaryota; kingdom Viridiplantae; phylum Streptophyta; class Magnoliopsida; order Poales; family Poaceae; genus Lolium; species Lolium rigidum. The sequence goes on along the minus strand of NC_061512.1, from coordinate 230,336,872 downwards.
AATGGTTCATTCTAGTCTGATATAATCCATTGACCTTTTAAAAGATTTTTTTAAAAAGAGGAGCATCAATCCATGCATTCGGTCTTTATTTAGATTTTACTTAAGAAAGATCTGCCAAGAACATACAGCACAAAATTCCAAACCATTTTCCCCATTCTATTTGTTATTATTGAGTGACTTGCAAAAAATCAAATTGAAATATTACATAATTTAAGAGATATAAAAAGGATAAAGTGAAAAATGTGCAGGTGCGCGGACTCTATTCAAGTTTTCCCAATTTAAAAAGACCGAATGATTGTAACATCCCAATTTTCAAATCAATAAGAAAAGTGGTTTCCAATATTCAAAATTTAGAACTAACAAAAACTTTTATTTGAATTTGGTGCTATGCATAGTGTTCATGCATTATTATGTGACATTGCCATGATGATTGTTTGTGTGCTTATCAAAGTTGCTAAAACCCTAAACCATGATGGTGGTGATCAAATAGAAGTAAAGAAAGAGAAATGAGAAAAAAGCACAAAACCCCACATATGGGCCTATGGCCATTTTTGAAAAATCTTTAACCTAGGCCATATAAACTTTTGCCAAAGGTTTGGAAACTCATCTAAACTCAAAAGAATCCCTTTTGCATCAAAGAAACCAAAATCAAATCAAAGAAAAATTCAAAACTTAATCACATGTGATAATGGTCATTTTTTGACTTTCACATCAGGGTACCCACTTTGAGCCCCTGGATTAAGAGATTCTTAAACCAAACTACCCCAACTCTTTGCACCTCATCCAAGACCTCATCAAGATGAACAACTTTGATGTTGACCACTTTGACTAGTTCTCTTTCTATTGCTTAATAAAAGGAGGCAAAGTGGCAACATCAAATCAGATTCTAGATTAGGTCAAATTTGGTTTTTCACAAAGCAATTCCATTTTGCACACCACCACAACCATTGTGTGCCAAATAATATTAGAATCAACTCCACCAAAAATCTTTGCAAAATTTAAAAAGAAATCTCTTGCGGCCATTAACACAAACACCTTATGAGCACAAATCTGCCAACTCCCAACACTCTATTAACCAGCAGATTTTAGCCTCAACTATCAAACCTTGGTCATCATTAGCTTCCTGGTTTATCCCTTGGACAATGCCAGGCCTTGGTACCTCTTGTACCTTGACGATTTTGACCAAACCATGCCATGCCGTGGCATGTCATGCCCTCACCATGCCATTCACCTCTCCTCTCACTTCTGGCATGCATCAGCATGTCCTCGAGCTCCCCCTCTCTCCCCTGAACACGTTGGACACCGCCCCTGGCCAAGGAGAGCAAGGAAGCAGCCAGGCCAGGACGTGCCCAAGTCTCACAGTGACGCCAGCGCGCGCATGGTGGCGACGCAGAGCGCGCCAGAGCACTGCCTCGTCCCATCGCTGCTGACCTCGCCGCGCTCCCTCCTCTCGCACACGCACGCGCCCGTATACCAGCTCCCTCCCAGACACGCCCAATCGCACCGGGGAGGACGGTCGCCGTCGTCACCGTCGACGACTTCCGCCACGGTACTGTGAGCCCGCGTCACGTTCCTGCCCGCGTCAGTGCACCATTTTCTGTGCAATCACGCGCGTCATGCTCGCCAGGACATTGCCAACCCCGCTGCGTCATCGCCAGCCCCTCTGCGCCCCTATAGCGACGACGCCATGGATGACCTACTGATACGTCTCCGACGTATCGATAATTTCTTATGTTCTATGCCATATTATTGATGATACCTACATGTTTTATGCACACTTTATGTCATATTCGTGCATTTTCTGGAACTAACCTATTAACAAGATGCCGAAGTGCCGGCTCTCGTTTTTCGCTGTTTTTGGTTTCAGAAATCCTAGTAACGAAATATTCTCGGAATTGGACGAAACGAAAACCCAGGGGCCTATTTTTCCACGGAGCTTCCAGAAGACCGGAGAACATACGAAGTGGGGCCACGAGGTGGCGACACCACAAGGCGGCGCGGCCTAGGGGGGGCCCGCGCCGCCCTATGGTGTGGCCCTCTCGTCTGGCCCCCGACTCTGCCCTTCCGCCTACTTAAAGCCTCCGTCGCGAAACCCCTGAGGCGAAAAACCACGATACGGAAAACCTTACTGAGACGCCGCCGCCGCCGATCCCATCTCGGGGGATTCTGGAGATCTCCTCCGGCACCATGCCGGAGAGGGGATTCTTCTCCCGGAGGACTCTACACCGCCATGGTCGCCTCCGGAGTGATGAGTGAGTAGTTCACCCCTGGACTATGGGTCCATAGCAAGTAGCTAGATGGTTGTCTTCTCCTCATTGTGCTTCATTGTTGGATCTTGTGAGCTGCCTAACATGATCAAGATCATCTATCCGTAATACTCTATGTTGTGTTTGTCGGGATCCGATGGATAGAGAATACCATGTCATGTTAATTATCAAGTTATTACATATGTGTTGTTTATGATCTTGCATGCTCTCCGTTACTAGTAGAGGCTCGGCCAAGTTTTTACTTTTAACTCCAAGAGGGAGTATTTATGCTCGATAGTGGGTTCATGCCTCGCATTGACACTCGGGACAAGTGATGTAAAGTTCTAAGGTTGTGTTGTGCTCGTTGCCACTAGGGATAAAACATTGGCGCTATGTCCGAGGATGTAGTTGTTGATTACATTACGCACCATACTTAATGCAATTGTCTCGTTGTTAGCAACTTAATACCGGAGGGGGTTCGGACGATAACCCGAAGGTGGACTTTTTAGGCATAGATGCAGTTGGATGGCGGTCTATGTACTTTGTCGTAATGCCCAATTAAATCTCACTATACTTATCATGTCATGTATGTGCATTGTTATGCCCTCTCTATTTGTCAATTGCCCGACCGTAATTTGTTCACCCAACATGCTTTTATCTTATGGGAGAGACACCTCTAGTGAACTGTGGACCCCGGTCCATTCTTTAATACCGAAATACAAATCTGATGCAATACTTGTTTTTACTATTTTCTCTCGCAAACAATCATCTTCCACACAATACGGTTAATCCTTTGTTACAGCAAGCCGGTGAGATTGACAACCTCACTCGTTTCGTTGGGGCAAAGTACTTTGGTTGTGTTGTGCAGGTTCCACGTTGGCGCCGAATCTCCGGTGTTGCGCCGCACTACATCCCGCCGCCATCAACCTTCAACGTGCTTCTTGGCTCCTCCCGGTTCGATAAACCTTGGTTTCTTTCTCGAGGGAAAACTTGCTGCTGTGCGCATCATACCTTCCTCTTGGGGTTGCCCAACGAACGTGTGAAATACACGCCATCAAGCATATTTTCTCGGCGCCGTTGCCGGGGAGATCAAGACACGCTGCAAGGGGAGTCTCCACTTCTCAATCTCTTTACTTTGTTTTTGTCTTGCTTTATTTTATTTACTACTTTGTTTGCTGCATTATATCAAAACACAAAAAAAAAATTAGTTGCTAGCTTTACTTTATTTACTGTCTTGTTTGCTATATCGAAAACACAAAAAAAATTAGTTTACTTGCATTTACTTTATCTAGTTTGTCTTATTTACTACTGCTAAAATGGCCAACCCTGAAAATACTAAGTTGTGTGATTTCACTAGCACAAATAATAATGATTTATTATGCACACCTATTGCTCCACCTGCTACTACAGCAGAATTCTTTGAAATTAAACCTCGCTTTACTTAATCTTGTCATGAGAGAGCAATTTTCCGGTGTTAGTTCCGATGATGCTCGCCGCCCATCTCAATAATTTTGTTGAACTATGTGAAATGCAAAAATATAAAGATGTAGATGGTGACATTATAAAATTAAAATTGTTCCCTTTCTCATTAAGAGGAAGAGCTAAAGATTGGTTGCTATCTCTCGCCTAAGAATAGTATTGATTCATGGACTAAATGCAAGGATGCTTTTATTGGTAGATATTATCCCCCTGCTAAAATTATATCTTTGAGGAGTAGCATAATGAATTTTAAACAATTAGATAATGAACATGTTGCTCAAGCTTGGGAAAGAATGAAATCTCTCGGTTAAAAAGTGCCCAACCCATGGACTCGACTACTTGGATGATCATCCAAACCTTCTATGCAGGACTAAATTTTTCTTCGCGGAATTTATTGGATTCAGCTGCTGGAGGTACCTTTATGTCCATCACTCTTGGTGAAGCAACAAAGCTTCTTGATAATATGATGGTTAATTACTCCGAATGGCACACGGAAAGAGCTCCACAAGGTAAGAAGGTAAATTCTGTTGAAGAATCCTCTTCCTTGAATGATAAGGTTGATGCTATTATGTCTATGCTTGTTAATGGTAGGACCAATGTTGATCCTAATAATGTTCCGTTAGCTTCATTGGTTTCTCAAAATTCTAGACCACATCCTGCTAATGGTAATTCTTATGGTAGATATGTTTCATCTAATGAGGAAAAGATGTTAGAAATTGAAAGGTCCACCAAGAGCTTTATGCAATCACAAGATGAGCAAAATAAATTGTTTACTAAAACTATGAATGAGCAATCTACCTTGTTGAAGAAAATAGGAAATCAACTTGAAAATTTGAATATGGAGATTTCGGGTTGCAAACTAAACTTGCAAATGCTCGAAGACCGAATCTCATACATGTCTGCGTCACAATCTTCTTTAATTAATAAAATGGCTGCTAAACCTGAGAATATTGAAAATAAAATTGTTACTACAGCAAATGCTATCCAAGTTAGAATTAATGAGAATATAAGATTAATGGCCGAACTGCGTGCTAGGTGGGATAGAGAAGAAAATGAAAAACTAGCTAAAGAGAAAAATGTAGTTAAAGTTTGGACTATTACCACCACTAGCAATGCTAATGATTCATATGTTGCTGCACCTCCTACTATCAATGGTAAAATAATTGGTGTTGGCAATGCTTCTACTCCTAGTGCAAAGCGCGCAAAATTACCTGGAAACCGCTAAACCGCTCGAAACCGCTTGTGATAAAACTCGCTGAAATTTTTTCCAACCTTAGGGATGATAATCCCATTGCTTTAGATTGTAATGATTTAGATTTTGATGATTGCCACATCTCTGAAGTTATAAAGTTCTTGCAAAAACTTGCTAAGAGTCCCAATGCTAGCGCTATAAATTTGGCTTTCACAAAACATATTACAAATGCTCTCATAAAAGCTAGAGAAGAGAAACTAAAACTTGAAACTTCTATTCCTAGAAAGTTAGAGGATGGTTGGGAGCCCATCATTAAAATGAGAGTCAAAGATTTTGATTGTAATGCTTTATGTGATCTTGATGCAAGTATTTCTGTTATGCCTAAGAAAGTCTATGATATGCTTGACTTGTCACCATTGAAAAACTGTTATTTGGATGTTAATCTCACTGATAATGCTAAAAAGAAACCTTTGGGGAAAGTTGATAATGTTCATATTATGGTTAACAATAACCTTGTCCCCGTTGATTTTGTTGTCTTGGATATTGAATGCAATGCATCTTGCCCCATTATATTGGGAAGACCTTTTCTTCGAACCGTTGGTGCTACTATTGATATGAAGGAAGGTAATATTAAATATCAATTTCCTCTCAAGAAAGGTATGGAACACTTCCCTAGAAAGAGAATGAAGTTACCTTATGATTCTATCATTAGAACAAATTATGATGTTGATGCTTCATCTCTCGATGTTACTTGAGATACACTTTTCGCGCCTAGCCGAAAGGCGTTAAAGAAAAGCGCTTATGGGAGACAACCCATGTTTTTACTCCAGTATTTTTGTTTTATATTTGTGTTTTGGAAGTTGTTTACTACTGTAGCAACCTCTCCTTATCTTAGTTTTATGTTTTGTTGTGCCAAGTAAAGTCTTTGATAGAAAAGTAAGTACTAGATTTGGATTACTGCGCAGTTCCAGATTTCTTTGCTGTCACGAATCTGGGTCTACCTCCCTGTAGGTAGCTCAGAAAATTAAGCCAATTTACGAGCATGATCCTCAGATATGTACGCAACTTCCATTCAATTTGAGCATTTTCGTTTGAGCAAGTCTGGTGGCCTAATAAAATCCATCTTTACGGACTGTTCTGTTTTGACAGATTCTGTCTTTTATTTCGCATTGCCTCTTTTGCTATGTTGGATGAATTTCTTTGATCCATTAATGTCCAGTAGCTTTATGCGATGTCCAGAAGTGTTAAGAATGATTGTGTCACCTCTGAACATGTGAATTTTTATTATTCACTAACCCTCTAATGAGTTGTTTCGAGTTTGGTGTGGAGGAAGTTTTCAAGGATCAAGAGAGGAGTATGATGCAATATGATCAAGGAGAGTGAAAGATCTAAGCTTGGGGATGCCCCGTGGTTCACCCCTGCATATTCTAAGAAGACTCAAGCGTCTAAGCTTGGGGATGCCCAAGGCATCCCCTTCTTCATCGACAACATTATCAGGTTCCTCCCCCGAAACTATATTTTTATTCCATCACATCTTATGCACTTTGCTTGGAGCGTCGGTTTGTTTTTGTTTTTGTTTTGTTTGAATAAAATGGATCCTAGCATTCACTTTATGGGAGAGAGACACGCTCCGCTGTAGCATATGGACAAATATGTCCTTAGGCTCTACTCATAGTATTCATGGCGAAGTTTCTTCTTCGTTAAATTGTTATATGTTTGGAATTGGAAAATGCTACATGTAGTAACTCTAAAATGTTTTGGATAATTTGATACTTGGCAATTGTTGTACTCATGTTTAAGCTCTTGCATCATATACTTTGCACCCATTAATGAAGAAATACTTAGAGCTTGCTAATTTGGTTTGCATATTTGGTTTCTCTAGAGTCTAGATAACATCTAGTATTGAATTTTGAACAACAAGGAAGACGGTATGGAGTCTTATAATGTTTACCATATGTCTTTTATGTGAGTTTTGCTGTACCGTTCATCCTTGTGTTTGTTTCAAATAACCTTGCTAGCCTAAACCTTGTATCGAGAGGGAATACTTCTCATGCATCCAAAATACTTGAGCCAACCACTATGCCATTTGTGTCCACCATACCTACCTACTACATGGTATTTATCCACCATTCCAAAGTAAATTGCTTGAGTGCTACCTTTAAAATTCCATCATTCACCTTTGCAATATATAGCTCATGGGACAAATAGCTTAAAAACTATTGTGGTATTGAATATGTACTTATGCACTTTATCTTTTATTAAGTTGCTTGTTGAGCGATAACCATGTTTCGGGGACGCCATCAACTATTCTTTGTTGGATATCATGTGAGTTGCTATGCATGTCCGTCTTGTCTCGAAGTAAGAGAGATCTACCACCTTCATGGTTGGAGCATGCATATTGTTAGAGAAGAACTTTGGGCCGCTAACTAAAGCCATGATTCATGGTGGAAGTTTCAGCTTGGACATATATCCTCAATCTCATATGAGAATAATAATTGTTGCCACATGCTTATGCATTAAAGAGGAGTCCATTATCTCGTTGTCCATGTTGTCCCGGTATGGATGTCTAAGTTGAGAATAATCAAAAGCGAGAAATCCAAAATGCGAGCTTTCTCCTTAGACCTTTGTACAGAGCGGCATGGAGGTACCGATACGTCTCCAACGTATCGATAATTTCTTGTGTTCCATGCCACATTATTGATGTTATCTACATGTTTTATGCACACTTTATATCATATTCGTGCATTTTCCGGAACTAACCTATTAACAAGATGCCGAAGTGCCGATTCTTGTTTCTCGCTGTTTTTGGTTTCAGAAATCCTAGTAAAGAAATATTCTCGGAATTGGACGAAATAAAAGCTCGGAGGCCTATTTTCTCACGAAGCTTCCAGAAGACCGAAGACGAGACGAAGAGGGGCCACGGGGAGCCAAACCCTAGGGCGGCGCGGCCCCCCCCCTTGGCCGCGCGGCCCTGTGGTGTGGGCCCCCCGTGCCGCCTCTCGACTTGCCCTTCCGCCTACAAATAGCCTCCGTGACGAAACCCCCATTACCGAGAGCCACGATACGGAAAACATTACTGAGACGCCGTCGCCGCCGATCCCATCTCGGGGGATCCTGGAGATCGCCTCCGGCACCCTGCCGGAGAGGGATTCATCTCCCGGAGGACTCTACGCCGCCATGGTCGCCTCCGGAGTGATGTGTGAGTAGTCTACCCCTGGACTATGGGTCCATAGCAGTAGCTAGATGGTTGTCTTCTCCCCATTGTGCTATCATTGTCGGATCTTGTGAGCTGCCTATCATGATCAAGATCATCTATATGTAATTCTATATGTTGCGTTTGTTGGGATCCGATGAATAGAGAATACTTGTTATGTTGATTATCAAAGTTATGCTTATGTGTTGTTTATGATCTTGCATGCTCTCCGTTTCTAGTAGAGGCTCGGCCAAGTTTTTACTTTTAACTCCAAGAGGGAGTACTTATGCTCGATAGTGGGTTCATGCCCGCATTGACACTCGGGACAAGTGACGAAAAGTTCTAAGGTTGTGTTGTGTTGTTGCCACTAGGGATAAAACATTGATGCTATGTCTAAGGATGTAGTTGTTGATTACATTACGCACCATACTTAATGCAATTGTCTGTTGCTTGCAACTTAATACCGGAGGGGGTTCGGATGATAACCTCGAAGGTGGACTTTTTAGGCATAGATGCAGTTGGATGCCGGTCTATGTACTTTGTCGTAATGCCCAATTAAATCTCACTATACTCATCATGATATGTATGTGCATTGTCATGCTCTCTTTATTTGTCAATTGCCCAACCGTAATTTGTTCACCCAACATGTCTGTTCGTCTTATGGGAGAGACACCTCTAGTGAACTGTGGACCCCGGTCCAATTCTCTTTACTCGAAATACAATCTCATTGCAATACTTGTTTTTACCGTTTTCTCCGCAAACAATCATCTTCCACACAATACGGTTAATCCTTTGTTACAGACAAGCCGGTGAGATTGACAACCTCACCTGTTTCGTTGGGGCAAAGTACTTTGGTTGTGTTGTGCAGGTTCCACGTTGGCGCCGAATCTCCGGTGTTGCGCCGCACTACATCCCGCCGCCATCAACCTTCAACGTGCTTCTTGGCTCCTCCTGGTTCGATAAACCTTGGTTTCTTTCGAGGGAAAACTTGCTGCCGTGCTCATCATACCTTCCTCTTGGGGTTGCCCAACGAACGTGTGAAATACACGCCATCAAGCATATTTTCCGGCGCCGTTGCCGTGGAGATCAAGACACGCCGCAAGGGAGTCTCCACTTCTCAATCTCTTTACTTTGTTTTTGTCTTGCTTTATTTTATTTACTACTTTGTTTGCTGCAATTATATCAAAAACACAAAAAAAAATTAGTTACTTGTTTTACTTTACTTAATATCATGCATGTTTTTATTACACTAGTTTGGCATAATGGACAACAATGAGCTTCTTATTCTATTTCCTGAATTAAAACATGGATTGTTTGGTGCGAAAATTAAAAAACCTATGGAATCTTATTTGCATGCTGGTAGTAATATTAGTATGAACGCTTTGAACACCATTGTTGATAATGATATAGAAAGTTCTAAGCTTGGGGAAGCTGGTTTTCATGATATTTTTAGTCCCCCAAGCATTGAGGAGAAAATTTTCTTTGATGATACTTTGCCTCCTATTTGTGATGATAATGATAGTAGTCTTTTGGTACCACCTGTTATGGAGGATAAATTTGATTATGATTACAATATGCCTCCTATACTTGATGAAAATAATAATGATAGCTACTTTGTTGAATTTTCTCCCACTACAACTAATAAAATTGATTATGCTTATGTGGAGGGTAATAATTTTATGCATGAGACTCATGATAAGAATGCTTTATGTGATAGTTATATTGTTGAGTTTGCTCATGTTGCTACTGAAAGTTATTATGAGAGAGGAAAATATGGTTGTAGAAATTTTCATGTTACTAAAATGCCTCTCTATGTGCTGAAATTTTTGAAGCTACACTTGTTTTATCTTCCTATGCTTGTTACTTTGCTCTTCATGAACTTGTTTATTTACAAGATTCCTATGCATAGGAAGAATGTTAGACTTAAATGTGTTTTGAATTTGCCTCTTGATGCTCTCTTTTGCTTCAAATACTATTTCTTGCGAGTGCATCATTAAAACTGCTGAGCCCATCTTAATGGCTAAAAAGAAAGAACTTCTTGGGAGATAACCCATGTGTTATTTTGCTACAGTATTTTTGTTTTATATTTGTGTCTTGGAAGTTGTTTACTACTGTAGCAACCTCTCCTTATCTTAGTTTTGAGTTTTGTTGTGCCAAGTTAAGCCGTTGATAGAAAAGTAAGTACTAGATTTGGATTACTGCGCAGTTCCAGATTTCTTTGCTGTCACGAATCTGAGCCCACTGCCCTGCAGGAAGCTCAGAAAATTATGCCAATTTACGTGCATGATCCTCAGATATGTACGCAACTTTCATTCAATTTGAGCATTTTCATTTGAGCAAGTCTGGTGCCATTTTAAAATTCGTCAATACGAACTGTTCTGTTTTGACAGATTCTGCCTTTTATTTCGCATTGCCTCTTTCGCTATGTTGGATGAATTTCTTTGATCCACTAATGTCCAGTAGCATTATGCAATGTCCAGAAGTGTTAAGAATGATTGTGTCACCTCTGAATATGTCAATTTATATTGTGCACTAACCCTCTAATGAGTTGTTTCGAGTTTGGTGTGGAGGAAGTTTTCAAGGATCAAGAGAGGAGTATGATGCAACATGATCAAGGAGAGTGAAAGCTCTAAGCTTGGGGATGCACCCGGTGGTTCACCCCTGCATATATCAAGAAGACTCAAGCGTCTAAGCTTGGGGATGCCCAAGGCATCCCCTTCTTCATCAACAAATTATCAGGTTCCTCCCCTGAAACTACATTTTTATTCGGCCACATCTTATGTGCTTTTTCTTGGAGCGTCGGTTTGTTTTTGTTTTTGTTTTATTTGAATAAAATGGATCCTAGCATTCACTTTATGGGAGAGATACACGCTCCGCTGTAGCATATGGACAAATATGTCCTTGGTTTCTACTCATAGTATTCATGGCGAAGTTTCCTCTTCGTTAAATTGTTATATGGTTGGCATTGGAAAATGATACATGTAGTAATTGCTATAAATGTCTTGGGTAATGTGATACTTGGCAATTGTTGTGCTCATGTTTAAGCTCTTGCATCATATGCTTTGCACCCATTAATGAAGAAATACATAGAGCATGCTAAAATTTGGTTTGCATATTTGGTTTCTCTAAGGTCTAGATAATTTCTAGTATTGAGTTTGAACAACAAGGAAGACGGTGTAGAGTCTTATAATGCTTTCAATATGTCTTTTATGTGAGTTTTGCTGCACCGGTTCATCCTTGTGTTTGTTTCAAATAAGCCTTGCTAGCCTAAACCTTGTATCGAGAGGGAATACTTCTCATGCATCCAAAATACTTGAGCCAACCACTATGCCATTTGTGTCCACCATACCTACCTACTACATGGTATTTCTCCGCCATTCCAAAGTAAATTGCTTGAGTGCTACCTTTAAAATTCCATCATTCACCTTTGCAATATATAGCTCATGGGACAAATAGCTTAAAAACTATTGTGGTATTGAATATGTAATTATGCACTTTATCTCTTATTAAGTTGCTTGTTGTGCGATAACCATGTTTACTTGGGGAACGCCATCAACTCATTGTTGAATTTCATGTGAGTTGCTATGCATGTTCGTCTTGTCTGAAGTAAGGGCGATCTACACTGAGTTGAATGGTTTGAGCATGCATATTGTGAGAGAAGAACATTGGGCCGCTAACTAAAGCCATGTTCCATGGCGGAAGTTTCAGTTTTGGACAAACATCCTCAAATCTCTAATGAGAAAAGAATTAATTGTTGTTGAATGCTTAAAGCATTAAAAGAGGAACAATACGTAAACTCAATTGTACTTCGTTCA